>NC_056731.1:150602851-150672829 GCF_019279795.1 Protopterus annectens
TGTGATAAATTTGTATTTTCATACCATCTTGGTGATGTGCATCTTATGTAGAAAAAATAGTATTAGCAAGGCTCTGTCTCAACAGCAGAGACATTTTATCCCTGCCTATACTCCCAGATGACCATATTCAAATAATGTCTAGCCCACTGGAGAAGTTAGCAGTGAGTGGTCAATGGTAGGTATCCCAGGCGAATGGTGGGAGTGGGGTGGGTGTTGGCAGATGTCTGCAGCAAGAGCTCCACCTATGGGAAAAACAGGTATTACACCACTTGCAATTCCCAAACTGGTCATGACCTCATCATGGAGTGTACATGCACACTAGAAACTGCAGAATGTGCATTCATACTTGATCCAAGATAGTGAACACTGTATAATTATTTCATGTCAGTGCTTAATGTTAGGAGCCTACAAACAAGATTTACACTCTGGTGGATATTGACAATACTCCCAACACTCCCCAAGTCTTACCAGGTTTTCACAATCATTGGTTTCTGTGGGAGGAAGATGGTCAAGCTGAATGAATGAATAAAGGGACATGTGGGATGATGTAAGCCTAATGTTCACATGTGAAAATTGGATTTCAGGGCCAAAAATTATTTCAAAAATTATGCTGTGAATAGTAATGGTATCAGAGAGTCAAAAACATTGAGAAAAATTAAAAATGATAGCTGTTGTACCAGTCATGTTAAATAGCTCTCATGGTAGAGAAGGGTACTTGGCCTAGCTAGTGTCATACATTCCCCCTATATGATTGCAATGAGTCCTGTCTTTCATACCATTAACTGACAAGTGGTCATTTCTCAGTTTTTTGTCAATATTTCTTCTCAGCCTGTCTCAGCATGTTAACTAATGTGTCAGTCATTGGTTAGGTTCACTGGAGAGTTATCCCACTGCAAAACATTTCTTCCTATTTGGAAACTGATTACTGCTGTCAGAACTGTCCATCTCATTCTTTCAAGTTTACTTGCACATTTCGTTTCCTACATTTTGTTTTTACCTTTTCTTTTTTTTTTTTTTTACATTGTAGCTTTTATTCTCACAAAACATGTGTGCTTAGCATACCTGTACATACTTTGTAAACAATGCCATATAAGTTTCTCTTTTAAGGATCTCTTCTAACCATACCCATCTCTTACTCTTTTGCTTTAAATATAGCCACCTCACTGTCCTCCACTGTTGTAAAAATGACCAAATATCCTTATTCCTTTCTTGTATTCCTTTGGAACTCTCAAATGAGGCCAACTCTTGTGTGATAGGAACCATATCTGTCCAGTGTATTCTCTCTTCAGCATTTCCATTAACAATTCACCTCCTTCTCCTCCCCTACAATCATTATTATTCTGGCATTTTATTCTGTCTTTTAGCATGTTGAACTCTCTATCTCCCACATTCACTTTCTTAATATAATCTGTTCATGCCTTCAACAGTGCCTCTACTAATAATAACTCAATTATTTTTCCTCTCATCCTCTCTATAATGCCATTGGTTCATAGACTCATAGGTGTGTACTAGGCCAATGGCCCTAGAGCCTTTACAAGCCTAGCCCATAGAAGTGACCTGGCATCATGCCACTGTTAGTTCCCAGTGCCTCTATCAAGTAGAGCCACTGCAGTGATCCCCGGGGTGAATTTTCTATTTCCCATCCACTCATCAAGATTTCTCTTGAAAAGGGCCAGTGAGGTGCTTTGTTTGACATGTATGAGAAGTCTATTCCAGAGCATGGCCAGTCTCTGGGTTATGAACCTCTCCCTCCAGCATGTTCTTTTGATTGTGCTAATGAGGTTGAGTTTCCCTGGAGTGTATGGAGCAGAGGGATTGGGATATCTTTAGGTGTAACATTTCTAACAGGGCTGGGTCAGACATGGCTTTGTAAATCAAGCAGAGATCACCTCTTAACAGACGATATTAGACAGAGAAAATCTGGAGTTTTTGAGTTTGTACATGTAGGGCATGTGTTTAAGGCCTAGGATTCCCTTTATGAGGTACTTTTGTGGCCTTTCCAGCTGTTGCAGGTGTTTAGTGAGGTACATGCCAAATGGGGCATTATACTCAATGACTGGTCTAATGAGGGAAGAGTAGAGAGAGATGATGACCTCTTTCTTCTTGGATGCAAAACCCCTGGTAATGAGATGTGCCACATAGAAGGACTTTTTGACCACAGTAGCAATGTGATGGTCGAATAAGAGGTTGCTGTCAACCTGTGTCACCAGATCTCTTATAATGCCTTCAGTGTTCAGTGGGCTACCATTAATGTGGTAATTAGTGGGAAATGAGTTTTTCCCAAAGGGAATGACGATGCATATTTTGGCATTAAGAATGTAAAGGTGCAGGTACTCCACAACAATCGAAGCCAACCAGTCTTTAAATGAAAAATAAAATTCTTTATTCAATAAATGTTAGTAAGTGCTTTCACGTCTACAACAGACGCTTCATCAGACCTAGTTGGCTTCGATTGTTGTGGAGTACCTGCACCTTTACATTCTTTATTTTGACTTCTGGGTTCAGCAGGTAACTTACCCTGAGAGAGCTCTTCGTTTTTTATTTTGGCATTAAGCTTAAGGCCATGGTTTCAACACCAGTCATTGGTCTCAGTGAGGCCTTTCTGTAGGATGGGTACATCACTTGGGGAGTTAATAATGGCTCCCAGCTTACAATCATCAGCAAATTTGGTCAGCCAGAGTCCCTCCGTGTTGTCCTGGACTTCTGAGAAGTAGATGCCAAACAGGAGAGGACCAAGGACTGATCCCTGTGGGACTCCACTCGTGACTGGTCGGCAGTCTGACTTGGAGTCTGCTACTTTCACACTTTGGGTTCTATCTGTGAGCCAATTAGCAATCCACCTAGTGATATAGGGGTTGATGCCTAGTTTGGTGAGTCTATCAATAATTCCTGAATGGGGAATGGTATCAAAGGCCTTGGCCAGATTGAGGTAGGCTGTATGAACTGCCTTGCCCTCATTCACAGCTCTGGTGACTGATTCAAAGAAGTCATCCAGGATGAACAGGAATGAGCTACCCTTCACAAAACCAAACTGCGTGGGATCCAGAGTTTGGAGATTCCCTATCTTCTTGTTAATTAGGTCCATGGTGATGTGCTGCATAGCCTTACATATCAGACTCGTCAGGCTAATGGGGTGATAATTCCCTGAGTCTGTAGTGTAGTCACTCCCCCTTTATGGAGAGGGATGACTGTAGCAGTGTGACATTTTGTAGGGACAAAGCCTGAGGTGAGGCTGTGATTAAATAGGGCACACAGGTGTGGTGCCAGTTCACTTTGTAGTTCATGTAGAACACAGCCAGGGATACTGTTGGGTCCCATGGAAGCTGTATTCTTGGCCTTGGACAATGCAGCTTTAACCTATGCTGCAGCAATGCTGGGTACCTGGCATTCTTCCGGTATTGTGATTGGTCCTTTATGGGGGAAAGAGGGGTAAAGCTGGCACTGAATATGTAGGCCAGTATGTTGGCAATATCTGTTGGCTCAGTAGAGGAGGAACCATTGTGCAGTAACTCAGAGCAAATCTGGGTATTGCCATGGAGATTCTTGATATAACTGTAGAAGGCTTTGTGTTTGCTTTTAGTATCTGCTGCAATTCTGCTTTCATAGCTAGCTTTAGAGGTTTTGATGAGGGACCTCAACTTTTTGTTGAGGCTAATAAGGGAGTTTTTCCAGTCTTGGGACTTCACATTTTTCTGCAACAGTTTCTTCCTTCTGTTGTAGAGTTTGTTAATGGCAGAGACCACCAGATTGGCTTCATTTTTTTGGAGGAGAGCGTCCTGGTTCTGTTGGGTATGGCTCATTCCATGCATTTATGTACATGTTCGTACAGTGCACTGATGTATGATTCAGTGGTCATGCAGCTGTTTTCCATTTGCATGGGTGTTGTGAAGTTAGCCACCTCTGTTTTTAGGAGCCCAAAGTCAGCTTTGGATAAGTTTTTCATGGTGGTTACCTTTGCTGGTGGTGTGGCTGAGATGTAGATTTCCATGGTAATTAGTTTGTGGTCAGATCTAACCAGGGAGGAATTGACTAATGGTGTTGAGCAACGGTTGCCCATGTTAATAATAACCAGATCAAGGATGTTGCTTCCTCTAGTTGGGGTAAGAATGAGCTGGTCCAGGGCATTGGAATTAATGAATTCCAGGAAGCATTGGGCAAGTGTATTGGTGCATGTATAGTTTTCCCAGTTGATGGAGGGGTATTTGAAGTAACCCAGTATGACAGTGTTTGTATTGGGACATGGTTGGGGACCTATAGCAGGCTACAACCTGAATCACCGTCTTACCCTCTGTTAGTTGTACCTGAAGTATGTCTGATGAGTTACGCTGGGCTACTAGTCCGGTGTGCATATCCTTTATGAATATGGAGACAACACCACCTTTGCAGCTTCAGTCCATGTTATGGGGATGAAAGGTGTGGAATGAGTTATAGCCTGGTAGTGCAGGGGTGTTTTCTGCTGCTTTTAACCAGGTCTCCATTACAGCACAAATGTCGATGTTCTCCATTTTGAGGAGTGCTTCAAGTGAGTGCATCTTGAGATTTAGACTTCTAGTTTTGAGCAGCATGACTCTCAGATTGCATTTATTTATAGCTGTTACGGTGGTAATTTGGTCTTTGGAGCACCGCCTAAAAAGCACTATAAAGGTGGCAGGGGCCTTAGCCAGTACGCAGAAACCTAGGGGTGACAGATGCAGGCCATCTCTGGCAAAGCATCGAGGTCTGTCAATCATGTCATCCCTAGCAGACAGATACTGGATCCCCTTAGAATGACACCAGAAACTTAGCCAATTGTTGAAGTCAATAATTTTCTGCTTTTACTGCAGTATCATTCTGGTGATGGTAGGATGTTGTTCAGGGCTTAGGTCATACTTGCCTGGGCCACATAATCTGAGAGCTCCTCCATGTCTCTTTTCATGTAGTTTAGGGAGGTGTTTCTCAGGTCATTCACATCCACAAGGACAATGACAGAGTCATACTTGTACTTGTGGAGTGACCTGAGTGCATGTTTTATGTGTCGGATCCTGGCACCTGACAGGCTGTTTCATTTTTTTTCTGGTCTACACCAATCATGTCCAACCTTGGATTGGGAGTTCATAGTCTGCAACCATTTAGCAGTCTGCTTGTTCATTAAGTTTGCCTGCTGTGGTCTACAGTTTGGAGTTTCCATAACTCCTGAACACTTTAGAAGTGACTTTCCATAGTCTGTCTCAGGCTTTGCCCAGTACAAACAAAATAAAAACATCTTTCAGCAGATGAATTTAGAGCAAATGTTATATTCTCATATTACCAAAACATCCAGTACTGGTATAATTGGAAATTTTATTTTACTTTTATTTTATTGCATAAACTGGGTAAGTGAAATGGTCTGAAGTCCCTTTTCAGCAATTACCTGGGCAATTTAGACAACTATAAAGACTGCAACAAACAATATAATATAACCATCACTAATACGCAGCAGCATCAATGTGAAATGCTGAAATTTTATATGATATACATGTACAACATATTAAAATTAAAGTAAAGGAGTGACCTCATGGGTTATACGCTTCTACAAAGTCTAATGTACATAGAAGTATAGCAAAGGGCATTCCCATACCTTGTAATAGTGAACATTACATGTAGTCAAGTATGGATTCAGAGAGACATACTGACAATATGTAGTGTATTGTGTAGATGTTGATTTTTTTTCAATGTGCTTTGGCCTGGACTGAACAAACTGTTCTTGGTGTGTTCCTTGGATTTGCAAATGGTTATGTGTACCTACATTAAAAGAATAAGAAGATGAATAGCTGATAGAGTTTAATTTCATGCAACATTTGAACAATTGGAGAAAGCCAAGTATGTTCATAGCTTCATAGGAGGTTACTAGGCTAGTGGCCCTGGAACCTTTACAAGCCCAGCCATGTTAATCCCAAGTATCCCCAGTTGTTCTTTTTAGGGTAGTTCACAGAATGAATTTATGAATCGAGTGGGTCTGTGATCAACACTGGCTACCCTTGACTATGAGGGACATGGGTGCCACCCTAGGGGTGAATTTGTGGTATCCCATCCAAATATTTAGGTTTTGTTTGAATAGAGTGAGTAAAGAGCTCTGTTTTATGTAAATAGGAAGTCTTTCTCAAAGAAGCAGCAATCTCTGGAAGACATATCTGTCTCTCCAGCATGTTCTGTTAATGTCACAAGCTAGGTTTAGATCCTTGGTGCGAGTGACTCTTGTGCCATTTGACTTGCAGATGTCCAGCATTTCCATTAGTGAAGGGTTAGAGATTGCCCTATAGGCCAGGCACAAGTCACATCTCAGCAGCCTATAAGATACAGAGCAAAATGACAGGGCTCTCAGCTTGCCCACATCGGTCATGTTTGGAGTACCTGTATTTTCTTAGTGAGAAGCCGCTGAGGTCTCTCCAGATGCTGCAGATGTCTGTTGAGGTACATGCAAAAGGGAGCATTATACTCTATTAGTGGTGTGGTGAGGGTCAAGTAAAGTAGAGTTATAATGTCCCTTGACCTGGATTCTATGCCTTTGCATATGAGGTATGCTATGTAGAAGGCTCTCCTCATCACTGTGGAAACTTGGTGGTCAAAGTTTAGATTGCTATCGACCTGTGTTCTCAATTCTCAAATTGTATTAAATTATAGAAAGTATGTTAAACAAACTGTGCACTATATATATATATATATATATATATATATATATATATATGTGGATCTACCTTAGTAGATCGACATGTTAAAAGAGCGAACACGAATTAACCGACGCCAAAAGATCGCAAGTCACTTCACCGACGCCAGAAGATTGACAGTGCACAAACACGACATTGCATACACCCGACACATCATACCAACAAACAAAACAAATCCCCTATCCAAAACCCACACACACAACACAAGCACACCAAAATCCTTACAAACAAACACTAACCCATACATACACAACTATCTACAACCCTAACCCAAACCCTAACCCTAAGGTCCGTCACTATCGCACACTCACCTAACCCGCGCCCTAACCCTAACTCACTTATCCCACCCCTACCCCTACAGACCACCAACATCGCACACTTACCTTACTCGCACCCTAACCCTAACTCACTTATCCCACCCCTACCCCTGCAGACCACCAACATCGCACACTTACCTTACTCGCACCCTATTGTCCATCACTACCGCATACTTACACATCCTTTCCCCATCGCAGTGTTCTCAGCGTCGGTGTCTTCCTCCGTCGGTCTTCTGCCTTGTCGATCTTCTGGCATCGGTAAAGTGACTTGCGATCTTCTGGCATCGGTTAATTCGTGTTCGCTCTTTTAACATGTCGATCTACTAAGGTAGATCCATATATATATATTTGTGTGTATTTGGAGTGTCTGTACTGAAGCCTATAATAGAAAGAGTAGTGTAGTTATATATTTTATAAATATATGCTGAAGACAGGTTAATATAGTGTCTGACTATCAAGCAGCTCTGAAGTATTTTATTTGTATTGAAATGTTTGAGGCCAGTTTATATACCTTTAGCGAACTACATACAGTTAAACGTAAACTATTGGTGTACTTAATGGAAATAGTCCTAGTTAACAACTATATGTTTATGGATAGGGAATATTTCAGACAATGTACAGGGGTAGCAATGGGTGCTAGGTGTGCGCCCATTTACGCAAATTTAGTATTAGCCCAATGGGAGACTCAATGTATCTTTACTTCTAGTTACTGGTCAAAAATAACACTTTATGTTAGGTACCTGGATGATATCCTTATTTTTTGGAAGGGCAACAAAGATGAAATAAGGGAATTTATTCAGTTCCTAGGTGCAACATCAACTTTTTTGACCTTCACAAGTAAAATACATGATAAACTGCGAATATTTCCATATATAATTTTATTTTAACAACAGTGTTATTGAGTCCAATATTTATAGGAAAAAAACATATTCCAATTCTTTTTTACACTACAATAGTTGCCATCCTTACTTTCAAAAATGAATGTAGTTAAAGGACAGATGGTTAGGCTATCCCGTATTATTAGTGATGACAATAAATTTATTCTTGAATTGGAAACACTTATTAATATGTTTCGAGATAGGGGCTATCCACAAAACCTATTATACCAAATTAAGGAAGAAGTAAAGATGAAAAGGAACACTCTATACAAACCTATTATAAAATTTGGACAGGATATTCCATCTACAGGAATGATGGCCACTAACAAAAGGGATGCATTTATTTTACCATACAATGAAGATTCAGACACTGTAGTTAAAATATTAAATGACACTTGGACCAGTGTCTTTACAAATAAGGCAGAATTTAGTGAAATAATAGGTAATTTCCCTAAGATCACCTACAGTCGGGGTATTAATTTAAAATAAAGCATGGAAAACAACAACAAGACTCAGGTATACAACATGTCACAAATTAGTAAATGCGGATTCTGTAAAAGTTGTAAATATGTGAATGATGGACCTTATGTTATGGTGCAAGGTTACGGAAAATCAATCAAATGTCCTGGATACTGTAATTGCAACACAAAAATGGTGGTTTATATAGCTACTTGTAGATCCTGTCCTGCATATTATGTAGGTAAAACCACTAGGAAACTCAGGGAACATATAATGGAGCACAACAGAGATATGAAGAACAAAAAAATGGTGGATTCATTATTTGTACATAGTATCAAATGGAAGAATTTTAAGAGATTTATATTTTTTGTGATAGATAGGACCCCAAATTATGGGGACAATGGAGGTGACAATAAGAATTTGCTAGAAGCCAAGGAATGCCTATGGCAGTTAAGATTAAATGCTAATTGTATACCTGGCATTAATGAACATATCTCTATTTCACGCATTTTAAAACAAAAGTCTTATTGTATTTGAGTGTTTATTGTTTTTACATTTAGTTTTTCATACTATCATACATTTTTAACAATTTTAACAATTTTAACAGTTTTTAACAATTACAACAAAATGTATTTTTACAATAGAAATGTGTAATTGTGTAATTAATTAATTAATTAATTATGGGTGTTGTTTTATTAGGAGGGTATTTATTTGGTAGTTAGTACTAGACAAGTTGTTAGTACTCTGAAGATGCCTGTATGACATTAGGGTGAAAGCGCTTAGCACCTTATACTTCATTTTTATCTTTGACAATTTAATTTACGTGGTTCAGTTCATTTATTTATTTGTTTTTATTGGTGCATTGTGATTACAATAAATCTTGTTTCGTGTGGCAGCCTGAGAGCCTTTGTTCTATCAAAGTATGGATGTTAGCAAACTCATATGAAAATGTTAATAGAATCTGGTCCCTCGTTAAATATAATGCAAAATAAATGTTCTGAATGCTAAACCACAGCCAAAGCCACAGAAAGTTAATAAAAAATAAATACATGCAGTTCAGAGGTAATATTAAACTAGTGTCTTACCTTCCATAGCCATATAGAATTTCAGAGCCCAAAAGTACTCATCATGTTAAATTGGCATACGTTTTCTGATATGTCCTAGAACAAGAACACTCACTCATCTACCTTCTTAACTGAATAAATTACTGGAAATATCAGCAAGGTGCCCTTATTCCTCCATCAAGGAGGGTATCAGAGAGAGAGAGAGAGAGAGAGAGTCTCCTAGATCTCCTAGCTAAAGTGATTTTACCTGGACTAATCCTTCATACCATGTTTCTTGTTAGTCCTGTTCCCTCTGTGTCACAGATGGGATGCTAGGCTTCACTCTGGATTACCTCTGTTTTATAATTCTAAGGTCATTCAGAGTGGGAAACATTTTGGAGAGACTTGATGAAGTAAGTAAATGTTCAGGTATTAGCAGGTTTCTGGGCTCACTTATATGGGATGCACTGAGGCTAGTGAGCATCATCAAAAACTGCCTTAAGGCAAAGAGGTGGACAGACTGAAGGAGTGACGTGCTGTGTGGACCAGGCAGCATCCAAAAGCCCAAATGTAATTTCTGTGAGTAAATGGGAAGGTAACCTCATGAAAAGCTAGAATAAAATACATTAGTCTATGAAGGCTGCTCTTTGTTAATTTTTAGTAGCTTCAGATGTTGTAATTTGTTTTTCGTTTTTTCTTTTTTTTTGCCATTTTAATATCAGCTGCATTCTGGAAGTCAATCCAATAACTTTAAAAATTGGCCTTGTAGCAATCTGGATTTAATCTAATTTGTCCTACTTTAAGTTATCTGTATATATAATATAACTCAGGAGTTACACATTTATTTTCATTGTTTCATGAGCAGAGCTGCTGGGCATGGTCCAATGGCATACAGATTTTAAACGAACAATAATTTTTGAGCAACATGAACCCAAAGTGGAAACATAATCCATTGTGGATTACCTCATCTGTGTGCCAGTTCCAAACTATGTCCTGCATTTAGAGCAAGATCCTGGTCAAATGGATCCCTATGCAGGATAATGGAACAGGGCCCCTCCCCCTACAGCCATTGCAGTCTGTACCATTACTTTGGTGTCTATCCCAATTTAGCATAGATACTGTGTACATTCTATTTTCTTCTTTACTTTTATGGTCATTACAGAGATTTGATTTAAAATTTTTATTTCATATATTATATCACAAATGCTGATGGCCATTTGCTAAACAAAACAAAGTAACACAGTGTCACACTGGAAATAGACTTGGCATGAGCAATAATAACCTCTTCTTCCACTGAAACTCACATTCAGGTGGATTATGTGCATATTTACATCCACAGATATCCCTCAAACACAGCTATTATAGTTGCATTGTTCACTGCAACTTTCTCAGATGTCAGTGTCAAAAGATTAAGGACAGTAATAATGACCAAAGTCAATATTTCAAATTTGTTTCACACAAACACATAATTCACACACACACACACACACACACACACACACACACACACACACACACACACACACACATACACACACTAGTCCTTCAAAACCAGATTAAAGACCATTTAAAAATGACCAGATAATAAGAACATAGAGTAATGTACTTTCATTCACAGTAAGCTCTCCCATTCCCACCAGCAGTTATAGCTACTTTGCTGACTGTGTACACCCCTTATTGATTTGAATAAATACATTGCATGTTCTTTATTGATAGCTTTGGATAAACTACACCAAAGATCACTAGCATCATATTGTAAGATCCAGTCAGGTATAGCACAGTTTAAACAGAAGAGTATTTATGACAGCATAAGAAATATTAACACCTGATAACATATACTAAGTCAGTTTGCACAATCTCTGCAGCAGTAAGTCATCTAAATAGTTCCACATTAAAGAAAACTAATACTAATCTTGAGGCTGCTGCTGGCAAACAACTTTGCATTTCAGTGCTTCATCTACAAATGCTGTGCCTGCTGCCCTTGAAGAATAAACTGCCTCACTACATTAAAACATTGGTGTGTTGGTGATATTGCCATAACATTTTCTGACCAAGCTCAGCTATGTAATAGTAAATAATTGTCAAACAGCAAGAGCACATTCATAGTTACAAGGCATGTGGTCCTGGACACCATTATTGAGCCCATCCCAAATTCACAATTGCTCCAAAGTACTGACTTACTCAGTGTCACACAGTAGGTAAATGAAGCTGGAAAGATTCAAATCCTGCACCTTTGTCACAGGAAGCAGGTGATTAACAAGCTAGATTTCAGATTTTAATCCTCTACACTAACTGCCAGAATAACAGTTTTTAACAAATGCAGAAATCGTTTACAATCCAGTCTTGGAAACAAAACTATATCACAGGAGTATGCAACAATCCCTAATAATGGATGCTGAAGATCAAATGGTTCCTATCATCACTATAAAGAATGCAGACTGTATAACCTGACAAATGTCAACCCCTTTGCAGTCATGGAGACTGAAGAGAAGGTACTACAAAAATATATTACTAAAGTGCAATGTTTAGACTACTAAAATGCAACATGTTTAGACTATATTACACAATCCATGCTTATTAATGAAACAATGCATTCATTAGTACAGAAAAACACTCTCTGAAAACAAACAGCATGAAAAACAGTAAAATTATTTTCCTCTGAAACCCATATTTAGTGAAAACACCCATGGCAATCCAATAAAATACAAGAAATATGCTAGAGTCCCACTGACAGCATATAAATAAGTACTAATTGGTGTCTACAGGAAGGGTTCAGGAATTCAAAATATAAATGTGTAAGGCATTTGCTAATAGCCTGGCACAAACCACTGGACACAAGTATCTGTAGTCTAGGTCTACAACCAGTGAAAACTGAGGACCAAACAACAACCAAAGAAAACAAATGATGGCTGAGGGAATTAAACCATGTAATGTAGGAAGCAACTCTTTAACAGCTTATAGTCTTACTTATGTAGACTATGTGCTTGACAAACTGCTGTGGTCCAAACACTCTGCATTTCACAACTGTGTGCCTGCAAAAAATAAACAAGCTAAAAAATGTAGTCATAGTTGTAATATTAACCTTATATACAGACTTTATGCTGTCAAATGTATTAATAGCTAAATAATAAACACACTATCAACATTCAGCAGAACAAGGGAACCAAGGATCACATCCAAAGAACGTGGCTCACATGATGATTCTCCTGTTTACTACAATTAATTTCATTACTTTACACTATAAATACTCTGGTTCATGGGTAAATACTAGGCTTGCATTGGACCATTGAGTAGCCTAGCCCAAATTTCCAGTTGGCCCAAAGCACTGTCTGGTTAAAAGACTTGCTCAAGGACAGGACAGGACATAAATCTGATTAAAAATCAGAGATGTTCTGCAGCTCTGGAGATGGATTACTTTCAATCACTTAAAACCTAGCAGAAAAACAGATTTTTGCATCAACATGTATTTTGTGAAAAATACAACTATGAAACTCTGTGGCTGACATTGCAGACTGTAATCCTCCACTGATTTAACAGAAAGAAAGAAAGAAAGAAAGAAAGAAAGAAAGAAAGAAAGAAAGAAAGAAAAAGAAAGAATAAAGAAAAAAAGAAAGAAGGAAGGAAGCTAAAGGGAGGCCTAGCATTTGGTGCAGGACTAAAACTCTTCCCTCACATAGCTAAGGTGCAGGGTTTGACTCCCAGCAAGTCACTTAGCTACACAACCCCCCCCCAAACTGAGGGATTTTACAGACACACACACACACACACACACACACACACACACACACACACACACTGCTGCATACACTAACCTGGGGACTCTGTCATTGATATGCTGTAAATAACTTGGCATTCAAAATATTGCACCAAAAGTAAGTGTGCATGTGTCTGCAAATGTTACATTTCAGGTGCTCAACTTTCAGTCTCTCACATGCCAAAATGCTTGTGCACATGAACCACAAATCTACTCTTTCCTCAGTTTTGTGAATGAAATCAGACCTCTCTTAAGATTTTTCTTAGTTACACTGCATGACTGGGCCCCCAGCCAGCACTGGGCATAGGCAGCTGCCTATGTTTCCTTGTGCTGGATCTGGCCCTGCTTACAAGTCAGTGCAGTGCATCTATTTTTATTAACCATTTATTCAGCTATGCACTGAACAGTTTTAAGCTTAGTTGCAGAGCATTACAGCATTTTAAAATAAAACTTCTGCTTCTGTTCAGTTGGTTTGTTTCTTGAGTACTCAACTATACTTGACTAGTGCTAGACAGGATATTATTTCAGACTCTTTATGGTCTCTTACTGTACATTTATTGCAACAGAAAATATCCTCAAATAATAGAACACTCAGTCACTGATCAAATTCACATTCTCCCTCATAAAAGTAATTAGTTTGTAAAATAATGAGATTATAGTACAAAAGTAATAGATGAAACTCCACAAATCAATTTCTTATTCATTGTTATTCATTTTTTATAAATATTAAGCTTACCATTTACTCCAAAAATGTTTAATTTAATGTGTTCTACTTGTTTAAATACATTTCCTCATATTGTCTCTTGTTGTATATTGAAAAGATATGCCTTAGGCTGAGGTGTCTGGTTTCAAGGAACCCTTTTGATTGAAATTAAGTTTGTTTATGTTTTGGAGTATAATTTCTTACTTACATCATGGTCTCCCTTTTTAAGAACGTATTCTGAGGCTTTACGGAGCTTTGTGTTTTAAAAATTAAAGTGTTTTAGTTAGTCTCCCTGACTAAGTTGGGGTGTTTTTTTTTTTTTTTTTTTTTGTGCTTTGGTTACCTACTGTCAATACTTGTGTGATCTGCCACTTACTTCTTCTTTTGGTATTCGATATTTGTGGAGGGGAGCCACAAGTCAGGGGAGATTTGGATATGATAAAGACATTTATGCCTGAGACCCAGATGGATGCTTTAGTTTCAGAAGGAGGGAATTGCTGTCTGAGTGATGTTTTTAATAGAGTTAATCCTCTGCTTACTGAGATGACAGCCATGTTTAATACATCTATAAGTACTTTTACACCTGAGGTTAACTTGTTTGTCCAATCACTGTGTGCCTTAGAAAAGCAAGTACAAGCATTAAAATGTTTGCAGTGGCAGAGAATGAGCTTCCAAGCCTATTTGGAGCTTGGAATAGCCCCATAGAGGGTTAAGAATGTTGAAGATGCCTACTTACAGGAATACATATCCAGTACTTTTAAAGAAATGGCAACAGCTGAATCTGAGGCTCAGTTTGGACTGTATGCAGCTCATGAACAATTTCTTTCATGATGTAGAGAAAGAGCTTCTTACTGCAATTACTAAATTTGAGAACAGTATCTCCTCCATGGCCTGCTTTAAGAATAGTATTGAAATATATAATCAAATATTAGAACATCTTTGTGATTATGATAAACGTCTTGAACAAGTAAAGAGACATAAACTGCAACACGATATTAATGATTTCACTACTGGACATATATTTTCATGGCCGAGGGAGAAGAAAGGAGTTACAGCTGAAAAGAAAGTCTTGATGTATGACTTAGATACCTTTGAAGGGCCTGTAACTACATCCAATAGTAATAATAATTGTTCATAATTCTGACTCTTTACTGGGAGCTGCTGGTTTAACTAATCAAAATACTGCTGGAACAGTGAACCTTCATTTCATTAGTGCAGGAGAAGCCATACAACCAATGGCAAGTACAGGTTTTGTCTACCTCAAGCTGTGTTCAAACTGCAGCTACTGGAATGGGTCAAGACCAGAACAAATGTGGCGCCCAGGGGAAGATCAAAAGGAAGAAAACAAATCAGTGGAAAGAAATAGAGTGGTCTGCAGACAAGGAGTCGATCTATCAACAAGAAGTAAATGAAGATAAGACTATTTTGAACTTATCTGATGTAATTTTGACTGAACATGAAATACACTTGCTATGTAAGCGCCTGCAATTTATTCCATGTTATAGTGATGCTGTTGAGGATGCTCTGACTGATTTGAATTTATTTACCCATAATCTTAATTTGAAACTTATTTTTAAAGATACTAACAGGGATGCTAAAGTCTTAAAAGATCTAACACTTTTGTTCCTGTTAGTGCGGCTGCAGTTACAGCTTTTCAGAATATTTGTGAACAGCAGATCCAAGAAAGTTATTCACAAAATGATTATGTTAGAAAGTATAACTTGACTGAGGCTGAGTTAGATGCATTGGCTAAGCTGAACAATAATCCTGATATAATTATTAAACAGGCCTTTAAGGGCGGGGAGATTGTAATTTTAAACAAGACTTTGTATTTTGATTGTATGTATAATTTTTTTATCTGATGAACTTGTATTTAAAAAGATTAGTTCAGATAAACATTTTGGTATTACACAGAGTAAATGCTGCTATTTATGACATGCAAATGTCAGATGATATTGATTTAGATCTGTTTAACTTTTTAACAGTCTCAAATCCTGTTACTCCATTTTTGCATGGTCTCCACGAAATATATAAAATCCCCAGATACCACCAATGAGACCTATTGTCTCGGTTAGGGGGTGGGTCACAGAACCCCTATCTGTATATTTGGAGCATGTGCTTAGTCCATATTTGGTTTTGGTTAAAAGTTCCATTAAAGACACTGGCAATTTTCTTAATAAGCTATATAAATGGTTTGAAGTTAGTAGAAATGTTGATTTTTATTTTGTAAATTTAGATATAATATCTTTGTTTACTGTTATACCCAATTCATTTGGTGTAGAAGCTATTAGACAGTTCCTATGTCACTCTTCAAACTTAACAGCTAGGAATATTGAAACTACCTGTTATTTACTGGAGATAGTATTGGAGAATAATGTATTCTTATCTTATGAACAGATATAGCATCAGTAGTTTGGAGTTGCCATGGGAACATCATTGTTGGGAGAGTCAGTTTGTGTTAAATGACAATAATGTCTTTGTTAAGTATTTTCCTTTTTTTACACGTTTTGTGGATTTTTTTTATATGGACAGGTAATCATGACAAATTAGAAATGTTCATAGACTATTTAAATAGTATAAAAATAGAAAATAGGCAACGGAGGGAACTAGGCAATGGTTAAAGTCCAAAATCCAGATATAAGTCTCAGTTCAGCTCAGGAAGTGCAGAAAAAAACAGCAAGATGTAAAACCATAAAACTCCTTTATTGTAGTCAACCAGAGGTAAGCGCTTTCACTATACAGCTTCATCAGACTATTACACAGCTACTAACACAACCCTATATAAAGGCTAACATGAATACTATTTGAATAGTATCACTGTTTTTTTGAGTTTTAAGGAAAATTTTTCTGAAGATGAAATACATTTTCTTGATATCACTCTAAGTAAAGCTAATTTCTTAAAACACACTAGTGTATGTAAAAAGGAAGTTCAGGCTAACAGAGCTTTTCACACTACTCGCATGCACCCAAGACATGTATTTAAGGGTATAGTAACTAGTCAGTATTTAAGAGTAAGTAGATTGAACACTGATGAATGTGTGTATCATGAATAAATTGAGGATATGTCCACAGAGTTTAGAACTAGATATTATCAAGAAATGCTTTCAGAAAATGTGAAATCCTATGTAAATAATGAAAGGGAAGGGCTAGCTAAACCCTATTTTAGGGAAGATGGATATTCTACTAATTCTAAGAGGCATCGATCCAATAATGATGAGTTGAGATATGTTACAAATTATAATCTGAGGACTAACCAAGTATTAGAAGATATCATTAGGAATAATTGGACAATTTTATGGGCTCATCCTGAATTAGTCAACATCATAGGACCGATGCCGCACTTTTCTTTTACGAAACAAAAGAATCTTAAACAACCATTGTGCTATAAGGAAATGAATACTCTTAAGAGGACTAAGAAATTATGTACAACAAAAAAGGGTACAGTCCCTTGTTATAACTGTGTCAATTGTAAATATATACAAAAAGACATAGCTTTTTAACATCCAGTAACCATACAGTTGTTTGACTCTATATGTTTTGCAACTTGTACAACAGAAAGCATAGTATATTTGGCTACTTGCATGGCATGCACTGCCTTTTATGTAGGCAAGTGCAGTAGAAAATTAAAAGACTGAATAACAGCATATGTCATATATTCGGAGAGTTTTCAGTAATTTGTTAGCAAAACATAATATTGACACTGGTAGTGGACACATGTTTAGATTCAGGGTACTTCAAGTCATCTATGCTAGCATAAGAGGTGAAGACCATTGTAATAAGTTAGATATGGTTAATAAATACAGGTGGATACTTGCAATGAATGCAGATCAGACTCCAGGCTTAAATGCAGCCATAAGCTTAAAACCTGTGGTAAAAGCTAGGCAGATGAGGCTGCATATATAAAATACATCCTACTTTTTACTGTATTGTTTCCTATTTTTTGTATTCTTTGAGGTTTTAAAAATGTTTTCATTAATATACATGGAAATAATGACTGTAGTAACATGGATTTGAGTGTGATAATAGATGCATTTTTGTTATGTATTTTTATGTATTTTTTTGTTTTTAAATTTGAATACTTATTTAACAGATTAATTGGAATGTGGTTTTGATTGGTTGGCTGTGTCTTTTGAATGTAATTTAAATGTGTATAGTGTAAGCTGTATCATCATACAATGAGGAAGGGTTGTAAAAACCCGAAAGCTTTGTGTTTCAAAGATTAAAGCATTTTAGTTCATCTCCCTGACATTGTTGGCATGGTTTTATATTTATTTTATTATTTATTTATTTAGCATTTGTTTACCAGGGTGGTCCAGCTGGACAGCTAGTGTCCATTTTCAGTGGAGTGCTGGGGAGAAAAGCTCTAGACAGAGTATAAAGAATGAAAGATAAAAATGAATGACACTCAAGATGACAAAGTTTAGTATGCACAACAAGATAATAATATAGAGATAAAGTACAGTCATGTGATCATACACTGCAGTCTTTTAACATTACAGAGCTTTGGTATAGTGTAGGCATACAGAAAACAATATTTACAGTATGTACAAGGAGAAAAGAGAAGGAGTGTAATACAGTATTATGTGTTGACTAAAGCATAAAAGGGGAGCTTCATTCAGCAGGGAGGGAGTTCAGTGAGGTCCATTGCAATTACTTAACTGGTTGGTATACAGATGGGATTTTAGGTGGGTTTTGAATGTGGATGTACATTTTTGTTGCTTGAGGTCAGGGGGTAGTGTAGTCCATATTTTTACAACTTTGTGACTGAAGACAAATTCCCCATTACTGTTTTTACAGTGGATAGTTTCTATCACAGCTTTGTTACTGGATCATAACTACCTGTTTGAATTGTAGAAATTTAGGAGGCCTGTCAAGGCAGGGTTTTTTTCAGGATAATATAATATCTGGTATGAGAGGTTAAGTTGGTGGTATCATAGTAGGTTTGGGAATTCTAACCAGTGTAGTCTATGCAGGGACTGGCAGTGGTGGGAATGTGATTTGGAATTGGTAGTGAATCTGGCGATTTTGTTATAGCATGTGGAGAGTTTATTAAGGTCTGTTTTATTTAGGTTTGTTAGTACTGGGCATGCATATAGTAGTGTTGATAGCAGATGGGTTCTGGCTATGGCAACTTTAGCTTCGGAGGTTAGGTACCATTTGCAGCGATAGAGGGTCCCTAGTCTCTTATGAAATTTGGAGACAAAAAGGGATATATATATTGGCTGTATTTTAGTTGTTGGTCAATGGTAAATCCTAGTAATTTGGCTACTGGGACTGGGATAATAAGGGTCTTGGCTGCTGACGATATGGAGAAGGCAGTATTATGGGGTTTTGTATGGTGGAACAACATAAGTTGTGTTTTTTGGGGGTTTAATATTAATTGGGAGTTGTTTAGCCAATTTTCTATTTCAGTGAACGATAGTTGGATTTTGTATTGGAGGAGTTGAATGTCAGATGCGGAATAGATCAGAGTTGTATCATCAGCATATTGGACTATTTTGGCTTTTGTAGTTGCGGAGTGGAGTTGATTTGTAAAGATGTTAAACAGGAGGGGGCCAAAAATGGAGGTTTGCGGTACACGGACTGTGACTGGAAGTGGGGGGAATAGGGAGTTCAGCCATTTAACAGATTGTTGGCAGTTGTCCAGATATCCCTTAAACCAGAGCAGGGTGGGGCTGTCAAGGTTCTGATCTGAGAGACAGATTAGGAGTTTATTGTAGGAAACTGTACCAAAAGCTTTGGATAAGTCTAGAAATGTGGCAGAGACAAGATTACCTTGATTCCTGTATGTATTTATGATGTTGGTGAAGTTAATTAGGGCTGTGGTGGTGCTGTGGAAAGGGCAGAAGCCATGTTGTAAGTTGGATAGGAGGCTGTTGGAGAGAAGGTGGATGAGGAGTTGATTGTGAAAGCATCTTTCTAGGGTTTTGGATAGGGGTGAGAGGATTGTGATGGATTGATAGTTAGAGAGATCAATGGAGAGACCACCCTTGTGGAGGGGAATAATAAAAGAGGATTTCCACAAGGTTGGGATGGTGTGCTCAGTAATAGATCTATTTATTTGCAATGTGATGGGATAGGCTATGGCCCTAGATGCTAGTTGGAGGTATTCGCCGGGAAGATTGTTCACAGCAAGGGTGGTTGGTTTAAGTTTTATTAATAGTTTTTTTTATGATAGAGATTGGTATTGGTTTGAGTGAGAAGGGGGAAGTGTTATTCTGGGGTTCAGGAGGTTGGGGGTGGTTGATGGGGTTTGTATTGTTTATGGGTATAAGTGCAGAGGAGGTAAATTAGTTATTGAAACTGGAGGCTATGTGTATGTTTGACCTGTCTATATTAGGTAATGTGTGGTTGCTTTGCCGGGTTGGAGGATGTTGTTCACTGCAGCTCAGAATTTTTGAGGGTTTTTACTATGTTCTTTTGTAGGGAAGTGTAGAGTTTCAACTTGTCCATCTTAACTTGTTTCTTTGCTTTATTTCTAAGTTCGAGGTAGGCTTGCCTAGTTGTGAGTGTTTTATGTTGGTGCCAGATTTTCCAAGCCTTATCCCTCTCTTTTAGTAAAGCCCTTGTGGTGCTTTGTAGCCATGGGGCAGGGTTGCTGCATATTCTAATTATTTTGATTGGGGCTAGTTCATTGAGAATTTCTAGAAATATGGAGTTGAAGTATTCTACTGTGTTGTCTAGTGGGAGGGTTTTGATGGGAGACCAGCTGCAGGATTCTAAGGCTTCTAGAAAGTGATCTGTGGGGACATTTTTGCAGGCACGGGTTTGTAGTAGGGTGCGGGAGTTAACTGATTTAAGTTTGTGCCTGAGGATGAAAGTGGGATTGTGGTCACTGAGAGAGTCTGGCAGTGTTCCACACTGACGGGCAGTGTTGAGCTGATTTGTGAGGATCCAGTCTAGTATGGGTTCCCTTTATGTGGACTTGTCAATGTGTGTGGGTGATTGAATGAGTTGGGTGAAATTATATAGGTTTATGTGGCTGGTGGGTGCTGGAGAATGGACAGAGTTCCAGTCGATGTTAACATCACCTAGGACTATGGTTTGTTGGGGGAGGGAGTGGGAAGCCCAGTGGAGTATTGACTCTAGTGTGGTCTGGTTATCCCCTGGGGGTATATACATCCCAAGTATGTTTATGTGCTTGTGCTAGTTTAAGAGAATTTTTGCACATATGATTTTGGCATTTTTGGAGGTAGGGAGTTCCTTTTGCAGTAGATAGACTTTTAGGTTGGTTTTGTAAATTAGGGAAATGCCTCCACCTTTTTTATGAAGTCTATCTACTCTTTGAATGTCATAACGGGGGGGGGTAATGGAATTGTCCTTGATGTGTGGCTTAAGCCATATCTCAGTTATGATTAATATGTCAGGATTATATTGGGTGTTGGCTAAGTGCAGCTCTTCTATTTTGTTCATAATACTGCTGATGTTTAAACTGAGTATTAGTAGGTCTATGGGTTTATGCTTAAGTGGTAGTTGGGGGTTTAGTCTGTTGTTTACAATTGTTATTGAGCTGGGGTTGGTGTGTATATTCCCGCCTAATAGCAGCTGGGCTGCTATGCTGGTAATTGTTTTAAGGTACAGCATCATTAGCCTGTGAAATCTCAGACATGGTTGTTTTTTGGTTTGTAGGGTATAGTGGATTGGAGAGGTGATTTGAAAGATGATTTTGCTGTAACTGGATGGGGATGTGATTGAGGGTATGTAGGTGTTAGTAGTGGTAAAGTTTAGGGTGGGGGATTTATGGTAACTGTGTGATGGGTGAGTGGAGATCTGAGGTGATAATAGAAGCTGTGGAGAGGCATATGAGTAGGGAAAGTTGTAGTAACGGAGAGTTGTATCAATGTGAGTGAGGTGTACAGGGCATGGTAATAGGTGTGTGGGTTGAAACTTGGTGGTGTGTGCCTTTGAGAAGGGATTGGGTGGATTGTGATTGGGAGTAGTATTAATTTATGAGGTGGTATGTGTAGGTTTAAAGAGTGCAAGTGGAGTAGAGATGGGAGTTTCTAGGTTTGTGTTTATGATTGTGGGGTGTAGGGCATGTTAGAGTGTGGATGAGTTGTGTGTGTGATTGGGAGTGGTTAGTGGGTGTGGTTGAGGGGTCAGGTGATATGGGGCTGAGATAAATGTGTGAGTAGTGGGGGCAGGTGGAAATTGGGGTCAAGGTAGGGAAGTAGAGTGAGCCCGAGCATTAGCGAGGGCGAATGGAGTAGGGACAAACCAGCAGCGAACCAGCAGTGCAGGTAAGTGGCTGCAAAAAAACAATCAGTGTGTTGGGCAGGAGGCTGTGTGAGGAAGAAGGGGAGTCCTGGATGTGAGTGTAGTGACTGTTGTTGGTGGACCCGGTCTGTAAAGAAAGGTGTAAGTGGGTGAAAGTTCTGTTAGGTATTGTCAGAGGGAGGTGGGGAGGATGAGAGGAAAAGACTGTGCTAGGGGAGGGGAGGACTGAGGAGCATCCCAAAATGATTGCAGTAGTATCCCGGGGGGGGGGCGGTAAAAATAGGAGATTTAGGTTAATGAGTTAGTAAAATAAAACAAATAAGAGGTTTAGGCTACTGAGCTAAAAAGTAGTGAACTATGGGTATGTAAAGAACACTGTACACTGCCAACCCAGTTAGTGTGCTCACATGTAAAGAATAGATAAACTTAAAAGGTGTGTTTTTTTTGTTGTTTTGTGTTTTGGTTGCCTACTGCCAACACTTGTGCAAGCTGCCACTTCTTTTTCTGCTTTATGGAACTCACTAGTTTGAAACACTCGTCTTTGTTGCATTTGAGTATATATTATCAGACGCAGTGGGATTATTGTTTGTGTGAAACCACTGCATGCATGAATGTGGCATTTCTCTTTTTTCCATTGTTCTGCAGTTGTTGACATAACATATATTAAGGGGATGGGCAAAGCCACCCCAACAAAAACCTTTGTATTAATATTTGATGCTAACCAGTGTTTTTTTCACGCAGCTGAGTTGTTGATTAAATGTAACTGGCAGACAGTTCCTCAACGCACTGTACGTTGATGATTCATAAAAGTAAACATTAACAAGTTACCTGTTATTTGTGACACATATCTTCCAGTCTTGAGGTATATGACTGGAAATTATGATTCAAGCCACAGTAACTCTATCCTCAATACTTAATGAGATCCTGCACTTCATGTAGTATCTACACAGAGATCTGCAAATGAATGAAAAGAATTACACACACACACACACACACACACACACACACACACACACACACACACACACACACGTATGCAAACTGGTTTTCAGGTAAAATAAAAGTAATAAAAAGATAAGATAAAAATAGTATAAATGTTAGTGATTTGCACAATGAAGCAGAAATCATCTTTTTTGCAAATAAAATCCTTAAGACCCCAGATATTGTGCAAATCCTTTTCCCTCCGGGAGACTGGAACTATGCTTCCTGGAAAGATATGACAACATAAATATAATTCATTTAATTTAAGTTAATGGGGAAATGAACAGTCAGCAGTAGGAAACATTACGTGATACTACACCACCGAGTATGCAGTCAGTTAAAATATCCTACCTACAACCTTCTCCTGATATCTAAGAAACATTCATAGCTCAGTATGCACTTTCTTTTAAAACCCTGGTATAATAACAAAATATCCTTATTCCTACCGAACTTCTAACTTACATTTTGGCCTGAAGGTAATAAAAACTGGCCTTCGGGTTCTGTCTAATAATTGTATACTTATGGCAGAGCTTCACTAACTTAATTATGTATAGACTGTGTCATCGTAGCACTACCCTAGGTACCAAAAGACCAGTCTGCCGCCAGAATGTGAGCAAATGATAGAGGAGTCTTCAAAACCTGAACACCACAATAATCTGCCAAGGTGTAAAGTAAAAGAGGTGTGTGTGTGTGTGTGTGTGTGTGTGTGTGTGTGTGTGTGTGTGTGTGTGTGTGTGTGTGTGTGTGTGTGTGTGTGTGTGCATGTGTGCGTGTGTGCGTGTGTGTGTGTGTGTGTGTGTGTGTGTGTGTGTGTGTTTGTTTGAGATGATGGTCTGCACAAAACATTTCATGTATTTAAACTACTTATTTATAGGTAACTAAGTGGTCTTTCTGGTCCCGTGAATCTATTTATTTTTCAGTGAGGGCCTGGCACTCTATTGTAATGAACACTACAAAAAATCATGCTAAATATTAACTGTCTGGAGCACATAAATATACATATTTTTATTCATAAATCTATTTAGTATGTGAATGTGATGCAGTTTTAAAAGTTTAAACGGTGAACTTGTTTTTTTTATTCTCCTACAGTCCTGTCCTGCAGCAAGTTGTCAGTCATGCACTCAAACACCCCTGATACCTGTCTGGTTTACCTCTAAGAGACAAGGCCCCACAAGTGGCAATCAAGTGGTATAAGTGACCAGGAGAGTGTAGTGGCAAGATCACGGTATATAGTATGGTGGTATCCTGACAGCAGCAGAGAGCTTTTTGTTATGCTCTTTTCACATCTCCCACCCAATACCAATTGAGATAACCTAATACACATACTGCCTGACTACAGTCCCTGACATGTTTGCCCTGAGATTGAACTCCCAGCTATTCACCCCAGAGTGGGAGAGCCAGCAAAAATCCCTCTAGTCCCTATACCAACTCAAGAGACTCCTCAAAATTTGAGCTCACAAAATAAACATGGGTTACTTGTTTCACAGTTAGGGGACTAGTCATATGCACTATGAAATCAAATAAACAGCTTTATTTTGGTCATGTTTTCAATTAACTGGAATATTGTTTTTCCTCTTTGACTAAACTGACTTTGAACAGGTCTTTCAAATTTGCGCCTCTTCAGTTAATGTATAATTTCTGTTTTATGGGATTGTTGTTATTTGGACAAGCAAGACCACTTAATGCAGTGGCGGCTGGTGACTAAAAATTAAAGGGGGGCTGCAGGAGATATTTGAATGGGTGGGGCCAATGGGAAGGGGTGTGACCAACTAGAAAGGGGTGGAGCTATGCTCAAAATCACAACAACTGGAACTTTAATTAAATAAGCTGCCCTGGGTGCCAAACCATCATTATGAGAGTCCAATTAAGACAAAATGAAGTGTAGAAGAAAAAAAATATTTCAATGCATTGGCTACATGACAACTTACTTAATATCTAGATGGAAACACAAAGGTTGTGAGGCATGAACAAATAAATTGCTTTTTAAATACATTACTGGAATGCCAGTCAAAATCATGCATAAAAAAGCAGTACTCAGCTCAAACCACTTCTCCTTGCACTGCAGTTCTAATTATAATTTATATTCAGCTTTATAAAATTATCAAGTAACATGCTGAAAGTAGCAATCTCTGTGATAACCCCACTTGTAAAAATGTTTCTTATCGAAAAAAGACCTACTGCCTGACAACAACTATCTGCTTGTTTCATGGGGAACACATGATCAAAGTAAAAAATGAACAGTGAACAAGAAACAAGCTCAAGATAAATTGCTTAAAGGATTACTGCACAGGTTATGGGTGACACATTATAGATTGACATTCTGTTTAGTTTATGGGTAAAGCCTGCAAAGATAACTGCAAGTCTCCAACAAATGTAATGAGCTTCTGAAAATACTATAATACTGTCCTTTATTACAAATACTGTCATATGCATTTCAATACCTAAGACTTATACGTTATCTAGTTATGTAAATATTCGCTGCATGGCAACAATGAAAAGGCTTTCAGTGTTGGTAATTCTTTAACAGTATGCTTATTAAAGCTTACTTGTATCTCACAATCTCCGACAAGCTTACCTGATGGTCATTAAAGCATTGCTACTTTAATACAGAGCAACAGGGTACTGCAACAGCATGCATTTTCTGAATAATAAGAAGCATAAATCAACAGTATAAAAATATGACAGAAAACCAGAACATTCTGCCAAATCAAGGACAGATGAAAAGCCATGGTCATATTTGTGGTCTACCTTGGATTGGGGAATACTCTGCACACTTACACTGCATAACTGCTCCTTGCCTTGCTTGGACACATCCAGAGCCACTACAATGGGGAGTGGGGTGTAACAAGTAGGTCACAGTCTGAAATGTCTCTGGGTGATGGTGATGGCTCTGACACTCATACCTCTCAACCTCAGAGCAAGAAACCTGGACAAAGCCATACATAGAAGTGGGACACAGACTCAAAAATAAAGACAATTTTTAAATATTGCTCTTATAAACTTAGAAAGAAAATAGAATGGTAGTAGGTCTTGCATTAGTATGAATTTTTGAAGGGTGTGACATCTGAAACTCAAATGTCTGTCATTATTTTCTAACTTCAATCTTTAATGATTTTCTACTAATTTGCCAGAAAACCACAATTTTATGAAAAACATAAAATTGCCACACAATACAGCTGGGAACCTGTCAAAGAAGGGACACCTTTTTAAAATTAGTACTGTTAACTAGAGCAGCTGACAAAATAAGAGCATCTACATGCATTTCTGAAATAAAAGTAATCTATAACTCTGATCATTACAGTCATTTATAATTGTAAACCCTCCACGTTTTCTTCCAAAATTGCCATTTTGCAGAGGGATTATTAGGGGGAGAGCAACATTTTGAGCCAAAATTGGGGACAGTTGAGAGGTTTGGATATTCCTAATTCTATTAAGTAATTTATTTGCATGTACCTCTCAACCTCTTAATGCAGGAAATCTGGACAAGGCCAAATATATTGGGGGAACTTACAAACAGTACTAAAAATTGCTCTTGTATAAACTTAAGACAGTTGATAGAATAATAGGTCTTACTTTACCATGCATTTTTCTGAAGGTTATGACATCTGAAACTCAATGTCTGTCATTATTTAGTGACTTCATTCCTAAATGATTTGGCAGAAAACCACAAATTTTATGAGGAACAAACCAAAAATAAGAAGCAAAAATCTATTCATTCTGCAAAATTCTGGACAGTTGAGAGGTATAGTTCAGTCAGTGCTGTCTGAGTTTGCTGCCCTTCCCCACTCACAAAATCATAGTCAAATGGAGCGTCCCCCTTGCAGCCATTCCAATGTCCCATTCCTTAGTTATTTCTCCCCATTTGCCATAAACACTGTAATGTGCATACTGCTTTACTTCTGCGATGATATGGATTTCATTTGAAGTTTTATTTTATATTTTACAGCATAAACCCTAATAGATATCTGCTAAACAAAGCAATGCAGTCTCACAATGAAAATAGACTTAGCATTAAAACTTCTCTGCCCTTGAAACACACATTCATTGAAACAGCCCTGAAACCCACATTCAAAGAAAATACATTTTGCCAGTGGCAGATAAAGATTAATTTTGGGCTGTTTTCAAATCATAGGTCCCTTGAACATGAAACATACACATGCTCTTTGAGACACCTTCCTGACTGTATTAAATTATATTCCTTGTACAATACAGTACAGTTGTTAGAGGGCATTTTAAATTTATTGTTTTGAACATTTTTCCAGTAAACAATGAAGCAAAATGCATGCACCAATAATGACAAAACTACCCAATTCAGAACATTTCCATCATAAAAGTCTACTCAAACTTCTACAGTCCACCAGTATCAGTAAATATGCAGGATCTCTGAATAAGTAAAAGTCATCTAAATAATTCCACATTAAAGAACTCTGTTAACTAATGAAGAGGTTACTGCTAGCAAACAACTTTATATGTCATTGTTTCATCTACAAATAAAATGCCTGTTGCCCTTGAGGAATAAATTGCCTATGTTGCATTAAAAAAATGATAAGCTAGTAATATTGCAATAGGGAATGGATGGCAAACTGATAACAGGTTTAGAGCTACTAGGTATCTTCACCAAAGAGGACTGCAGCATCCATCCCCTTTACAACAGAGTACAGTATCAGCAATGCATTGACCTACTGTGGGAGTAGAATCCACAGCCTTATGCATCAAAAGCAAGTACACTACCTGTTGTGCTATTAACAATGTAAGCAGACTCCGCATAATCAGCACTAAACTTTTGTTCCCCTGCAGCTCTCAGCTCCTTGTAAAATCTACTCGACACTCAGCTGTATCTCTGAACTTTGCAGCACAAGAAATCTGGAAAAAGCCAACATTTAGTTTTTTGGGGTGGGGGGACAAAAGTCCAAAAACCAGGGACAGATTTTAAACATTACTTGTATAATGTTGGAAAGTTGCTAGAATAAAATGCTGTGTTACCACCATACATTTCACTGTCAAGTATTGAACCCAGGACAAAACAGTCAGAACAACATACCACTATGCCAAATCATCTATGTTATGAAAGAAAGGAAGACTGAAACTTAAATGGGTACCATTCAGTGAATTCAGTTCTCACCATAGCTGTCAACATCTTAGCACAAAACACCTGTACAAAGGCAATAATGAGGGAATACAGCCCCCACACATATTCAGTGAGTTCAGTTATCACCATAGCTCTCAGCCTTGGCACAAAACAATTGGATGAAGGCAGTAATGGCAGAAAACAGTCCAAAGAATAGGGACAGATATTCTTTGAGGACACCAGAGCAAACCAACAGAGGGCATGCAGACTCCACACAGAAGGCACCCCAGCCAAGAATCACACTAGACAACCTGTAGTTCTTAGGCAACAATGCTACCACTGCACTACTGGCTGTGTTAAGTAACAAAAATACAGAAACCACAGATTTTATGAGTAACAGAACAGAACAAATATGAGGCAAAAATCTGCAAACACTGTACAAATGGTGGTGGGTAGGGAATTCAGGCTCTTGTCACTTGGGCCCAAGGTACAGGGTTCAAGCCTTATTTTCTTCCCACCACCATGCAGCAACTGGGGCATTTCACACACACACACACACACACACACACACACACACACACACACACATAACAATCTGTCTCTGTCCTCTATAATGGCCCGTAGCGATCCTGTACTCTGCAGCAGCCCAGCTAAGTCCTCTGTAGTGATCCTTCAGCTTGATCACCTGTCTCTGTCCTCCATAATGGCCCGTGAATGCTGTTGGGTCTCCTGTGAGACATGAGTAGGCTGGAGCCTAACACAGCAGTCAGGAACTAAGCATGCATGCGTGGAGTCCGGGACTACTTGTGAAATTTTTATTTATTTTATTTTTTATGTTCTACAGTGGGGGGAATTTATTTTATTCATTTTACAGGTGGGGAGCTACAGTCCTGCAGTCCTATAGCACGAGCCACCCCTGACATAATGTCAGAATGTGATATATCATGATGTTTGCTTTAAAGTTTAAATGCCATTTATAGGTTCATAGGTAAATAGTAGACTAGCTGCCCTTGTGGTCCATTTTAGGCCTTGCTGATTTCACTTTTTGTGCTCAAAATAACCTATCTCATCTGGTTATAGACTGGCCTTACCTATCCCTTGGTTGATAATTATATATTACCCCTAATGAGAATAATTGGGATCATACCATTGATAATTTAAGGGAACTCATGCATGGGATAAAACATTTAGAAGTTGCATCTGTTCATTAGTAGTACAGGGGACAGTCCTGAGGTAAATCTTAGGTTTCCAATCCATAAATATAAGTTATGCTTAAATATGGACAGTATGAACTTTGTTTTATGTGGATGGGATGTTTGTTCCAGAGCACTGGAATCCTTTGCAAGATATACTTGTCCTGCCTAACAATTCTATTGATGTTGCAGAAGAGGTTTAGATCCCTTGTCTGAGTACTTCTGATGCCATTTGACTTGCTGATGTGCAGTGAATCCATCAGTAATAGGTCAGAGGATGCCTTGTGTGCCAGATACAGGTCACCTCTAAGCAGTCTGTAAGATATCAAGTATTGTGACAGGGCTTTGAGTCAGTCCATGTAGGATATGTTATTTTAGGCCTTGTAGCTCTTTAGTAGGGCATCTCAGGGCATTCTAGTTGTTGCGTGCTTCTGGATATATACATGTCAAAAGGGGTATTATATTCAATGACTGGCCTTATGAGGGCTGAGTTAAGGGAGACAATGATATCTCTAGATATAGACACAATCCCTTTGTTTATAAGCTGTGCAACTGCAAAATAGAATAACTTTCTTACAACAGACACATGTTGGTCAAAAGTTAGGTCACCGTTCATATACATTCCCAAATCCCAAACAAGTGGGTCAGCTCTTAGGTACATATTGTCAATGTGGTAGTTCCATGGGATAGATGACTTCCCAAAGGAAACAATACGAAGGATACGATAATACATTTTTTGGCATTTAATTTCAGTCCATGATTTTGGCAGCAGTTATTTATTTGGGACAAACTTTCCTTCTGGATCTCTAAGTCATTTGGGGTCATCTGCAAACTTAGCCAGAGTACTTTAGTATTGGCTTTTATTTCAGAAAAGTAGATGCCAAGCAAGAGAGGTCCTAGCCCATCTGATATATATTTCTGCAAAGCTTGCCAAGAAATATATAGCAGATTTGCATATAAAATATTAAAAAACAAATCTGTGTTTCTCTATGTATATGGTGAAGTTTAGATGTGTGATTTTGTACCGGTCTGCGCCTACACCATGTTAATATATGGGATAATATGTGTTCTTCATGACTTCAATTCATAAATAAATCTCATGTGCTGCAGACTAACTTCACAATACTGGTACAGAGGGTTTCATGTTGTAAAATATAATGTATAATTTATATATTTCTAATATAATATATATAATATATTTCTTTATATTTTTCCCTATAACTCTTCCTCTCCTTTTTACATCACACTATCATTACTGCTATTTCTCCCACTTCTAATCTCACTAGCCCAAGCACATCCTACCACACTGAGCTCCATATCTTACCCTCTTCCCTCACCTTTCCCAGACCTCTTCCAACACACAACCAACCGCCACTGACTATTACCCCCTCTTTCTTCTGTCTCTCCCCCTTTCAATGTCTTAAATTTAAACTCATGGCCTACCCCTGACTGGTCTTACTCCTGAGCCCAAACTCAAATATGCCATTACCCTTACTGACCACCCTCACCTTTTCCATCTTGTCTTTGCTCTTCTGGTTTCTGGTGACATCCATCCTAATCCTGGTACCTCCCCTCCACCTTCATCTACTGTTCCCCCAAAAGCATTCTCAAATATCTCCAGCCTCAAACATCTCTCTATCTCTGCAATGAACATCCAAAGCCTAAATAACAAAACGTCCGAACTTCACGCATGGTTGGCCCAACACAAACCTCACATCCTGGCCTTATCGGAAACTTGGCTAAAACCTCATATCAATTCCTTTGAATTTCTCCCACCTCAATACAGTATCTATAGGTCTGATAGGACACCCAAAAAAAGGTGGTGGGGTGGCTATCTTGTACTCTGTCTCACTGACGCTAACACCTATAGACATTACCCTGCCTAGTTTCTCCCCTGCTGAACTACTGCCCCTAAACTGCCACATCAATAACTATTAGAAGTTTGCTATTGCCTCTATCTATATCCCCCCAGGTAAGAACATCCCTATCCTTAAACATATACTCTCTTGGATAAACACCTCCATCCCCTATGAAACCATCATTCTTGGAGATGTTAGTATAGATCGGAACTCCCTTATTGGTCACTCACCCCAACATTTCATAAACCTGTATGGATTCTCACAACTGACCAATACCCCTACCTACTACAGTAAAAATGCTACTGGTTCCACATTTGACTGGATCTTGACCAACTCTCCAAAAAACTATTGTAACCTTTCTACCTTCCCTGACTATATTAGTGACCATTCTTCCAGCTCTATCTTAAGGCACTCTCCTCATCTCTCTAAGCCTCCATCTCTACAGAGATTGTAGGAAACTGACTAACTTTTCCCCTGAAACATTTAACTATAGACTATCTGCCATCAACTGGTCTTTCCTAAAAACTCTCCTACTCAATGATGCTGTTACTAAATTCAACCATGTTTTCCTTAATGTCCTAATCTCTCTTGCCCCAACTCACAAAATCAGAATCAAATCTAATTTTGCACCTTAGCTGTCCAAAGCTGCTCATACTTTGATGCATGAAAGAGATGCTCTATGGAAAAAATGGCAAACCACTAAAATGCCCACCTTTCTCCAAGGTTATAAGCAAATTAAGCAACTCAGAAATTGTGCAAAAAAACTTATTATTTTGGATAAACACCACTATTTCACTAAATTTCAAAGCTCTCACCCAAATGACCCCAATAATTCTGGGATACTATCAACTCCCTGCTCCACACTGGTTCTTCTACCATACCTAAGTCTTTCCCCTATCACTCTCCCTCCGAAACTGCAGACTTACTCAACAAACACTTCATAGACAGCATCTCTAAACTCCTTCCCTCTGGTAACTCTGCTCATCCCAACTCTTCTGTGTCACCCTCATCTCCCCCAAACCTCTATGCTCCTCTGTCTCTCAGCCCTTTACCTTGCAACTGGTTTCTACTAAATATATCAAATCCCTGCTTCTTAAACTAAAACCATGCTCTCCCTCGACTGATAAACCTACCACCTCAATTTCTACAAATTGCTGCCGACTCTATTGCATATCCTGTATCTATCTTAATTGACCACTCCATTCAGGAATCTACCATACTGGAAATATGGAAATCCTTCTATACAACTCCTCTGCACAAAGGTGGCAACTCTGCTCAACCCTCTAACTATAGACCAATCACTATTCTTTCTAAAATTCTTGAAAAATGTATACATATTCAACTAGTGTCCTATCTCATTCATGAAAATCTCCTTAACCCCTCGCAACATGGTTTCCGCCCTAAACACAGTACCTCGACTGCCTTACTATCCTTTACTCAAAAGGTTGCAGAAGCTAGTGACAAGAACCTCCTTGTCTCCTGTCTATTCCTTGATCTCTCTAAAGCTTTCAACACTGTGTCTCATCCCATCCATCTTAACAAACTCTAAGACCTAAACCTCTCTCCTTCTGTTCTTGGCTGGTTCCAATCCTACCTTACTGGCAGAAAACAAGCTGTTAGATGGCAGCAGGCTTTCTCATCCTTCCTTGTTGTTCAAACAGGAGTACCCGAAGGCTCCATACTTGGACCATTCCTTTTCAACATTTTTACCAACAACCTACATTCATCCTGCAGTCTCTTATCTGTAATATAATAAGTAGATAACTCTACTCTCTTATCTGTCTCCAATATTATCTCTGAACTACAAACACTAATACAGAATTCCTTTATCTCTGTTGAAAAATGGCTCAGAAACTATCAATTAATCCTTAACCCTAAGAAAACTCACCTTCTCCTCTTCCTACCTCAAACACTCTCTCACCTTAAATCCAATTTTTCTCTTTCCTCCCTAGATGGCAACACTATCTCCCCTGCCTCACACACCAAACTCCTTGGGGTAATAATTGATGACCGGCTAAAATGTAACTTGCACATACAACAGGCCATCAAAAAAAAACACCAAAAACTTGGACTACTTTACAGGAACAAAAAAAATCCTCACTACTGCCACTAAACACACTCTTGTGCAGGCATTTCTCTTACCTAGTCTTCTATACACTTCTCCTATCCTTACCAATATCCAAACTGCCTCAGTGCAGAAACTGGAACAAACATACAACATAACTGACAGATTTATTCTAAACCAACCACTCTCTTCACATCACTGCCTCTCACTAAACAGACTTCAGCAGCTGGAATTTCTGCACCTTCCCTTACAATTGTAACTCCACACTACCTTTTCCATACTCAACAACCCCTCCGCCTGCTCTGCTCTCGCCTCCCATGTTACTCTCTACTCCCTCCCCCGGCCTCTCTGGAGTACTGATCATCTTCTCTCAGTTTATAAACCCAAAAGAAATATTGGCAAACTACTTTACAAACACTCTGTCTCACTAAATTGGAACAAACTCCCTCTCCATATTAGATCCAATCTTTCCTTTCCCTGTTTTAAAAAGGAGGTTAAATCCTACCTACTAAACTTGAAATTATGCCATTGCTTTGACAACACATAGTCTTACTCTGACCTACTGTATAACCTATTGCATCTCCTAACATTCTTTCTCTGTTAGTAACTTCTGCTTAAACTAACCTCCTAAACCCTCAGCTCTACCACTACAGCCCTACTATAGCCCCTCCTTTCTCTCCCCCTCCCATTCTCCACACTATTTGTCTTTTTCCCCTCCACTTCCTATCAATGTCTGTACATTTTCCTTGAACAATGATTATCTTTTTGTTTTTACTTTTATATGTAGTAAATTTTAGACCACTGCTATCAGAGATACCCTTGATGTTCATAATTTTTTCTTTTGTTTTTCTCTTTATAATTAATTTCGTATTTGCATTGTTATTTTTAATAGTTTTTGTCCTGTATGTTTATCTTTGCTTATGTTTGCTGGGGCTGTTTCCCCTTGGGTCTCTACTGAAAATGGGTTGCTTACTATCAATGCAATGCAAATAGCTAATAACCTTTTATTTTTACAATTATTTTGTATTATAATTGTTATTTAATATTTGCATATTGTCACTTTATCTTTAGTTATATTTGCTGGGGCTTTTCCCCTCAGGTCTCCACTGAAAATGGGTTTGTTTGCAAACTCAGTTGGACTAACCCAGTTAACAAATGTGAAATAAATAAATAAATAAATAAATAAATAAATAAATAAATAAAATAAAAAATAATAAACTAATAAAATAATAATAATAATAAAATACACTGACCCTTCTGATATTGCCAACATCTTGGCTGACAGGTTCAGTGCAAATTCCCCCCACCACCACCACCTACAGGGCCTATTACCATTCCAGGGGATTGTGTAAGTCCAATTATTACTGATACGTTGGTTAACAAGGCTCTATCTAAAGCTAAAACACTGCCTCCATGGGACCAGATGGTGTCCCAGGCTGTGTCATATGCAAGCTCCAAAAGGAATTAACCCCGCATCTTAATACCCTGTTCAGTCTCAGCCTCTCCACAGGATATGTGCCCATAGAATGGCGCATGACAACGGTGGTCCCGCTACACAAGGGTGGAGCCACACTGACCCTGGGAACTACCGACCAATAAGCCTGATCAGTCTGATCTGTAAGGCTATGGAGCGAATCATTATGGAACTCATAAATGGAGAGATTGGGAACCTCCAGTCGCTGGACCCCACACAGTTTGGCTTCGTCAAGGGCAGATCATGCCTCCTGAACCTGGTAGATTTCTTTGAGACAGTTACTCAGGCTATAGATAAGGGAAAGGAGGTACACATGGCTTACCTTGACCTTGCTAAAGCATTTGACACCATTCCCCATTCATGTATTATTGATAAGCTCACCAGCCTGGGCATAAACCCTTATGTCACAAGATGGATCGCAAACTGGCTCTCAGACAGATCCCATAAAGTAAGAGTAGCAGGATCTATGTCAGAATCCAGACCAGTAATGAGTGGTGTGCCTCAGGGCTCTGTCCTGGGGCCCCTCCTGTTTGGCATATACTTCTCAGAAGTACAGGCAAGCATGGAAGGGCTGTGGCTGACTAAGTTTGCGGACGACTACAAACTGTTTGGTATAATAGAGTCTCCAGCCGACATGGAGATCCTCCAGAAGGGCCTAAATGAGACTGATGCATGGTGTCAAAGCCATGGTCTCAAGCTAAATGCAAAAAAATGCGTAGTAATCCCCTTTGGAAAAAACAGAGTACCATAAACTACAACATAGGAGGTAATCCCCTGAAATCTGAAGAAGAAATAAAGGATCTAGGGACCCAAGTAGATAGTCAGCTTTCCTTTGATAACCATGTTGCCAAAGTGGTTAGAAAATCCTTCTCTGTGACCCATCTGATCACAAAAGAGTTCGCATCAAGATCTAAGGATGTAATGGTGCCCCTCTACTCTTCCCTCATCAGTCCCATTATTGAGTACAATGCAACAATTGGAATGTACCTGGCTAGACATGTCCAGCAGCTGGAGAGACCACAGAGGTACCTAAACAAGAGTATTACTGGCCTCAAACAGTTGCCCTATGCAGCACAATTGAAAAAGCTAAGACTGTTCTCTGTTGCATACCGCTTTCTCAGAGGCGATCTCTGTCTAACGTACAGAGCCATGTCCAACCCAGAATTGTTGAACATGCTCCGTCTTAGCAAAAAAAAATCTACTTGAGCTACACGCTCTAGGGATATAAACCTCAACACAACAATGAATAGAACATGCTGGAGGGATACATTTCCTTCGCAGAGACTTCCCTTACTATGGAACAGGGTCCCAATCTACATAAGACAGAGCCCCTCACTATCACTCTTCAAGAGGAACCTTGATGAGCGGATGGGTAACAGAAAGTTCACACCGGGGATCACACCAACAGCACTACTAGATAGGGGCCAAGGGTACTAGATGCTAGTACAAGGGTCTAGGGAACTACTAAACGGGCGGTGAATACCGCACAAAGTAGCTGGGCTAATATATGCCTTCGGGCAGATAGCCCAGTACCTACCTATGAACCTATGAACCTATAAAAATAAAATAACAACATTCCTCATAATGCAGAATAGTGGTGGGTTTTTGGCAAACTGGTAGCATATGTGTGTTTGTGTGTGTGTGTGTGTGTGTGTGTGTGTGTGTGTGTGTGTGTGTGTGTGTGTGTGTGTGTGTGTGTGTGTGTGTGTGTGTGTGTGTGTGTGTGTGTGTGTGTGTGTGTGTGTGTGTGTGTGTGTGTGTGTGTGTGTGTGTGTGTGTGTGTGTGTGCATCAAGAACACAATGTTAGAAGTCCTGGGTTGCCCTATAGTGAATCTTAAGTAGCTTACCTGTAGCAGTGGAGGTAGAACAGTAAGAAGGCTGCATTGGCAATTTATGCGTCTTAGTCAAGAAATAGAAAAGAGAGGTAATGATGTGGGTGTGTTGCTTCCTGAGCTTGTCAAATATCTTTCATGGATGTGCTGACACAATATAAATTGGCTTTGCTTGCAAGCTGTAGTGCAGTTTCAGATAATTAATTTTGCATGTCTTTTGCCGTCCACATTGTTTCTTAAGTCTACCAAATTCTCTTTACAAATGAGATGACATTATCTAACTTTACAGACTCTATTCGCAGGATAAGATGATGCTTTATGTGCATTTTATTGCTTTCTTACTTAGTAGAGCATTAATATTAAGTGCTGTATATTTACTGTAGAAGATTATTAAGCAAATCTAAGCTTTTATGCATTACATCTTGGCTGCACACTGGTCAATTATTAACTGTCTCAGCATATTATGAAGTACATTATGCTTACACAAGTCATTTATACCATGCTGAAAAAGTCAGACGAATGCACATCTCTTCTTCAGATATTCAATTTTTCTTTTCTTTGGGGGATGCACTCAAAGTATGCTAACAGAATAAAGTTTTATTTAATGATTAAATGTGCTACTGAGTACAATGAAATAATTGTATCAGGCATTGAGATGACAGATATTTGTTAGGAAATAAAGAATACCAGCTCTGTGAACAGCAAGAACTAGCTATCATTACTTTATTTCACTTGTTCTTCTTTTAACTTTTCCCGGTTAGGGGCCCCGACAGCAGAACTCCGGTCCGCTAATGATTGGCAGTAGATTTTTACGGTGCCAGCTCAATGCCCAACCTTCTACGAAGGCATGCCCTATGCATGTCTTTTGAATGCCACTCAACCACGGGGAGGACATGCAGACTCCACACAGAAGGCGCTCCAGCTGAGAATTGAACGGGAAAACCTCTTGCTGTGAGGCGACAATGCTACCGCTGCACTACCGCGGCTATTTTTTTTTATATATGCTAATATCACAAAATGTACAATTTTGCCATAGAGTTTGAGAAATTATTCATGCAGAATATGCCTCAGGCAATTTTAGTGGTAAGGGTTACATTTTTGTTGTTTAATACCTTACATTACTTGCAGTGAGACAAAATGATAGATCTGGGCAAGATAAATATTTGGTAGGAAACAAGAATTCTACTTGCTTGAAAAGACAAATCAAATTACCTTTATTTTACTTCTAAAATTTAAAATTTTAAAAAAGTCAGATTTCTCTTAAAATTATCATAAAATTGGCCTTGATATGCTGCCAGGGACTTAGTGTTAAGGGACTTTTTTTTTTTTGCCTAGTCAACATTGTTAAGTGAATGATAGCCCTCTCTTTAAACAAAGTAAATCAATAAGAAGGTTATTATTTGTCAAAAACAAAACATTTTTAATATGATCCCTGTAGTTAATCACGAGATATAAGGGTACTTGCTTTCCTAAGAGAATGTAGCCAAACCAAATGGTAAAAAGGTCCACAAACAAACCATGTAGTAAAAACTGCAAGAAAAACCCAGCCAAGAGAGAGTTTTCACAGTATAATGCCTTAAACCTCCTGTAATGAAGGGCCATGATATATATGCAATCAGCTCCTTATGGAAATGAGACTCTCTCAAACTATTTTGTTACTATTACTACTACTTAAACCAGTCAGATGTTTTAGCATCATAAAATCGCATCTGCAAAGAGTATAAGAGTTTCATTGAAGAGCAATGTGATACTGGTATTGGACTCTTAGGACACTCGTTTTTCCCACAAAAAAGTTTTCCATAGACAGTCTAAACTTTCCATCACTGCAAACAAAATCTAACATTATCTTTTTAACAATCTTCTGGACATAACTGAAAGTATCTGCTGGAAAACATAAAGTAATAAATAAGGCAGCACAAAAAAAGCTGCTGCTTATATTCTTTGATGTAACTCCAGTCCCACTATTTGCTGTATCATAAAATCAGATTTCAACCACTTCATTAGCTCTTAATATTTTATCTGTGTCTTACACCAACTCTTTTTACCAAATTATCATATGTTTAACTTTCTAATCTTGTGACAAGTACACGTACAAAGGGATTCAAGAAAATACTGTGGTATACACATTTATGTGTACACTTCATGGTACATTTCCCCAATTCTGCAATTGCCCTAACATGGTGCTGCATAGTCCTCTACCATGAAGACATACAGAACCACGTAGGATTGGCCTCGTGGCTGTGCCACATCCTAATGAGGCATTGCAGGGGGAGAGGCATATGCCAATTAACCATGTGCTCTGTCACCAAAACAGACTTCTGCAAGGCATCTAGATGGCCCAGTGATTCAAGAACTCTGTTGGACATGTAGATCAGCATGGGTGCCCCCATCATCACACATTATTGAACATGGCCAAAAGGGTTTTTTCAACCTCCTGCCATGAATGTGGTGGGGGAACCAGCAAACCATCAGTAAACCATCAGGGATTACTGTGAGCAGAAGTGATGTAACAGCACTGACTGTAGTATTGGGGTGGGGGAACCACCAGACACCAAGAAAAACTTTTAAAATTCCATAATGGCACCAAAAGTAGTAATGCGATCAGAGGTGGGGTGAAATATGTTAGCCATTAAGGGATAATAGATAATCACTGTAATGACATTTTAACTCTTATGGGTCAGGGAAAATGGGAGGGCAGACAGATTAGGGACTGTGGGGTGTGTGTGTGTGTTAACGTTGTGTGTACTTGTGTGAGGGAGAAATACTTTGTTTGTGGGGGGGGATGCCACTGCCTACAATGTAGTAGTATAGACTACTCAGAGAAATGCAAATTACCAGATAATAAAGTCTTAACCTCATTGCAGCTAATGTGTCTGAACTGCAAATGGGCATAACATAGGAGAAGGGACTTTTTAGCACAAGCTGTACAACTCGTGTTAGGCCATGTAATGAATCTTTGGAAAATTCATACCTTAGCTTGTCATTTGGTCCATAAATTATGGCCATCATTCTAGTCTTGTTTTTATTAATCTTATATCTTATAATCAGAAGAAAAAACAAATTTCTAGAGATTAAAAAAAAATAAGAATATTGAAATCCTCATCAAATGTTAATATATCAGTACATCACCCACAAAATGAGACATGTTTACTTCTTTCCTCCTGCATCTTCTTCCATATCTTAGCGACTTCTGGCTGTAAATATGCTGCAAATAATTTTAACAAAGATAGACAGTGATTATGAGTCCTCCATGGCAATCCTTTAGGTAAAGAAAGACCACTGTGGATCATTATGCAAGGCAATACATTTCAGTACATTGCCACTATCCATGCTATAAATTATTTTTGTGAACCCAAAGGCAAATCAACTCTTTGTCAGATAGTGTCATTCCACTCTATCAAATCCTTCTCTGTACCCTGACCTACTATTACTTATTCATCATCATTCGCTTGTTGAGCCTCCATTGACATACCCGTTTTTTGTATTTTATCAAGTGTATGTCAATACCCTGTGAAACCACATAAATCATTTTCTACTAACTGCAGTAAACAACTTAGCCAGATGCATAGTTATAGTGGACACAATTTATTGTCATGGTAAAGTGTGGCAATTTTTCTGTAGAAGGATGAAGCTCATGGATCATTACCCTATAATAGCTTGTTTCCATGAATGGGGTGAAGTAAGAACTCTATAGACACTTCACTAAGTGAGCACTGAGCCCGACTAAAATATTTGATCTTGGTGTAAGCCTGCTTTATATGTAAGATGTACACCAGAGTAAGTTACTTACATTGACAGTAAGTTTTTTAGAATCAGCCTCTTTGCCCTTTTTTCTTTTTGTCTCCAGATTGCTACCAGTTAACCATTGCTGTAGTGCCCAGAGTTTTATAATGTGCCTCTCCCTTCATTTTCTGCCATGTTTTCTCCACAGTCATAGTGGCTATAAACTTATTTGTTTGGTCCTCCATTACCTTTGGAGAATAAGTGCTCATGTCGTTTCTTTTCCTTCTCATCCCTCCTTGCCTGTGCCATATAAACCTTCATAATATTTCCTTAATAGCTCCATGATCACCTCTGTATCTTTAATTAAATAATTCAATATTATACGTTGCAAGTCAGTGATAATTATTTAGATCTATGTTGTTATAATTTTACCTTAAGCACCAGTATAATATTAATCCATGTTTTATCCATTCCCATCCAGTCAGTAGACTGACCCACTCAGTTTTATATTCATTATCACATTCCTTAAATGTTGCAGACACAAATTTACTAAGATCTGCAACTTCAAGTAAAAGGAGATCAATTACATATCACTATCAAACAAAAAAAAACTTTTATCAAGGTCAAACAAAAAAAAAACTTTTCCGAAGCTGACTACAACCTCCTGAGAGCAGGTATAAGCAGCTTCACAGCCACCAACCCTTCAGTTGGAACTAGCTCTAATGTCCAAGCCTACACCAAAAACCTATATGAGCACCTACATAGCTGTATGGACTCAGCAATACTGGACAGGACTAAATCATTTTCCTCAAGGAAGAGTAAACCTATCTGGTGGACAGCAGCAATAAACAAACTCTATAAAAAAAGAAATAAAATGCTGTCCAGGACCAAAAAGGAGCAGGTGCCAAGTTGGAATCAATATCTCCTTTGTCTGAACAAGCAAATAAGGTCAGTGGTGAAATCCTCTAAGACTAACTTCGAGTCCAAATTGGCCACATCCACTAAGGACAATCACAAGACCTTCTTCACATACGTCTGCAATCTCAAAGGTAACACCCAAATCTGCTCTAACTGGTGGTCAAGAGCACCACATACACAAATGCTGTAGATATAGCCAACCTGCTAGCAGACAGGTTCAGTGAAATCTTCACCCCCCCCCCCCGTCCCCACCATCAGCAAATCAGGACATCCCTAGCACCTGACCCCCTCTCTTCATCAACAGAGTGAAAGTCTTTAATGCCCTCTCAAAGGCAAAAAATACAGCTACATGGGACCTACCAGCATCCCTAGCTGCATCCTACATGAACTCAGGCATGAAGTCTCAGCATCATAAGGCACCTTATTCAACCAAAGCTTGAGCACCGGCTTCATCCCAGGTGAATGGATGATAGCTTCTGTCATCCCTCTACACAAAGGTGGACATCCACTGACCCAGACAATTATAGGCTCATCAGCCTAACTAGCCTGATCTGTAAGGCCATGGAATTCATTATCATGGACCTTATAAACAAGGACAGTGGCAACCTCCAAGCCCTTGGCTCCACGTAGTTTGGTTTTGTCAAAGGAAGATTATGCCTATTAAACTTGGTTGACTTCTTCAAAACAGTCTGCAAAGCCATGGACGAGGGGAAGACAGCGCACACTTCCTACCTTGACCTAGCCAAAGCCTTTGATACTATTCCCCACTTGGGCATAACAGATAAAGTCTCTCAGCTAGGCATCAACCCATATGTTATTAGATGAGTAGCTAACTGGCTCATTGATAGAACCCACTCAGTCAAAATAGGGGAAGCCATCTCTAGTAGTAGACGTGTAATGAGTGTCGTACCCCAAGGATCAGTCGATTTACATGCCAAACCCAGTTGTCTGTGGCTGACCAAGTGTGCAGATGACTGCAAGCTTAGTGATGTGAACATCCTCCAAGAGGGCCTTACCCAAACTAACAACTGGTGCCAGAAGCATGATCTCAAACTGAATGCCAAGAAATGCATCATTATCCCCTTTGGGGAAACTGACTCCCCCACTCATTATCACATTAATAACAGTGTGCTAAGCATACAATCAGTCATGAGGGAATTGGGCACCCAGGTTTATAGCAAACTGACTTTTGACCACCATATTGCCTCTGTTGTATGGAAGGCTTTCTACATGGCCCACCTCATAAGTAAGTGAATTTCATCCAGGAACAAGGAGGTCATAACATCCCTTTACTCCTCCCTTATCAGACCCATTATCAAGTACAATGCCTCCTTCAGCATGTACCTTGCCAAGCAGAAGCAGCAGCTGGTGACCACAGAGGTTCCATCCATCCATTTATCCATTCTCAACCCCTTTTCTCATTTTACACATGGGGTTGGGGTGTCACTTCAACAATAACAATCATCTCGAGCCAAGGTTTACACCACCAGGTGGCTAGCCCTGCCATGGTAGTTCATTCGTACCACTCACTCACACACACACTCTCACCTACAGCAAATTTAAAGTGTCCAATCCATCTACTGCATGTCTTTGGAATGTGGGAGAAAACTGGAGGACCCTGAGGAAACCCACATGACTGCAGGGAGGACATGCAGACTCCACACAGAAGGCACCCCAGCTGAGAATTGAACCAGAGAAAATCTTGCTGTGAGAAAAATCTAGGGTCTCAAACACCTAAAAGTCCTGTCCCAGTACTCAGTCTCATATAGACTGCTCAGAGGTGACCTAGGTCTGACATACAAGGCCATCTCAAACCCAGCCTTGATGGAGTTGCTGAATATCCATAAGTCAAACTCCACTCATGCAACCCACATCCAAGGCTTCAACCTGGTCTGTGATATTAACAGAACTTGTTGGTGGGATAGATTTGTGTCCCAAAGACATCCCCATCTGTGGAATAGACTCCCTCTTCATGTCAAGCAGAGTACCTCACTAGCCCTCTTTAAGGGGATTACTGAATGGGAAACAGAAAATACAGCCCTGGGATCCCACCCGTGTCCCTGCTGAACAGGGAAAACAGGTGCTGATTTTGTGGGAACATGGGCGAAATTCTTGGCTAGGCTTATAAGGAACTTCAGGCCAATAGACTAGTATTGTCCTATGAATCTATGAACCTATGAAATATATAAAAATTCTTGTCACTTGTACTCCATTAAAATATATACTTCATCAATCCTGGAGCTTGAACTATACTTTTTCAAGAACTAGTTAAGATGAGGGGTCCACTGAACTATTAGACATTACTCAGTCACACAATATTTGTATACATTTTTACATATCTTCATTGTCTCAGAATCTAAACTACTCTAGCACCATCTTTAGCATTCCTAATATTGGCCACTACATTCCAACTCCCCTCCATGCAGCTATTCCTTTCAAACAAGTAACCATTTTATTCCAATATATCTCTAAATTCTCTCTGCAAAGTGTCTTGTAGAAAGTACACACTGGTGACTGTGAGTTTGTTCCTCTCAGGAAGCTCTTAGCTATTACTTAAAAAACACTCTGATCTATATAACAACAGCTGTGATTTACCAGTGTTTCTTCTATTATAATGGGACACATTATTGACAGAAGAAAGCCATTCCCCTATATTCAGCTCCTTGAATAATAGATGCTATACCCTGTGTCCGAAATACTGTCTCTTGCCATCCGGTATCATGCCACATGATAACTAGGCTGATTATTTTTGCTTTTCAAACTGCATACTTTATCATTATAAGCAAATACAGCAAAAGATGCCTAAACTTAGCACATTGGTTCCAGAACATTCCCTAAATGAGAAATCATGCAACCAAAAGTAATTATCATCACCATATTAAAGATATTCATACATGTTTCTGTGCAGTCTCACTTGGAAGCCCTAACTTCATGGAAAAACTTATTAACTCATGGCTTGAATCAACCATTAATGCTTGCCAATGAAAGTAAAGAAATGTATGTTAGTTATAATGGTTCTATCCTTTCCACTGATGATATATATATATATATATATATATATATATATATATATATATATATATATATATATATATATTGTGGCTATATGACAATCACATGAATGTACTCCTAAACACACACTTCTGTCAAAAATTATCCATTGTTTCCTCCACCAGATGCCTCATCAGAAAAAAATCACATTTAGATAACTGCCTTTCCTAATTTTGTGTCTCTTCCAATTCCCATACCTTTTCATCATTAACAAGCCTTTATTCAAGATATACTTCAAAAAGACATCAAAAGCAGATCACTAACCTATAAAACTTGGCAGCTGGCAATTACCATTACCATGATTCCTTCTGTGACAGGTTAGACCTTGAACAGATCCACCCACCCCCTCATTTTACTGCCTGAAGTTACTAATCAGAGTAACCAATAAGGCGCCATTTTTAAATTTACTGTTAGCAGACCATATCTCCTATCCCATTCCATGCCCGGTGTGCTTGCCAAGTAAGTACTTCTGGTATAGCATCTATTACACTATGTTATAGATTAACTACAGTGAATAAACAGCTACAGTAGAAAAGGTTAGCCATGATTTAATCGATACATGATTACAGTATTGTCTCGATCTAAAAGAGCATTGGTGGCACGTTTGATAAATGACCTGTACAGTCACTAGGTGATAATGCTGAAATAATATGTGCTGATGGCAGAACTCTTCTATTGTTTCACCAGTATTTTATGTTACTGATTACTTATGATAACTTAAACTGGTAGTGCTTGGTTTCAGAGTCTACAAACAGTTCCTTGCTAATGAGTGAATGTTATATGTTGCATAGCTCAAGTGATAATAACAGAGATTTCAATGTGTGTGCTGCGTGACTATTGTGCCTGAATTTAATTATTAAGAGATTACAGCATCTGCTAATGCATGTTCTATAGTAAGACTTACTTAGGTACTTCTCATAACAGCAATAATACCTTATTAAGTATTTTCTCCAACATGTGTAACTTTCTTCTTGCTGTCCCTATGACTTCAGCCTTTTAAAAGCATCCAATTTACTACGGACTGTCCCCCAGCATCGTGTATGCTACTATCTTAAACTCACAAACCACTATCACAGAAAAGCAGCTGGAAAGTGCACTGGAGCTGAAAGCATGTCTCTGCAGTCACATTTAATTAAACAGCTACTGAACCAGATAGAGCTCAGTAACAGATTTGCTAAGCATGCACACTTAGCTGGGACAGTACTCCAGTGTTCCCCGACCTCCTGCTTCAAAATCATACTTATACTCTATCAACTTAGTTAGCCAACAACTTAGCCAACAACCATTCCATGGCCCACATTAGTTCCAGGTAAATCTGCAAATATTTGAATTCACTATAGTCATTGGAACACTCTACTGATATTGTTTGGAGCTGCGTGTTGATATAGAGACCACACACAGCCTACCTGTTTGATAAGGATTGCTGATAGTTTCTAAAAATTGTGGTCTTTCATAGCCAGGTTGTACTCACTCTATTTGCACTCGCTCCTCTCAAGGTCACTCACCTACCCTACTCCCAAATCCTACTTATCTCCACTACACCTAAACGTATACCTCACTAGCCACTCCCCTCCTACTCTCAGCCAATCACACAACAGCACATCCACTACTCACACCTCCTACCTCCTCTTCCCTTCCCTAACAATGTTTTCATCTCCATCTTCCAAACACCTCAAACATTATCCTTACACATTACTGCAGCATCTGTACCTTCCTAATACTCACCTACAACTTAACCTCCTACCAATGCCAATTACAAAACTCCCTCACCTTTTCTACTAATTGAAACCCTCAGCAACAACACTCGCTAACACCCTATCTTGTTATTGCACCTAGTATATATAGGACACTTCCCACATAAATACCTCCAACTTTTCTCCAAAACTCAGTCATCGCTCAAACTTACCGAACTCTTATCTAAGTTCACCAAGCCTCTATTACACTTCTCTTCCCAATTATACTTCTCTGGGTATATGCATCTTAACCATGGCCCAATCTGTACTTGACAACCAAACACCAGTTCCTCCACTGTACCACACAATACTACCACATTATGTTCCCTTAGTAGCTTTAATTTCCTACTCCTTAACATGATTGTCAGGAACATAGTTAATAAAATACATGACGTACATGCCAGCCCATTACTTTGCTCCCCCCAATGTCATAGTTCTAACAGAAGCAAGGCTGAAACCTGAAATTACCAACAATGAAATCCTCCCCCAGGATATAATATTCACAGACATGACAGGAAAAATAAGCGTAGCACTGGTGTAGCCTTAGTGTATAAACAAAACTTAAAGATACAACTCATTGAACCTAAGTTAGCTGATTTCAGCAAAAACTGAGTTAGTATTTAGGAAACTAGAACTTAACATATGAAATCTCTAATTATTATAGCCACATACATTCCTCCAGGCAATAATCCAAACACAAATGAAGATCTCTTATACTGGATATCTCTAACATTCCCTCAGGAAACCATCATATTGGGTGACTTCAGTACTGACTGGTACTCTTATAACTGATAAACCCACTAATTTTATTAACTTACATGGGTTTACCCAAGTCATACACTTCCCAACTAGAACTGATAAAGTAACTAAAAGGCAATCAGTTCATGACTGGATTCTCACTGACAATCCTGCCCAAACCTACCAATCAGTCTGTCTCCCAGATAGCATTAGTGATCATCTCCCTACATACCTACTTATACATCATTCTTGTCCTCTCAAAAATTTAGCATACAGTCTAATTCACAACAAAAAACACTTTAATGCCCAAACTTTCAACTCCATTTTACAAAGCTGTGATTGGTCCACTGCAGGACACTACTTGAACACTACCGTCATCAACATTCTCAACACAATAGCACCATGCTGTACAACTAGAATAAAAGCTAAAACCACTCCCTGGCTAACAAGGGATGCTAAAAATCTAGTCCAATTGCATGTTAAAGTTTGGACACTGTGGCAAACCAACAAAAATCAACCTAACCTATAGACAGCTTAGAAATAAAGTCAAAGCCCAAGTCAGACTAGACAAACAGATTTACTATATAGTTCTACAAAAAAACCACAACAATCCTAAAATATTTTGGTCTGCCATAAACAAGCTCCTGCAAATGGGCCAATCTGCTATACCCTTCCCATCATCCAACAACGACTGCATAGCAGAACTATTTGTCCTTCTTCACAAACTCCATACACTCAATCACTAAAAAAGGCTGTAATACCCCCCTCACAATCCCAAACATATCCACAGACACTACTGACACATTTTCATTCAAATCTCTTAAAACTTACACCATAAAAAGGTTACTCTCCAAACTAAAGCCCACAGCTCTGGCAACCAATAAACTACCATCAGAATTCTTACAAATTGCTGTAAACACCATTTTCAACCCTGTATGCATTCTCATTAACTGATCTATCACTGAACAACATATACCTGCCATCTGGAAATATCCTATGTAATTTCACTGCACAAAGGTGGCACATCTACTGAGTCCTCCAACTACAGACCCATAGCTATCCTAAAACCCTTGTCCAAATTCCTTGAAAAATGTATTCACACACAGCTCCTAAACTACCATCTGTCTAATAACCTCCTTACCAGCACTCAGCACTGCTTCTGCCCACATCATTGTACCACAACAGCCATACCAGCTTCACCAATACCATCAACCTGCATAGCAACAAGGAATGTCTTGTTTCTGCATCTTCTTAGACTTATCTAAAGCTTTTGATACTGTTTCCCATCAGATACTTCTCAATGAACTCTCCTCCCTAAAACTCAGCCTTTCCTCACTCTCATGGTTCCACAGTTACTTAACTAACTGACAGTAAGGTTGTGAAGTGGCAACAAAACCTCTCTTCACTCTTACCTGTTACCATGGGGGTTCCCCAAGGCTCCATTTGTGGTCCCCTACTATTTACCATCTTTATTAATAAGCTCCATACAGCTACTACTCTAGATTCCATTGTGAAGTACGCTGATCGCTCTACTGTCATCTGCACTGCATCCACCCTAAAGGACCTCAAAGAAAAGATACAACAGTCATGCCTTGTTGTTGAAGTCTGGTTGTCAGATTTTCAACTAATATTGAACTTTTACAAAACAAAAGTTATGCAATTTCACCCACCATATCGTGAGTCTCTCCAATGTCATTCCAAATATATTCCTCTAACAATGCCATAATGGTGACTGTAGATCAAACAAAATTATTAGGAGTCCTAATAGACAACAAACTGAGAGTTGATAGTCACCTCTCCCAATCTATCAAAAAGACACACTCAAAACTAGTGCCTTCTACAGACTCAAACTGTTCCTCACAGCCACCACTAAGCAAGCTATTGCCAGAACTCACCTACTCTCCAAACTGCTATATGTCTCCCCAATCTTCGCTAATCTAAAGAAAACTGATCTGGTCAAACTTGAAATCTGCTACAATAAAATTGCAAATTTGTCACTAACTCCCCCTACAGGTCTCAAAACTGCTCTGCCTTACAACAACTCATTTGGCTAGAACTACCCCACCAACCTATACCCATCTCCTTACTGCCCACAAACCAGTACACCTACCTGACAAAGCCCCTGCCTCCCAAAAACTACTCCAACCCTATGGTAACTCTAGAGTCCTCAGATCATCCAATTAATCCCTATTATAGGTAACTAAATCCAACAACACAGCCAGTGCCTCCCTCTACTTTAAAAATGTCTCTAAACTTTGGAACACTATACCATAGGCTATGAAAAGCACTGCAGACCCAAGCAAATTAAAAAACTACTTTAAAGTACCTCACTAACAAATGGCTTTGCCCATGCGCTAACCCTGACTTAATTCTGTGCCCATAGCCTTTAACTAACCAAACCAATTCATTTTCTCATCACATATATATATATATAATAACTAATCCCATAGATTTATCTTCTCACTCATTCTCCCATCTTTCAATCCTGCTCTCACTTATAACACATCTACCTCTTCACAACTTTACATCCACCTCATCATAACAATCTCCTCTCATCTCCCCTCTCTCCTCTTCTCCACTGTTCTGTCAACTGTTCTTAAAATTACCCCTACTATCTTGATCTATAAGAAATGTGACTGCACTATATGCAATGCTGTAAGGACTATCAATCACTGTACATCATATGGCATACTACTCTAACAGTTCACCTATGCGGACAGAGTCCTGAGTCTTGTATTGATGTAAGGATCCTCAAACCAATTTAATGTCTAATATGTAACACCTATGAGTTGTCTTGTATCTATGTAAGGATGCTCAAACAAATATAATGCCTAATATGTATCACCAATGTTTTGTGCTAAAAGTTTGTAGAGCTTTAATATTAATTTTTAATTCTATGTAAGTTTCTTGTTGTAAAGGTCTGTGGAGCTTGAATTTCTTTTTGTAAATGACAGTGGCGCTTTTCTTCCTGGGCATCCACTAAAAATGCTATGTCCCAGCAGGACTTTCCCAGTAAACAAATGTTAAATAAATAAAAGCAATGCCTTTCAACTTTTTTCCAGTTAGGGGTCACCACAGCAGGTCACTGGTCCACAGACTGATTGGTAGCAGTGTCTTTATGGTGTCAAGTTGCTAGCCAAGTGCCCAACCTTCAAAGAAGGCACATACACACTCACAACACACCTACCTGCATCTCTTTATAGATTCACTCGACCACAGGGAGGACATACAGACTCAGCACAGAAGGTGCTTCAGTTGAGAATCAAGCTGGAGAACCTCTTGCTGTGAGTTGACAATGCTAACCACTGCCCCACTGTGGTCTATTAAATAAATAAATAAAAATAAAAAGCAAGAAACATTCTCAATTATTCAAGTAACAACAACATTAAAATTAACCCGTCTTAGGTGCTGAGTTGTAGTACAGTATAGTCAGTACTATAATCCAGTGGTACACATTCACAAATCATTGTTGCAGCTTTGTGTTTACCATCACCACAGAAGAATTATGTACTTACTGCTCACGGTGTTCTAAATCTCAGTTCCATTTATCACTCTTCTGCAACCAGGTGAGTTATTTGAAATAACACTGACTTTCCTCCAGCAACACTTTCTCAGCACCGGATGACTTGCCTAATAACTCGGATGGATCCGAGTTTTACTAGATGATTGAAGGAATTATTATTTTTTTTTTATTTCTAACAGGATCTTTAGACAAAATGGCACTCTTTTATAATGTTACCAGATCCCCTCTTTAAGTAGAGTTGGGAAGCACACAAATGAAGAAAGGTCATCTTTGCAGACCATAAGCTTATCAACCAAATCAGGAAATTGCCTAATTTAGGGTAGTCCCAGAAGTATACCACAATGTCCCTCAGGAACCTTCCGCACAATCCCAATGTTGTCCCGATACATTTGTAAATGTGATAGAACAGGTATAAAAATATTTGTGAAAATACGTTCAGGCAACATTCATGAATATCTGGGCATGTGTGTCATACTGCGGGATATAATATAACATTTTTTAAAATAATCTCAGCTGTCTCTATCGATGCCTCTACTTCAACCAGGATGACCACCAGCAGTGGCAAATCTGGTCAGAAATTTCAGTTATGCTTTTATAATCTTGGTTGAAATTTCTCACACTTCTAATGATATCTTCTCAAAAACATGTAGAATGTGGCAGTAAAAGAAGAAAATGAGGATGAAGAAAACAGCTTTGTACATGCGTACCAGCTGTACATCATCGTTAGATTATCCAAGAGATAAGTAAATGGAATTCTCATAGTTTATATCTCTTTGTACATGGGTACCAGCTGTACATCATCGTTAGATTATCCAAGAGATAAGTAAATGGAATTCTCATAGTTTATATCTCTTTGTACATGGGTACCAGCTGTACATCATTGTTAGATTATCCAAGAGATAAGTAAATGGAATTCTCATAGTTTATATCTCTTTGTACATGGGTACCAGCTGTACATCATCGTTAGATTATCCAAGAGATAAGTAAATGGAATTCTCATAATTTATATCTCTTTGTACATGGGTACCACCTGTACATCATCATTAGATTATCCAAGTGATAAGTAAATGAAATTCTCATAGTTTATATCTCATTGTACATGAGTACCAGCTATACATCATTGTTAGATTATCCAAGAGATAAGTAAATGGAATTCTCATAGTTTATATCTCTTTTAAAAAGGGTACCACCTGTAGATCATCGTTAGATTATCCAAGAGATAAGTAAATGGAATTCTCATAGTTTATAACTCTTTGTACATGGGTACTACCTGTACATCATCTTTAGATTATCCAAGAGATAAGTAAATGGAATTCTCATAGTTTATATCTCTCTGTACATGGGTACCACCTGTAGATCATCATTATATTATCCAAGAGATAGGTAAATGGAATTATCATAGTTTATATCTCTCTGTACATGGGTACCACCTGTACATCATCTTTAGATTATCCAAGAGATAAGTAAATGGAATTCTCATAGTTTATATCTATCTACATCTATCTATCTGTATATATATATATATATATATATATATATATATATATATATATATATATATCTGTATTTACATATCTATATCTATCTAACTATATATATATATATATATATATATATACACACCTGTATCTACATATTTATATCTATCCATATATATATATATATATATATATATATATATATATATATATATATATATATATATATATATATATATAGTTCTACTTTCAAATCCCAAATGCTCACAATATTGAACTACAGAATCCCGAGATGATAATACCGACAGTACAAATGACTGAAAATCCAAATACAAAACACTGACATTAAAAATACTGGATAAAAAGAAGCAGCAGGAATGACCCAAACCACCTCCAACAAAAAGCACAGTAACAGTCTAACCATGCTTCTACAAATTTAAGCAGGGGGTCAAGCCCCCTTTACCTTCCACAACCCCTGCATATTGAATATATCAACTCTGAGATCGCACTACAGTGAAGAAAGCTTAACCACTAACACACATGCATAAGAACACTACCTGCTACTTTTACTCCCTGTCCACACACAACAAAAAAACTATTGCCTAGTACACCAGATTATATACACTAAACCTACCCTACAATATAGAAAACTAGCTTTTCTTTTGTAACACTCTATATACTTACAAAAATTATCAATGACTCACCGTTCCAAACATCAAGTCTGCCATACTTTTTCCCTTCACAAACTAAAAACTTTAAAGAGATATCAAACAAATAACTAGTACACCATTTCACGAGCAGTCAACAATATTTAAAATTTTAACACTTGGTATTTTCAACTTACGGTAAAGTAAACTTTCACTATTGTCATCTTGGGATTCTGTAGTTCAATATTGTGGGCATTCGGGATTTGAAAGTAGAACTATATATATATATATATATATATATATATATATATATATATATATATATATATATATATATGGGTCTACTGCTCCTGGTCGAATTTACATTTGGTCGAAAATTATTTCAGGCAGCCCACTTCATCGAAAATGCATTTCACTAAAATCCCAATTGGTCCAAAATGGAATATAGCCCCTGCCCCACTGCAGTGCAACCCTGGAGTGAGAATATAAAGTGAGGGGGGAGTGGGGGCACAGCCCCCCATATTGGGGTGTGAGGGCGTAGCCCCCCACATTTTGCAACTAGTTTTTTACTGACGTTATATGTTTCTATGTATTTTTAATGGATACACAAGTATGTAATAGTGAATACACTGCAAGAATGTGGGGGGCTATGCCCCCCACCCCCCTAACTTTATATTCTCACTCCAGGGCCGCATTGCAGTGGGGCAGGGGCTATATTCCATTTTTGACCAAATGGAATTTCACCAAATGTGCTTTCAATCAAATGTGCTTTCAGTGAAGTGGGCTGCCTGAAATCATTTTTGACCAAATGTAAATTCGACCAAAAGCAATAGACCCCATATATATATATATATATATATATATATATATATATATATATATATATATATATATATATATATATATATATATATATATATATATATATATATATATATAAAATTCTGATTTATGAAAAGCATGGCAAACAGAAAAGCCTGCCAAAATAAATCCATAAACTTTTACTTTTGTTTTGTTATGTAATTGAAGATAGAAAATATTTGTTGCCCTGATTGTTACCAGTATATTATATGCAATCTTTACCCTGTTGTCCATAACAGCAATTAGTTTTTTTTTTTGCATAAAGAACACCACACAATCTGTTGTGCTGTTATGTGCAGTATGATAACAAGCCAGTCATCTCTGTTTTTATCCTCCCAGTCACAGTTCCTCCACACAATGTTTATTGCTCATTGTAGAAGAATCTCAGCTCACCTAATCAGATTTATGTCTTCACTCTCACAATCCTAAATACAGTTCAAGGCCTCTTCTGGCTTAGTAAATATTTTTCCCCTTGCACAATAGAAATCTTGAAAAAAAATCTGGCTATAATATCTTAAATTTGAACTCTGTTAGCAAACATGTATCCACTACTCATTTTCAATTTATCTGAACTGAAAAGTCATTTTCAAAAAAGACCACCCCCCACTTTATGTATTTTGCTAGGTCTGCAGAGTAAAGATAGGATTTACTCATACATAAATGTATCAAATGTTTGAAATGTCACTAATGTTTGCCAAGGTTACTGCATACCTTTCTGACGTATACCTCATTATGAGGAATGTACGTCATTTGGGGTCTTAAGAAGTTCATGTTCCTCAAAGTTCCACATTGAAAGGATATGGCACACTTTCTGCATTAGGGATTTTTTAACTGATATCCATGGTAATTAGAAATAAATCACATTAATTCATTAAAAGATCTTTTTTATAAGTAGAACCAGCATATTTTCGGTATCCTATGACCTTTCTAGTCGTGTTCCACTTTTTGCCCATTTGTTTCACATTATGAGGGCTGGTGTTCCTCATTTTGGGGATGGAAGGTTGAGAGCTGTGGGTTACTGCACTGCCACCACTGAACAGAATATTCTATGTGCCATGTCAATTTTGTTATGCATTGCCTACAAGCCAGTTCATACCAAGTAGATATTCTTCATGCAACACAAACTGTCCCCTTTTCTTTCCTCAGCACACCAGTGACATGAATGTCTTGCCTTCAAGCCCTGCTGTCTTGACAGATTTGCTTACTGTCAGGTATCCCCGCCCCCACCTTCAGGTGTTCAGGCTGCTTCTTCAACTACTTATTCTTCTGTTGTGAGGTCAAAGTGGCATCTGAGTGATCATTCAACACATTGTCAAGATCAGTATCATTCTGAACACTTTATCTATAAACTAATCTGACTAATCATTCTCCTTTAGCATTTAGACCTAACCTTTCTCTAAAGATACCCTTCTAGCATCAATGAATTCAAGTATGCCGAAACTTTCATTAAGGGCAACATCAGTTTTTCCCAATGCTAAGTTTTCAGTGAATGCACCTTATATTTTGGAAGCTTTTGTTCCCATTCCTTGCTTTTTACACCATTTTTTTCTATGTTGTAATGTGTGTATGTTGACTTCTAATAAAATAAACACCAACTTATGCCCAATGTAGATTAAATGGTTATGAGAGTGACCAGACGGACCATCTACAGTTCTGCTAAATTAAAACAGTGCTTATACATTAACCCAGAAAACATTATTAAAACAATGAAAAGACAGCAAGCAGCTTCTACAGTGTACTGATGAAGTGTCTGTTATGCCATGACCAAGTACTTTTCTGTCTTTGGTGGGAACCAGGAATTAGAGCAAAATACATGTGACATGGAAACCTCAAAGCTGTGCAGTTCTTATTCACTTTTGGGAAATAGATTTCTGAGACTCTTGCTTGCAGTATTGTCAAAAATTGAAGTGTTTCAAAAGCCTGATTCACAGTCATACCTCTCAACTGTACAGGTTTTCACAGAATGTCCAGATTTTTGCCTCATATGTTTGGTCCGTTTTTCATGAAATTGTGGTTTTCTGGCAAATTACTAGCTAATCAGTAAAGACTGATTAGAAAATAATGACAGACATTTGAGTTTCAGACTTCATACCCTTCAGATTATTTGTGATAATGCAAAACCTGTTATTCTATCAACTTTCTAAGTTTGTAAGAGCAAAATTTAAAAATTGTTCATATTTTTGGGCCTGTGTCCCACTTTTATTCATGGCTTTGCCCAGATTTCTTGCTCTAAGAGGTTGAGAGGGTTGCATTCACTTATAATCAAGGGACCTGATTGTGCTTTTAATATGATTAATGATATACTATTGTATGGGTCAGAGTAAAGAAGAGCATGAAGACAGAATGAGATACTGAAGAGATTAACAACCTCAAACTGAACAAATGATCAAGTTCTTTAAGAAGTGACTATGACAGGCTGGTCTGAATAGGGACCTGCTGTTATGGAAACCAATACAGACATATTTTTCATATATAAAAGGAAAAATAAGCTATATACAAGGCTTAATGTTTATAGTTGATAAATTAGATCAAGAGCCATGTCTCATATACCTTTTCCTAACCCATAAATTCCTATCAAACTCTTACAGTCTCTTTCCTACTAATTCTTATATCCTATATTTTTCACTTTTTCTCTTCTCCCTTCATTTAATTTCTAAAATGTTTTTCTATCCCAATCTTTTCTAAATCTCTCCCATCTCACCTTTTTACTTAATGTTATACTTTATTCATTACTATTGCTTTAGTTTATACTTTTTACTATTCAGTTTGTACTTCTACAGAAGGTTTAATCTCCATATAACGTAAAATGAAATTCTAATGTAGTAAATTAATTTGTCTTATGAAAATTGTAATGTAATTTAAAATACTAACATATATAATGTACTTTCTCATGTAAAATGTTTACCTTATTAAATGTATTGCCTTATGTGCAATGTTATTGGAGCTTTTGATGTATACTATGTTACTGAAGATTTTCTTCCCAGGCTTCTGATGAAAGTGGGCATATGTGACCTAAATGGAATTTCCTTGTAAACAAATGTTAAATAATAATAAAAATAATTGGCTAAGGGAATAATTACTGACGAGAATGCATGAATCATAGGGAGTGAAACTCCAGCATCATTTGTAAGAGGACCAGATGAACCAGCCACCAGACTCAGACACATTCTGTTATGGTGCTGTAGCCCTATTAATTCTTCCTACTGCTGGTAATTTTGTTTGCACTATATGCCAGATATTCTCAGTGATAGTCCAAATGTCTTTGTTCACTCCATCTGTGCTATCTTTTCATGATGTCAGCAGTGTTAGTGCCACCACAAGAGACTGTATTTGTGCTATACGGGTGTCTTTGCCTGTGTGCGGCAGTGTCAGTTAACTGCATTATGAGTTAAATGGTGGCCCAATGCAACTGATTGGCGGCAGCACGTAGCTGTAAGCAGAGATTAAACTCGGTCAGCATTTCCTCAGTGGGCTACTTTAACTGCATGTTCGTAAGATGCCATACTGCAATATGAACATTTTGAAAACAAAGCCTCTTAAAATTGTATATATTTGTTCTACTAGTAGTGCTGTATTCCTGCTGAATTACTCAAAAGTACTCTATTACAATTTCACATTTTTTCAGCCATGATTTTTGAGTGAATTTGTTGGTGCTAGTTTGAAGCATAGTGAATGGTTGCTATGAACTGCTGCTTTCTTATTCAGGAGATGTTGAGACAGTTGTCCTATTTCTAAAGTACTTTTGCCAGTAAAATGACAAACTGTACTGCTGGCAAACATTGGAATCTCATAGCATATTTTTCAGTGATTACTTTTGTTTTGTAGCATTTTGCTCAACATTTTAACAGCTCATGTATGACAGTGCATTACTTGTATAACAGCAGCAAAGTGTAACTGTTTTAATTGAATTTAATCACTGTTTATGTGCTCTTTAACTGGCAATTTCCAATTTAGGGTATCTCTAATGGATGCATGAGTTCAGTTTCATCTACTAGTTTTAAAGATGTTTCATTCACTCAGTATTTTAAACTCTCAAATACAAATAGCAGACTCTTTTTTTCTGTGTGTGATAAATACATTTATTGACTGAAACAAATATTATTGATGATGGAGGTTGGTGGAAACTAGGTGTCTTTGTATCAAACCTAAACTTAATATTAATTTCAAAGAATTATAACTTTGTTAACATAATAAGACTAATTCATTTTTGTATATTTTTGATTGCATACACAAATTCACTCACAGTGATACACTCTGTGGTTACCATGTTAGTCTGGATCTCAACAGCAAAATATAATGAGTGTGCTGGTAGTTTATATGGAGTATGGGTGCCTTCCTCATGGTCTGAATGCTCTATGCACTGTGTGGGGTGTTTAAATATGCAGCTATGAGACATTTCTATTTTTTCTGTAGACATGCATTATTTCTTTGAGTTGGAGCTAGGTAATTTCTTCTTATATTCTATGGGCATCTTGCTACACTTACACTTGAGTGATGACAATGAGCTATAATCCATAGCTATACAAGCCAGGCCATGCACAAAACTGCATAAAGGACCATGCAATGAGGTAGTTACCAGTAGTGCAGATACATAACACCTGCTGAGATAAGCACCAGAGTAATCATGATAGATGTCAGTTATCCAGATATTGTAAGCATGGAAGGGATTTCAGAGACCCTAGGTAATATAAACACTGTAACAAGCAGCAGCGATATAGGTCACTTCTTTACTGCAATGCAGCTATAAACTCTAGCAGAAATAGAAGTTGTCCAGTGGAGTAAGAAAAGCTAGGAATAGTCTCAGCATGAGCTTAAAATAATAGCAACCGAAATGTGAAGGGCTATTATGGTGAAAAGAAATCCAGGCTACATGTATACATTGATGTGACCTCTGCCCAAAAGGGATGAAATGGACTGTAAATGTCAAGGGCAGCAATTGTACTAAAAAGACTTTCAGTAAGGTGGCAGTAAATCACCCAGTGAATTCTCACTAAAATCCTGGTCACTAATTAAAAGAGTTTCTACTTTTACTAACAGAATTAAGAGCTCTAGCTTTACTTCTTAAGAATATAGGCAGCATTTTCGAAGAACTTGGAGTGGACAGATCAACAAAGTTGTGGTATGCAAACGATGTGGCATTACAGGCAGACTCTGAGCTAGAACATCAGCAAAGGACAGGAGAATGGAATGCAAAGCTGAAGGCATGTGGGATGAAACTAAGCACAGATAAGACGGTGGTAATGGCAGCAAGCTGGGGAAATCAGAAGAAGCTGAGAATAGAGATAGAAGGGAAGATAGTGGAACAGGTAAACAGCTTCAATTATCTGGGAGGGGTGGTTGAGGAGAAGGGAAGTCTGATTGAAGAGGTCAAAGCTAAAATCAGAGGGGCTGCAGCCATCTGCCATAGAGTATCAGGTGTAGTCTATGACAGCAGCATGCCAAAGAAGCTGAAAGGTAAGGTGTACAAGACAGCTGTGTGACCAGTACTACTGTATGGTACAGACACCTGGGCAGTAAAGGCAGAGCAGTTGAAGAAGCTAGAGGAGGGTTGTAGGATGGACACTGTGGGATAGACGAAGAAATGAGGACATAAGAGTGAAGTCAAAGTAGCTCCAATTGCAGAAAAGATCAAAGAAAACAGGTTACAGTGGTTTGGACACATGCAGAAAAACAGAAGACAATCTGGTGAGGAAGGTTTGGGACAGACAGGAAGAAGGTAAGAGAAAGTGAGGACGTCCAGCAAAGGGGTGGATTTATTGTGTGAAAGAAGATCTGCGACAGTCAGGCATGAGTATCGAAGAAGGCAGGAGTGTGGCACTGAATCGAGAGAGATGGTGACAGTTAACATGATACCCCGACCCCATGTAGAAAAAATGGGAAAAAGCGGGCTGATGATGATGATGACTTTTGGAGAACTTAATTTAGCCTCTTTAATTAATATTATGTTAGGACTTTCTGGGGACAACATTCCTTCACTTTTTGAGTATTTTGGACCAACGAAAGGGAAAGGATAATAGTATTGCTAACTTAATTCCTGCTCTTCTACTTAAACATTCTTGAATGACCAATGGTATTGTTTTTCATCCCATAAAAAAATTGATGGATGATGAAGTAGGTATGGTCAGTACCCCCTTTCAGAGTGGTCAGAGGAAAACATGATTAGAAGAACAGAAGTAAAAACAAATGAGGAGGAGAAGAAACCAGAATTTAAAGGCAGACGGTTTAATATCATGCAGACAGACAATCAAGATATTAGGGGTAATACAGTATAAAGAAAATTAATTGGTTTAACTTTTGCAATCACAGACATCCAAATGGATAACAATTTCAATGGCAAAGCAGGAATTGAAAAGAATGTTAACTCTTCCTCCAGGATGCTGGGACTGCAACAATTTTCATAGAAACATGAGTAACATAATCAGGATTATCCAATAATTTAATAAAGGAAGGATGTTAATGAAAAATGTATGAATTTGGCTTTCTCAGGTGGTAGAAAAAAATTATGTTTGTGAGTTATAAAAGCTGATCTCTATACGATACTCAGAAGAAAGTTATTCATAAAACTTAACAGTCAGCTAGAGTACATGGGGTCCATAAATTTTCCAGAAAAAAATAGTCTTAATGCCATTTAATGGTCCAAACATAGCTGTACCATTGTGGAATGTATAATACTGTGAGAGGTAGAAAACATGTTAATTTAGTTGTGTTTATTTATTTATTTATTTAGTTTGTTTACCAGGGTATTCCACTGATCACAATAGACCATTTTCAGGCATAGCCGGATGAAGAAATTCAACCCCCCCAAAAAAAAAAATCAGAACTAATTCACAAACGTAGAGTAATCACAGAAGTTATATATGTATGCATGTGTGTCTGTGCTTCTGTGTGTATATATTAAAACACACACATAGACCCACTCACACACACACACACACACACACACATATATATATATATATATATATATATATATATATATATATATATATATATCTAGATATAGATATATAGCTATATATAGATATATGCATATGGTTCCACTTCTGAATCTCAAAATAATAAAATATTGAATTTCCGTATCTCATCTCGAGACTAGAATGCCAAAAGTGCAGTTGTTCAAAACTGCATATTGTTGAATCTGAGTTTGCTGAATGTGCAGTAGTTGTTGTGTGGTCTGCTTTTCTTAGTGTGCTGTCCCTTTAAGAATTAGGGGTTTCTGGGTTGTGAACATGGTGGCCAATGTGTGGTTATGTTTGGTGGTTCAGGTAGGTTTGTAGTTTGTAAGGGTTTGGGGTAGGAATGTGGCTCGATTTACTGTTTGGGAAGTATTAGGAGTATGTTAGGGTAGTGAGAGTGTGTGTGTGTGTGTGTGTGTGTGTGTGTGTGTGTGTGTGTGTGTGTGTGTGTGTGTGTGTGTGTGTGTGTGTAAGTGTTGAGAGTGGTGATTTTTGCACATGTGTAGTGTGTATGTTTCTTGCGGGTGTATGTATGCGTGTAATGGGAGTGCAGGGGGAGTAAAAGTAGGTTGATTTGTTGATTTTTTCATGTTAGTGCGACCTTCTAGTATATATAAGTAGCAGGTGTGCCCCTACATTGGGGGTGCAGGGGCTCTTGCCCCCCCTGCTTAAACATATGGTAGTTTATGTGTTTTGAGTATGTTTGTTTTTTTCTTTTTATGCCGGATGAGGGTTGAATCTTAAGTTGTGTTGTTTTTTTTTTAATATTTTGAACGTCTGTATTTTCCATTTTCATTTTTCTGGCCTTTCGGCATTTCATTACTTCAATATTCAGAAGTGGACCCATATATATATATATATATATATATATATATATATATATATATATATATATATATATATAAATCTCCTGTATATTGTGTCACTTTTCTTTGTTTCTCAGTGCATCAAAATGTTTCATTGAGACCCAATGCAGTGAACTAATTTCTTTGAAACCCATCATGGAGAAGATGTGACTTGCCCCCCTTGCAGTACCCATGGCAGCACCACTTTGAAGAGTGTAATATATATATATATATATATATATATATATATATATATATATATATATATATATATATATATATATATATATATATATGTATGTATATACATATTTATAAAAATCTTGATAATCTCTAAAAAAACTAATGCTCAGGACTTTATTTCCTCAGTAGAAACATGGCCAACTAAATCATACCTATTGCTAAATGCTAAGAAATCTAAATCAATTTGTTTCAACCCCACCCAAACAACTAGAAGCCCTAAAAATTATTTCCCTGTAACCTCTTCAAACCACACTAATATCAGACTTGTTCTTCCAACACATAATAAAATAATACATAAAAAAACTAGGCTGTCTGTACAGAATCAATTCTTAACTGTCAGTTTCTGAAATAAAGCATATTGCTTCTAACCTCTTACTGCCAAATCTTCTGTCTTTTGCACTAATATTTATCAACTTACATACAGGCCATACAGCTACACAAGCTGGAACAATGCTACAGCAGCGTTACTAAATTCGCACCAAATATTATTTTATCAAACCCATCACTGTTTGGAACTCAAGCAACCCCACTGGCCTGAGCTACCATACTCTTACACAATCCCAACTTCTCACCGTCCATAATCTCATCAACAAACTTCAAAACTGCACATACCTTGACAATATCTTCCAGCCCTACAGGTCACCAAGATCATTATGCTCCACAGATCAAACACCCCTACAAGTAATTCCACCTATTCCAACTATGCCTTTAAAAATCCAGAAAAGTATTTCTTTCCCTCTCAAACAAGAATACTCTCTTAAAACCTTCAAGGTTTCACCTAACAATCACATGGCTCTGCCAATGCTTTTTTTCAGCTTAATGCTTTCCTGCTAAACACCTACAACTTAAATCATCACCTATATTTTCATACTGTAATACAAACCTCTTCAACATAACTGCTTTCACTGCAACAACCACAACTTAAAACAAATTTTTGTAATCTCATTTCATGTTCCTAACCTCTTTTTGTTTCAAAAAGAAAAATACACTTACTTTACACTCACCTCTGCACTTTAATATACTGCTCCTCCTCCAGTATTTCCACATCCCTGTTAACTCTCTTCCAGTAATTACATTTTATTTATTTTATTTTGCCTTTGTTTACCAGGAAAGTCCAGCTGAGCTTATCTAAAATCCTTTTCAGAGGAGGCCCAGGGAGAAAAGCTCCTTAGATTTTTTGCAAAAATTATCAAGATTATACATAGAGTGACAATGTACATTCAGTATACATGAATTTACAGAGAACTTTCACCTCTCTCCTTTGAAACCAGATAGTCATTCTTACAGGGGTGATTCTTTCACAACACATTCACTGGCTACCCCTGATGGCATAATTTTTCAAGAAAAAACTCTTTACAATCTTCTGCCAACAACATCTGCAGATCTATTGCACTCTCTCCCAAGATTCAACATCGCTGGGCTCAGAAGTTCTAACCAAAGCTCACTGTCACAGATGCTATAAATGTACAAGCACATGAACATATTCTAAACCTTCACTATGTAACTAAGACATATAGCATCCTCCCTGTGTGAACTTAGGCATGAATACGTATTAATAAATTTTGTTAGAACCTATGTATATTTACATGTATTTTGTACTGCTTGAGATGCTGTGAGATATTTACCCATGTGGCTCTAGGCTGTAGCTAAAACTTGTCCATTATGATCAGTCCACCACCCTGGTGAACAAACTTCAATGAATCAATCAGCTAATAAAAACAAAATAAGAAGTAAGACTATATAGAGCATGATGAGTTATGGGGCAGGAGAGAGAAGCAGAGGTATAAGGGCAGAAAGGACATATTATTAGTTATAAATGCATAATGGATGGTGCAGTGGTGCAGCGGTAGCATTGTTGCCTCACAGTAAGAGGTTATCTGGTTTGATTCTCAGCTGGAGTGCCTTCTGTGCAGAGTCTGCATGTCCTCTCTGCATTTGTGTGAGTTTCCTCCCATATTTCAAAGACATGCATTTGGAGTGTTTCTCCCCAGGCCTCCTCTGAAAATTGACTTTGTTCCAAGTCCTGGTAAATAAATGTTAAATAAAAATAATGATGTATACTTGCTAGTAAAGGAGAATATTAGGAACTATGTGGAAAGAGTGGCGAGTAATGTGGAGGGTATGCAAGTACAGTGGAGGTGTGTACAAGTCAATAGAGGGAAAGTAAGGTAAAAGTCAGTTGTATTTTAAATAATGAATATGAAAACTTATAGCAGAATAGCCATTAATTCATGAATTCATCAAGTCAACCAGCAGATTCCTATTATAGTCCAAGGTGCATAAATAACGTTTCTTCAGGAGGCAGAGTTAGTGGTCTGGCATCTTTGATTGATGTAATGCACAGCGAATCCAATAAGTCTAGAATCAAAACTAAATGCTTCATGCAAAATGACTCACTGTTTGAAATTATAAGGAAGCACTATGGTAGGATGAGAGAATGTGCATGAAACAGCTACCGATTATGATTATAAATAAGAAATAAGACCATGAAGTAACTGATATGAATTATGCACAAGCCTCAGTATATATTGTTTGCTAACTGTCTGATGTGTATCCGCATACTTCAAAAGAATGTTGTAACTGTTTTCAAAGAAAATTTCCGGCTTTAACAGTTTAGCTTTTTCCCCCATTTTTCTTGTAGCCATGTATGTTTTTAAGTTCTTCAGATTACAAGCATTGTGTCTGTTTTGATCTGTCTTAGTCTCTTAAATATACTTTAAAATGAGGAAAGTCTCAGGTCTCTGTGTGATACTCTTACTAAAGGAATAGTACTACTTTAGTGCAGTTCTGTCTGTCGAGAGTCAAAAGGCCTACTGAAAAGTGAATTGTAGTGATTTTAATTTTTCAGTTACATTTCAGGAAGGAAACATAATAATTTTAAACTGCTAACAAGATCCAGAATGGTACAAACATAAATGCATAATTCCACAGTATTTGCTGTATTTTCCTAATTTTTTTCACCATGTCAGTGATACTTTTAGATGTTTGCTTCACTTCTATCCTCATCTCACAGATCAGTAACATTTATTTACATCACCCAGTATAACTTCCGAGATACACTGTTGTTTGGATTGTTTTGCTTACATAACAGGCTTCGCAGATTTCCTGTTTATTGAAAATTCTATGTCATCCAGCAATTGAAAAGTAGGCTAAATGAAAGAATAAGTTGTCAAAGACAACAAAAGAGTAAATGTTTACAGCTGTTACATATTCGTGCTGGAACTATTAATTTTATTGTTGTACTACTAAGTGCATCCTGGGCTCCCTATTCAAACGTCAACACTTGAAATGCAGAGCACCAAATCAAAAGGGATTTAGCAGTAGGTTTAAAGAAGGTAAACAAAGGCATCTTAAGGATACAACAGAATAAAAGAAGGGGGACAGATGTGTTCAAGTTAAATAAGGACCGTAGGGGTGGAATTTGTAAAAGACTGTGGAATCATTCTTCAGACAAGCAGAATGGAAAATCAGTGGATAGACATCATAATAAAGGAAGGGGGGATGAAGTTGGAGGATAAGAAACAGAGACTGTAGTGTGTTATCTCCCAGGGACCTCAATAATCTGGTTAGTGCCCTGGTATCTACACTAATCATGATATTTGGCATATCAGTGGCCATTGCAGATGTGCTACATAGCTGTAAAAAGGCAAGGATGGTATCCTTGTACAAAGAGAAGCAAGAAAAATGGAACCACAGTCCTACTAATGGTTGCCAGGAACGTCACAGAGAAATTCCTGAGAGAAAGACCACTACAAGAACATTTGTCAAGAAGTATCACAAGATGTGATTTTTGCTGCCTGGTCCTAAGTAATTATTTTGATTCACTCCTGCCCAGGCAGTTACTTAGAAAACTGAAGAATATTGTTGCAGGCATGAGACCAAGGAACAGTACTGAATCATGACTGAAGGTTAGGACACAGTGAATGAAAAACAAGTAATCTCTGTGGTATCACCGAAGTCTCAAAACAACCCACTAAAGTATAGTGGGTCCAAAAACAAAACAGTGTGAGAAGCTTCTCTGTGTAGAAGATTTTCAGTCCATATATTTCTAGTTAATCACTGTATATTAATCAGAGCAGACAATAGTAGTAGAAGTAGCGAACTTAAACTCATCTTAAGTCAAAACAAAACAAAAAATAATAATAGAAAATATATAATTGTACAGCATTACTAAGTATTCAAAAGTAATCCAAGCAAGGCAGGCAGTTTGTTTCCAGTCAAAAATCCTTTATTAAGTACACAGACAAGTGATCCAAGTAAAACAAAAATAGAGTAATAATTTCCTCACAAGCTTTCTAAATATATATATATACTTTTTATCAGGCATGGGAGTGGTTTATTGTACTGTAAAACAAAGTGTTATTGGTACACATGTTAAATTCACATCCCTTCCCCCATCAGTGTAACATTCGAGCTGATTCTGCCCTACTTAGTAGCTGTCATAATAATATATAACCCTTATGTACGTTAAATAAAAATTATAATGATGTGGTACCTCTTATTTAACCAGATTATTAAGTAGATTATTAAGTCTGTGATTTTATCCAAGACAATATACTACATGGCTGGAAATATATCAACCTTAGTTCATTTGGCAATCAAAAATATATATAAATATATACATATACATTTTGCATGTAAAAATCGATTTCTATTTTTATAACCTATTGTTAACAAAGATCGCTTTCGTCCTTCTAGACTTCTTCAGGTCTGTGTACAAGAACCCTAAAAACAATCTATAAAAATATATATAATTGTATAATTAGTTAGTATTGTTATTGCACATCATTTTGAATAAAGTGGAAAAAATAGCCAGAAAAAAATAAAAATAAGAAAAAAATGTATGCATGATGATGGAAACAAAATATACACTTAAATTTCAACTGATTTAAAATGGTATTTAAAACCAATTTGTAGAATAAAATAAAATAAAATACAATTAGTTATGTAAACAATGTGGCAATTTTCTAAGTTCCAGTGCACTTTTAATTGAACAGTAGTGAATGAACTGACAGTTCAGAAATACAAGAAATGTCTGGTGGAGCAAAAGGCACTTATTCTGGCTTTAATCTTTTTCAGTGTGTACATTTTAGGCATATCCAGGGGAACAGTGAGCACATTCAACTTCTTCATTGATGGCAGAAAGTCAAAGGCAGCAGTGGAAGGTAAAGGAATACAGTAAGGAAAGAATGACTTGGAAAAGCTTAGCAACGGAGCATAATGATCACAGCTGAGGATCAATGGAGACAACTTGGGGGGAGATCTGATGGTAATAGCACAAGAAAAAGGACTTGGTAATTGTTATACATGAAAGGATTACTGGAATCAGAATGAAAGTCCTATGACAGCTGCAAGCAGAGTGTGCACATTTATCTTCAGGTGAATAGAGTGTAGGAGCAAACAAATAATTATCTTCCTAAAATATGGATATGGTGTTGTGCATTGCTAATGGCCAGCCAATGAGATGTGCATCATTGCAGCTGGATGTCCAGATAAAAAGCCACCAGAAAGGTGTATAGGAAGAATGTGTAAGGATATGAACAGAGACAAGAAGGCCTAGAGGCCTTCATGCTAAAAACCAGCAGAGACAAGGGTTATATGATATTGGCCCACAAAACCACAGTGGGGAGATGGAAAGGATTCAATCAGGATGAAGAAGTAAAAGTATTTCTTCATCAAAGGGATGTGGGCTCATAGGACATACTAATGGTTTGAATGGTTGAGACAGAATCTATAGAGGCAAACAAGAGGGCATGATAAAAGTAGGAAAGGCCAGACAAGGAAGGAAGCGATGTTTCATATAAATGAAGAGGTTATGACTGCCAGTGTAGATGGTGAAGCAGTAGATTCAGCTACTATTTCCAGTCCTACTACCAATGATGCTGTGGATGCAACTCTTAATATTACAGTGTTAAATGAAGACAGGCTTTCTGATTCTAACTTAACTTGGATGTTTGATGAACCTGAACTGGTTGAGGGTGAAGCTCTTCCTTGGGGTGAAGCTGTGAGTTGATGTGCTTGCTTTGTTTTCTTCTACTGATGCAATGAAAAAGATGATTAAGATGACATCATTGGCTAGTAAGACGATAGCTTGTGATGCTTATGAGAAAAACAAAATCTTGTGTTTCTCTAGTTGTAGCACAAGAGGGCACTGTGAGTACTGTTACTGATTTGGGAGCTACTACAGATCCTAAGTCCTGTGAAATAGTTTTCATTTTGCATCCAGGGATTTTCTATTTCCTCTAAAGATGGAAAGCCAGTAGCTAGGTACTTTCTTTAGGATTTTCTTTTAGTTTATTTCCTGGTATTGTTCCAGTGTTAATGCATGTGGGTACTGAGGCATTTGTTAATTTGACATCGGAAATTTTAGAGGTGGTTCATTCTTTTTTGTCAACAGTTGCAACTAAACAAATGGATTTTCATTGGAATAATTTTGTGTTTTGGACAAGAAACTTTAATGGTAAATGCAAAGTGTCTGTTCAGTCTTGATCTTCTGAGTTGGAAAGTGGTAATATTTGTCTTTCTTTTGATAATCTGTGTGCTATTATTCCACATCTTCATCCAGTGTTGGATGTCAGGCATATCCAGACTGGTGAGTGGAAGCTTTGGGCTATGCATAAAACTGAACATTTGAAAGTAAAACATTTGACAAATGTGGTGCACATTCAAGGATTTAAATGCTCTGTGAGATATATTGGCCAACCAAAGTCCTGTTTTGGGAGTGGGGATTTTAGTCATTTATTATACATTTGCCTGAAAAGAAAATGTATTATATACATGGTGAGTTTGGGCATGGGGAACAATCTTGTCATTTGGCGTGCTTTAATTATCATAAGTCAGGTCATTTACAGATGGTTTGTCCTAATTCTGTGAATGTGATAGATGGTGAAAAAAATGTACCCACTGATACTGGAGACTCAAACATGTGTGTGCCTGAGGATCCCACTCCTCCACTTTCCAAGGCTGACTGTTGTGATGGGGTGATAGCTGGAACATGAACTGATACACAGAAATGTAATGAGGAAGTGGATGGTAAGGGGATGATGTAGGTGTTACTGGTGAAGCCATTTCTGCAGTAGATCACCTTGGACAGGGTAAAGGGGGAGACATTAAGAAGAAACAGGATGCACACCCACATATACATATAAGTAGATACAGCTTCCTTCTATAGGATTCAGGGTTAAACAATATAAAAGAAAGTCGAAAACATTTGAAGGATGTACTCTTAAAAACAGGTAAAGAGTGATTTAGAGTTGCAGCTCTCAATGTTGATATCATTAGTACTTTGTGATGTGATTGCTTGTTTGGCAATGTTGTAAAACTACCTCAACTGATGTAATTTATTTGTTGGATGTTTGTGCTTTGTCACCCTTTCAATGGTTGCAGTTTTTGAAACTTTGGAGTAGTAAAGTTTACTAATCATTAGGAGAGGAGATGTGTTCAGGAATTTCTATATTGATAAAAAGTCCTTTAATGACTGCCGTACATGTGCTTATTAGCGTTAATATCAACTGATTTATCTTATTTTCTTCAGTCTATAGGGTGGTTGTTTTATATATCCCCGTTACTCCTACGGCATGTAGTAATTTGCTTTTACTTTGTTATGACCCTTTATTGCAGTTAATATTGATATTATTGTTGTTTGTGATTTCAATTGCGTATTACAAATTACTAAACCTGGTCACTCTATGGATGCTAAAACGTTATGTCAGGTGATGTCTTTGGAGTTATTAGTTGTTGGACTGAAAATATGTTTACTTACCAATACAGTTATTTAAGGAGAAAAATAGATTATTTTTTACAAGCAGTAATTGCTGGAATCTGGTTTTGGCAGTTTTTTGTCACTTTTTTTCTGATCATTTAGCTTTATGGGTTACTTTCTGGGACAGTAAAGTTAAAACTATGCTCAGAAAAAATATAAAGCATTTGGATGGTTTATTTAGTACTTCTGATGTTTTTACCCATTTTTCCTGTCAGTTCTGGAGTGATCAATATTTTCTTGATTTTTTTTCCAATTTGGAAGATTGATGGCTTTCTTTTAAATGCAATTTTAAACAAGACTATCCCCGGGATTCATGAACCTTGCGCCAGGCGCCAGCATAGCGTCGGCGTTATAACGCCAAATATGGCTGCTTAGCGATTCAGGTATGAATGAATTCCACGTGCACTACCGGCGTGCGCCGGACCGTCCCCGCCTCGGCGAGGTATGCAAAACACACTGTGTGCGGTATTGCACCATGCAAATGAGGGCAAATAGCGATCCACGGTGGCGAGGCGTAGCGTAAGAACGGCAATGTAAACCAAAAACGGTTTACATTTACCCAAACATACCGGAGGAGTAACGGAAGGCTGTCAAAGTCAGGTATCATATAGGTGCAATATGCCAATGTGGAAAGGCACCGAGAATGTCCAAAGAAAATATGCACAAAATGTAAAAATGACATAAATGGCACGTCGTAGAAAGAACAGCAGACCCCGGGATATGTGCACAGAAGTTGTAAAGCAATGAAATAATATGACAATGTCCGAAAAGAGCAGTAGAACACAAATCAGCTGCACAGCCACCACACACCATAGTATGTATGTAAAGCTGCAACCCCAGCGCAATGGTTGTCAAGGAGTGGTGGCGTGTCCGCGCCAGTAACCAGGTATTAGTAGTCAATTCCATGCAAATGAGGCAGATAATAGTGAATCGCAAAACGGCGCCAGCGTAAGGATGGAGCAAACGGGCGAAG
>NC_056731.1:150724360-151019360 GCF_019279795.1 Protopterus annectens
AGTTAGGCATAAACCCCTTCATCATCAGATTGGTAGCCAACTGGCTCACTGACAGGACACATGTTATCTGGATAGGTAAATCCACTTCTGATAGGATACCAGTTACTAGCAGTGTTCCACAGGTTTCTGTGTTGGGACCCCTCCTGTTTGGTATATACTTCTCTGAAGTGAAGGCCAATGTCAGGAGCCTCTGGCTCACCAAGTTTGCTGATGACTGTAAACTGGGAACAATCATCGAATCCCCAAACAATGTTGACATGTTACAAACAGGCCTAAAAATGATAAACAACTGGTGCCAAAACCATGGTCTGAGACTAAGTGCTAAAAAATACGTTATCATACCCTTCAGTAAATCAGAAATTCTTGCTAATTATAATATTGATACCACAGCCCTAAAAGTAGACACAGTGGTGAGGGACCTAGGAACCAGGTAGCTACAAAAGTGTGGAAATCCTTCTGTGTGACTGAACTTATAAGTGTAGGCATGGCATCAAGTTCAAAGGAAGTCATAGTGCCATTTTACTCTGCCCTCATCAGGCCCATAATTGAGTACAATGCTTCCATCTGCATGTACCTAACCAGGCACTTACACCAAATGGAGTGGTCTCAGAGGTTTCTCACTAAAGAAATACAAAGCGTAAGACACCTGTTTTATGCAGCCTGACTAAAGGCTCTGTCCCTTTACTCTGTCCCATATTGTTTATTCAGAAGGGACTTATGCTCAACCTACAAGGGATTCTCTGATCCAGCCCTGATGAAAATGTTACATATTTGCAAGAAAAATTATACAAGGGTTACAAGTTACATGGATATAAATCTTATTTGTGACTCTAACAGAACTTTGCTTGACAGACAGATTTGTATCTCAAAGGCTGCCTTATCTATGGAATAAACTTCCAGTCTTCATAAAACAAAGCCTGTCCCTCACGCTCCACAAATTTAATTTGGAAAAATGGATGGGGAAAAGTAAATTAATTCCTGGGGTACTCTCCATGTCCCTCATGGACAGAAGCAGTTTGTAAAATGAATCAGAGCTCAAACATTCAAAGACCCACTACCCTGATACTACCCCATCCCCTATCTGGGGAATTAAAATATAATACTGTCATATCTTGGGTATTATTGGCTAAGCTTGTAAAGACTATTGTACCATTAGGCTAGAAATCACATATGAACCTATGTCCAACCACACATTTATCATATCATTCATTCTTACAAATAAAACAGTGAATTTCTTAGCTAGAAGTTAACAAACTGACTAAGGAAATTATGTTGTTGTTTCTAATTAGGAAACCTAGGCATATGTTTTTTTTTCATTTTAGTGAGTTCTCAGTATCAGAGCCAGCTGTATAGATTTTGCGGGGGACACAGAGTCCCCTAGTGGAACTTACAGAACCAAAGAAGCCACACAAAAACTGATGGAATGAACACAATCATGGCAAGATCATGGCAACATTAGATACATGTCAGTAGTGATCATGGGAACATTAGATACATGTCAGTAGTGATCATGGCAACATTAGATACATGTCAGTAGTGATCATGGGAACATTAGATACATGTCAGTAGTGATCATGGGAACATTAGATACATGTCAGTAGTGATCATGGGAACATTAGCAACATTAGATACATGTCAGTAGTGATCATGGCAACATTAGCAACATTAGATACATGTCAGTAGTGATCATGGCAACATTAGCAACATTAGATACATGTCAGTAGTGATCATGGGAACATTAGCAACATTAGATACATGTCAGAAGTGATCATGGCAACATTAGATACATGTCAGTAGTGATCATGGGAACATTAGCAACATTAGATACGTCAGTAGTGATCATGGCAACATTAGCAACATTAGATACATGTCAGTAGTGATCATGGCAACATTAGCAACATTAGATACATGTCAGTAGTGATCATGGGAACATTAGCAACATTAGATACATGTCAGTAGTGATCATGGCAACATTAGATACATGTCAGTAGTGATCATGGGAACATTAGCAACATTAGATACATGTCAGTAGTGATCATGGCAACATTAGCAACATTAGATACATGTCAGTAGTGATCATGGCAACATTAGCAACATTAGATACATGTCAGTAGTGATCATGGCAACATTAGCAACATTAGATACATGTCAGTAGTGATCATGGCAACATTAGCAACATTAGATACATGTCAGTAGTGATCATGGCAACATTAGCAACATTAGATACATGTCAGTTGTGATCATGGCAACATTAGCAACATTAGATACATGTCATTAGTGATCATGGCAACATTAGCAGCATTAGATACATGTCAGTAGTGATCATGGCAACATTAGCAACATTAGATACATGTCAGTAATGATCATGGCAACATTAGCAACATTAGATATATGTCAGAAGTGACCAACCTCTGTAATTGACACTGAAATGTCAGCAGAAACCCCTCTCTTCCACTCTTAGGAGAAGATCCTTTACCCCCTCATGGCAAACAGACAAGGAGAGCACAGTTATTCATCCAGATCACCTCCAGCAAAAAGACTATCATCCCTCTGCCTCAGAAGCAGACTTCAAGGATAATGATGATCTAATGCCAGGTGTCGTGTAAGCAGAGATCAAAGTAAGAATTAGTTTTTCCTCCACCTCTTCTTCCACAGCTTGACCTGACAAGGGGTGAGACAGTGTGAAAATCTACCATACATATATGGTACAAGCCTAAATGCATTTTTACAGTGGAATAATACAGAACATATATGCACCTTATGACCTGCAGAGATGTTCCTGCTTTCTTCAGCACCAAACCATTTAAGAGAAAGGCTTCTCTGCAGCTCCAAAAAAGCAGATACTGTTAAGCAACTCTGTGCAACAGTGTGCATTGTACAAGAAAATGTTAGCAACCAGCAAATAAATGCCTGTTATACATCTCTTGATCACTCTTCTGAAACACTGCCTCCCACTGTTGGAGCATGTCAGGCTGACAGCACCTCAGGTTATTATACTGATGATGGTCCTTCTGCTCACTGTAGAGAATGCCAGTGATATCAATCAGCACCAAGTCCAGGCCATGCCAGATGCCAACCTTCTACAAAGGGCAGTCATAATGGCCCACCAGGCACTCCTTAATGTTCCAGCTGAAGAAGAGCAGGAAAATTCTGCTCTTACTAGCATACAATTCAGGAGCCTTTCTTTTGCCACTTGTTGAAGCAGCCATTGCTACTCAGTAGGTCACCCTGAGGAGAAATGTGGTAGATCCACTTGTGTGGAAGCCTATTTATGCACACCAAGCTGTTCAACTTCATGCAATAACAATAAGACAGTCTGTGCAAAACAACACACAGAACATTGTTACTTATAGGTTCACCACAAGGGATGAACCGTCATCACAAAAGCAGCTGATAGAATTCAAGTAGCTTTTGTTGTCCCTTGATGACTAGGGGAATCACTTTAGTAGAGTCTTGGATATTGGAGCAAGCTTGGCATCAACACCCATGTGACAGCACTAGAAGCACCAAGTTAGTAATGTCCACTACAATAGCCTATATAATAAACAACTGCATATCTGAAGGGAGAGATTAACCAAGGATCACTTGCATATCTGTCTTTCCAGGCACTTCTGTTCTACAAATGTAATGTTGTACAAAACAAGGTATATCTTACAGCATAATATTAGTGTAAAGCACTGCATTCATGTTACCACTATATTCGCCACAGGCAGATATGGATGCATATGAATGCGGGCTGACAATGATGCCACTTTTTTCATGATTTCACAGTTTCCACTGGTGGCAAGTCCAGCACAGCAGGATTACAAGAGCTATTATTAGCAGAGCATCTGTGTATGATGATGATGATGATAATGATGATGATGGTAGCATACAAGAGGTATCATCAACTGACTCACTGATACTTACTTCGATATTACAGGGGTAGGGGTCACCCACATCTGTCATTATAGAAGTCCATGTAGAGGTACTGGCTGAGCACATAGCCACGGCAAAATGTGCTAGGTATTTTGTACCTGACAGTCACACATGATCTCAACCTATGTTGTCACTTGTGATCTGCCTTTGAGATGGGAATTCCCACCACAGCAGAGGCGAGGGGTCTAGTGTTGCCATCACTGCAGGAGTGTCCTTGATATGATTATTGCACTCAGAAACAACCAGTAGATCTGCACATCACTGATCCAGTGACAGCTGATAAGCACAGAAATGTGGAAATGGTAACTGTGTTCCATGGCTTCAGGAGGACATCCTTCATCTGCACAGTGACTTGGATTACAGATATATGGAGATAACAGTGCTACCAAGGTCAGTGTTAGCAAATGTTGCCTGCATAGGTTCATCCATAAGACACATTGCAGACAAGATTCAGTGTACCTCAGCAGACCATGCAACCTATGGTCATAGAAGGCTTTGGATGAAAGGTGGTTTGACACAGACCATTCTACTGCAGAATACACAGACTGCTGATGAGATGGCATCAGTGTCACCTGTGGAGACAATGCCAGCCGCAGATGTCATTGGTATTGTCCACAGACTATATTGTGCTTGCACATTGTCCTGTAATTCTTCCCCTTCCTGGCAATGTTATGGTGCCATCACCAACATTGCAAAACAACATAGTGGACACTAGCAATGGTCACATCATGTCAGCATATCCCTATCATTGCAGGATATGGTCCCTGACTCCCCACATCCATTCAGAGTACATTTCTACTGTGTTCACTTAGTGTGACCCTACTTCACATTATATTGCACCTCCACCCACCTTTGCAAGAGATGATTCTGCTTTGCACACCCCATAACCTGTGTGGATATGGTGGCCTCTGATGCACAATATGGCCAGTCTGTGCATTGCCCTTCGTAGCCTGGGTTTGATAAAGAATACAGCTCTTTATTATGCCACAGGAAGATATAGAAGCATATGCATCTAGGCTGACAATGATGCCTTGTGTTTTCATGATTTCACTGTTTCGAATGGTGGAAGGTGTGGCACAGCAGCATAACATGTGGCCCATCACCCATAGCCCATAGCCCATGATGTTGCCACTTTGCTATTGCAGTTATGTACTACACCCACCCCTGCTTTATCTGTGTAGCTGCTGCTGCACTTTCCTCCCTGATCCTCCCCTTGCCTTCTGTGGCTATTTTGATTCATATGAAAGGTCCTGCCATGATGCTGACCTACTGGTCAATTTGTTTGTGGAATGCCATTATACAGCATGGAAAAACAATGTCTGAATTATATTACAATGCCTTTCCTGAGGTGTCTAAGAATGCAGAGCATCCCCTAAGTAGTCCCAATGCCTATTTCATGATGTCTTGTATTTCCAACCATGGATTATTGAGAATCCAGGTATTTAGTGCAAATTCTTCAACTAAGTAATTTGATTTCTAAGAACAAAATAAATCCAGTTCTAAATCAGCATCCTTCAAAAAAGAGACCAAACTCTAGACCTGATACAATATTAGACCCATCTTCTTTTGCATAGAGGTGCTCAATAGTAGTGCTTGATAAGCCTATGTGTCCATTCCTTGGAAATCTTACCTTGCAAATTTTGCTTTGGGATCCCAAAATGTTCTGACAAATAACAAAACAATGGACTAACAAAACAACATATGCTAATGCTATGGTGACATGTCACATGGATGAAGGCAAATTTGAATTCTTTTCGATTGGCATCACAATCTCAAGTGATTTCACAAAAAATGACTAAGGATGATGTACGACAAAAGAGAGACTTTTACAAATGTGATGGATTTTAAAAATGAAAGAAAATTAAACATGAAACACTTTAAATCATTGATTTTATTTTTATTTTAAGTTAAATTATTCTTCGTTTTTTATTTAAATCATTGTCTTTATTTGAATATTTTAAAATAAGATTTAATATTTTTTTTTTGAGGTAAAATGAACACATAAATATTGAAGTTTTTGATTAATTTTTATTTAAGGTTTTACAGAATCCAATCATTTGAAATGATGATGTGAACTTGTTCAATGATGTGAAATTGTGCAACTTTATTGAGGTAGAATAGAATTTAATTTTATTTTTTCCTAATAATTGGTTCCTGTTTATGGAGAATATTTATATAAACCCTTTTAGAGCTGAAAGTAATTTCAAAAAGTTCATGGAAGAAGATAAAAAAGGAGAGAGAACAGTAGGAAGTATAAGACTGTAACAGGTTACAGAGATGAAAATAGTAGGGACACAAAAAGAATTTGACTACTGTTGATTATGACAGGAAAATAGTAGGGAAATGATAAAAAGAGGGAAAGTAGAAAAAAAGAAGGAGGGGAAAAAAAAATGGAAAAAAGGAAAAAAGTGGAAAAGAAATGGTAATTAGGAGGAATGATAGGAACAGTGTTTCTATCCTACGGATGATAGGAATGACTACAATGCAGCTTTTGTATAATTGAACAAAATCATTAATTTTATTAGTTTGAAATTAAAAATTTTACACCAACAATTTTTAGCTTTGGATTTGTAGGATTTTATTATATAAATTTTTAAATTCCTACAGAGACAATATATTAGAATTTAATATAAAATTTAAAGAAATTATATTATTTAAGAAATAATAAACTCAAAAATGCAATGGAGACAAATGTGTAGCACGCTAGTTGGGGTGCCCCCTTCTTTTCATCAAGCAGAAGCTATGCCATCCTAGTGTACATCATCAAGTACAATAGTATGAGATTAGATCACTAATGATCATAGTAAATTTCATAAATAGTAAGCAGAATAAGCACATTCAACAGATTAACAAGTTTACAGAATTGGCATTATGAAACCTTATGAAATGATATGAGGACAGACAAAGGACCTATAGTAGTATTTGACAATACATCATGGATATTTTGCATCATGATACATATTACATATTTCAGGTAATTATCATATAATAATTTACATTAGGTAAATAATGCTAAATATAGAATAGCAGAGTAATCTAGTATGGTACCTTTGGAAGATCAGATGTCAGAGGAAATTGAAAGGTATATGAGTAGCTTGAATCACAAACCCCTACTAATATACACAAAATACCTAACAATGGAAAAAATCAAACCACATGACCTATGAATATTTCCCAAAATATTTCCCAATCCAAATTGCTCCCAATAGGTTATTGGATTGACATTGATATCCCTATGAAAGTTTATTTATTTAGGAGTGTGAAGTTTTTTTTCACTATTAAGGGAATTTCACATTTACATTACCCATCATTTATTTCCATTCTATTTTACATAGTACTATAGATGTGGTTGATCTATGGATGTTTGGATGTTTGATGAAGATTTGGTTCAGCATTTTTTCCAACAGTCTGAGAAACATACAACTATGTCTTGGGACAGAAATCTTACCTATTGGCTGACATCATTGGAGTATTATCTAGTTGAACTATTATTTTTGGAGAGAATAGGAATATTCAGGCAGACCAGGGGGAGTGTAAGGCGGACCTGCCCCCTATGGAGCCCAACTTGTTCATGTACACCCTGGGAAAAGGTCACGTTGAACTACACTATTCTCATGTACTGAATGAATGTACAATTTTTCTTTGTTCCTTGAGACATATATATTGATGAGGAAGGAGGAACCTAATTTATGATATGAGGGTTTAGTTTATTTTTATAGTTTATATTAATTAAAGTATTAATCATAAAATGACAAAAATGAGTGCCATATTTGGATCATGATGACAGTTTGATCTGGGATAATCACAGAATCCACAGAAATTAGAAAGGACACATTTAACATTACTGAAACTATTAATTATTAATTACAAAGGAAGAGAGAGAGAGATGGAAATTAGAAAAACAACGCGCCACACAGACATGATGTGTGTCAGTTACAATTACACACATCAGAAGAAATTGATTACAAATTGATTACATCACATGATAGACATTAGATAGAGGATTATAGGATGATACAAATGGGCATATCAAATATTTTAGTTATGAGTCAATGTAAAAAAACCAGTACTGTGGCTGGCAGTACATTCAGTACTGACACTGTCACCTATGAATTTGGATAAGCAGGACACAAATCATCTGAGCTCAACAGTTAGAGTATTACATTTCACAGAGCTTGTTATTTAGAGTTTGGATTATATATAATATTATATTAAGAATATTTTAATTAACAATTGGCAATTTTTTATTAACAATGACCATATGTGGATATTTAGGATTGTGGTAATAAATAAAATGAATAATAAAAAAAGAATGGCAATTAAAAAAAAAAATTGAAATCATATGAGAGCACACACACATTGAGATGTGGGATGTACATGTGCAGTAGTATTTGTAGTACAGTAGTATTTGTAAGAATGCAGAATGAGAACAGTACCAGAATTTACTGTTAGAAATTACCCTGTTATTGCTTTGCTAGTAACACCATCGCTTATACACATGCTGCCCATCTTTTTATGTGGGCAAGACTGAAAGAGAAAAGACAGACAATATATATGATTCCCACCTGTATTGTATAAAAAGCAAGACACTAAAGCAAGACACTAAGAGGGCACTGCCTAACTGAAGGAAATGAACATGTAATTGACATTGATTTGACATTGCCATTTTAGACATAGTAGGGATAACTACTGAGAATTAAACTACCCTTTTTTGAGTTATATTATTCTCATTCTAAGAGATAAAAAACACAAAAAACTATTAAACCACCATTTAACATCCATTAATGTTGATTTTGAATTGAATATGAATATAAATTGAACACTAGTACATTTTATTATTTTTAGTACATTTCATTTTAAGTAAGTTACAAGTACCTATTTGATTTTATTGTGTTATTCAAACTAAATTTGATTCAGTGTTTAATAGTCACACAAAAATTTTAGTACAATAGAGAGTTACTAAATAGAATGTAATGTAAATTTATTTATGTAAGATAATTATCTATTAAGTGCATGTGCCTTTTTAAATATGGTATTTTAGCTCTTCTTTTTTTTTTTTGTTTGTTTAAAAAAATGAGAGAGGTAACAGCTGTTAACTGGGTTTGAATGAAGCTAGCTGCGTCTAGTGAAAGCGCTAACTGAAAAAACTGTATTTTTTTTATTATATACTGTCGGATACAACTATTTCCGGTGGATTTATTTTGCTATAACATTGACCTGTGGTACGATTTCTGGTGTGGAGTATACGGAGAGTTGTTGGTGTTGTTCCACACGGGAGGTACATTGTTCAGACCTTGCAAATGTGGATGGGTCTAACAGTCTATCAGATATATTGATTTTTAAGGCCATATCAGATTGAACTGGGTTGCCCTACAGTCTGCTACACCCTCCCACCCTTAATATATGATGGGTGGGAGGGTGTAGCACACTGTAGAACAACCCAGTTCAATCTGATATGGCCTTCAAAATCAATATATCTGATAGGCTGTTTTGGAGAACATGAAGATCTCTCCGAACACCATTATATTGGGCGACTTCAACTACCCAAACATTGACTGGGAGCACTACTCAAGCCCCAGCACCTTAGCCCAAAGATTCCTGGAAATTATAAACTCAAATGCTATGGAACAACTAGTCACCACTCCCACAAGAGGGGACAACATACTAGACCTGATCATTACCAACATGGGGACTCTATGCTCCACACCAGAAGTATATCCCTCATTGGTAAGATCAGACCATAAATTAATTTCACTGGATGTCCACATCCCGACCCCACCCCCAGCCCAGAAAACCACAGTGAAAAACTTCTCAAAAGCGAACTTTTCACTTCTCAAAACCGAAGTGGAATCCTTCAAGGCCCCAGGGCCAGTGGAAACTACGGCCCAAACTGCAGAATCCTATATAAATGCATTCTACGGACATCTCCAGGAATGCATGGATCATGCTATCCCAAACAAAACCAAGACCCAATCATCCAAAGGCAGGCGTCCGGTCTGGTGGACCCCTGCCATAAATAAACTCCCTAATAGGGAAGGCATCTCTGATCAGTACTAGCAAAAAATTACGATCCCTCATAAAATCCTTCAAGGCCAGCTTTGAGAGAAAAATTGCACAGGACACCAAAGACAATCATAAGGCTTTTTTCAGTTATGTTAGAAACCTGGGATGCAACTCCCAGACTTGTTCTGAGTTGATTCTAAACGACAAAAAATACACTGAACCCACAGACATCGCCAATATCCTGGCAGATAGGTTCAGTGCAAACCCTCCCCCAAAAGAGCAAGTATCTATGCCAGCAGAAGGCTGCCTCCCAAACATCTCAGATGCTCAGGTGAAGGCTGCCCTCTCCAAAGCAAAAAACACTGCTTCCATGGGACCAGATGGCTTCCCAGGTTGCGTCCTACATGAACTCCAAGAGGAAATAATCCCTCAAATAAAACAGCTATACAATCTCAGCCTCACTACAGGATATGTGCCCACAGAATGGCGTGACAGCAACAGTGGTCCCACTCCACAAAGGTGGAGCCTCTACGGACCCTGGAAACTATCGTCCCATAAGCCTGACTAGCTTAGTCTGCAAGGCTATGGAGAGGATCATCATGGAGCTCATAAACAAAGACATTGGGGACCTACAGACACTAGATCCTACCCAGTTCGGCTTTGTCAAGGGCAGATCCTGCCTTTTGAACCTGGTTGACTTCTTTGAAACAGTCACCAAAGCCATAGATGAAGGGAAGGTAGTCCACACAGCCTATCTGGACCTTGCAAAGGCATTTGACACAATACCCCACGGGCATCATAGATAAGCTATCCAGCTTAAATATAAACCCCTATGTCACAAGATGGGTCGCAAACTGGCTCAAAGACAGAACCCACAGAGTGAGAGTTGCTGGAGCCATGTCAGACTTGAAACCGGTCACAAGTGGCATCCCACAGGGTTCTGTCCTGGGACCACTCTTGTTCGGTATATACTTTTCCAAGGTACAGGCAAACGTGGGAGGACTATGGCTCACCAAGTTTGCAGATGTCTGCAAACTGGGCGCCATAATCAACTCTTCAGCTGACACAAACATCCTTCAAAAAGGTCTCACAGAGAAAGATAACTGGTGCCAGCACCATGGTTTAAAGCTAAATGCCAAAAAATGTATAGTCATACCCTTTGGCAAAAACAATGTGCCCACAAATTACCACATAGGCGGAAACCTACAGAGAAAGTTATTAGGGACCTGGGGACCCAAGTTGATAGCAATCTCTCCTTTGAAAACCACATTGCCAAAGTGGTTAGAAAGACCTTCTACATAGCCCACCTCATCACGAAGGGTTTCACATCTAGATCAAGAGAGGTAATCGTGCCCCTTTATTCATCCCTCATCAGGCCCATCATAGAATACAATGCCCCTTTTGGGATGTACCTTACCCGACACCTGCAGCAATTAGAAAGACCCAAAAATTATCTCACCAAGAGGATCAAGGGTCTCAAACAGATGCCATATGCTGCTCGGTTAAAAAACTCCAGCTCTACTCAGTTGCATACCTCCTACTTTGAGGCGATCTATGCCTGACATACAAAGCTATGTCATATCCAGAATTAATGGACATGCTCCACCTCAGTAAATCTAAATCCCTTAGAGCCACACGCTTGAGGGACTTGAACCTCAGCACAGAAATAAATAGAACTTGCTGGAGGGACAGGTTCATAACCCAGAGGCTCCCTTTGCTCTGGAATAGAATTCCAGTTCATGTGAGGCAGAGCACCTCACTGAATCTCTTCAAGAGGAATCTCGATAAGTGGATGGGGGATCGTAGGTTTGTCCCAGGGATTACTCCCGTGTCACTATTAGACAGAGGCACAGTAAACTAAACCTTAAAAAGGGTACAGTATACTCAAATCAAGGGGTGGTGTAAGCCATACAGAATCGGGCTAGGCTTATAATTGCCCCAGGGCAGATAGCCTAGTATGAACCTATGAACCTATGAACAGTATTAATAGCAGCATCTTGATCATTGAAAGTTTAGATGTAAGAAATGATGTAAGAACTGGATCTAAAGAAGTCTACAAAGATGAAAGAGCTTATCCCAATAAAACCTACAAAAGGACTTATTTGTAGTCAGTCTCTTTTTTGAAGGAGGAGGATGTATAACTGGATTTATTTGGTTTTAGAAATAAAATTACTTAGTTGAAGGGATTGCTGGCGCTACAAACAACTGGCAGTTCAGTAAGCAGAAGCCCTTCCTGTTTATGTTATTACACTCTGTTTGAACTAGTATTTACCATATCCCTTTTCCTTCAGAAATAGTCTAGAGTCTGTGGTTCTGGAAAGTGGTTGTACAGCAAGTGCTTCCTATATCTCTGCCATTGGCAAAAATGGTACAGAATGCACAAAACTGCCAGCACTGGTACTGACTGTACCTCCCAGTAATTGCTTTGTGCTCTTACTGCCTTTATTCTTATTTACTTCATTAATCCTGGCATTCAAAATGTTTCTCAGTACAGCACTACTTTTTATATATTTGTGGGGCTTATTTGAATGTATTTCCTCATTTGCACATCAGTATACACAAATTACTATGCTCTGCGTACAGCATTGTTTCCCTTATGTGCAGCCATGCTGTGTTTTTGAATTACCCACATGCTGCTCATAGCTGCGATGCATGTTAATTTATGCCATGCACTACGTTAGCCATTTTAAGGTAATGGGCTAAATGTACATTCATACCCTACTGGACAGCAAACATTCTCCAGCAGAGTATTAATGTACAGATAAAACCCAATCAAAAATGAGCCCACTGTTTCACAGCAGAATATTAAGTTGCTGTGAAGCACAGACTGAAAAAAAGAAAATGGCTACCTTTTTAGCACTCACTAAATGCATCATTGTTGTTTACTGAGCATAAAATAAAAAGGAATTAAAGAGAAGAAAGTAATGTGTGTGTGTGTGTGTGTGTGTGTGTGTGTGTGTGTGTGTGTGTGTGTGTGTGTGTGTGTGTGTGGTGATTAAATACTTATATTTTGGAAGAAAAATACTTCTTCCAACAATAATCACATAAGATAAGGCAAGTATAAAATGTTAGCCTGAGAAACTATCTTATGTAAAAAAATGAAAAAAAAATGTATATAATAACAACAACAAAAAAATACAACACAATTTAACAACTCATTATCTGAATATATTTATGCCCTCCACAATGAGTGTTATGAAGGTAATAACAGATACCTACAGTTTCAGGCCTCACAACAGCCATGGAAGGTCCGTTATTCCCCTTATAACGCCCACCCTCCCAGGCATTATTGCTTGCATGAATCCAAGCCTTTATGTGTAGAGCCACTTGTGTAATCCTTACTTTTCAGAAATTATGAAACTTAAAACAACTGTGACTTACAGATCATTTCAAAACCTCTTAATAATTCAGGGTTTAACACTTTGGAATGATTGCTATTGTAGCTTAATAATGATACAGAGAAGTGAAAATTATTATTAGATTCCAAAGGGTATTACATGTACTTCCATAAACAGTCTAATTGGCGTTCTAATGCAGTCTGGGAGCAGTATTTCCCAGTTTACTGCACACCAATGCTCTTTAGTACTCTTTAGTTAAATAACTGCATAATTTAAAAGAAGGAGCTATTAAAACATTCCCAGAATCTTGTCTTTGTGCAATAGTTAACAATGTTTAAAGCAAAGGAAGCTTTGGTTTAGCCATTCAAGAAGATCATCAATGTAGCTGCAGCAACTGGCACAGAGGCAATTCTCATAACTATTACTAGGAGATGATTACATTTTTACAAACTTCTAAATAAGGCTTTAATTTTAAAGGAAGCACAAACCTGCCCTTTACTGCTTAATGGTAATTGCAAATCTTCTCATAATATGACTAGCACATAATTTTTATATTCACAAGTTGTAGAGATGAAAGGAGAGTTTTGCAGCAATTCACATTTTCACCTGTCTTGTTCGTCTTGTGTTTATAATGACATAGTTTTACTTTGCCCTTCCTGAGACCTTTGCATTTGTTGTCACTCTTTGGAATACTTAATGTTAATCACAACCAAATGGTGTGAATTTTTACATATTTTTTTCAGGGAAAGGTCTCTGTTGAATCATACTGTCATTGCAGACCAGATAATTTCCTAGAAACCATCCCTTCTGATAGTGAGAAAGGCCTACTTATGTATGCTGAGGCCTCGTGCCTGGAGTCCATCCATGCCTCCTTACTATCCAGCTATATAACATACCTACCTCCCGTTCAACATTGACTGACCTTCACTGAGCACAAGCATGTCCACTGAACATGTGGGAGAAACATACAAATACAGGTTATGTAAAACTGAATTGAAAACAGTCACACACCTCGTTGCTGGTTGTGACATACTAATGGCTGAAGGACTGTATACGGAAAGGCATAATAATGTAGCAAGACTGTTGCACTGGGGATTGTGTAGACATTATGGTATTGAAGTGGCTGAAAAACACTGGAAACATGAGCCACAAAACATCATAAGAAATAATGAAGTCTACATCACATGCGATCACCCATTACCAACAGTTCAAAAGATAGATGCTAGAAAACCAGATATAGTGGTCCAGGAAAAGAAGGCAAAAGTGACATTGATCATTGAAATCACCACACCTAGTGATTACAGTGTCCTGCGTACAGGCAGACACAAAGTTATAAAGTATCTGGATTTGCAAGCAGAAAAGAGAGCAACGTGGAAGAAACATACCAGATAGTTCCAATAATAGTAGGAGCACTGGGTCTTATAAAACAGAATTTACAATCGTATTTACATATTTTACCAATACATGTAACCCCATATGAATTGCAAAAGGAATCATTACTGGGCACATTGCGGGTGCTGCGAAGAGCACTACTGACTGATATCAAAGAGTGAAACAATATTAATTTCGTGAACTTTAATCCTACTTTGACTTAGGAATGGGGTCCATTCCTGTCATGGTATTAGAACCCCAAAAGATTTGGAGAAATTAAAAAAACACAAGCAACATTATTTGTAATCTAATTTATAAAATAAGCAGAAACAGTTGGATGTTTACTCAGTCAGACCAGATTTCAGCTAGGCTGTTACAGTAGTAAAGTGATGTAACTGAAGTTTTTAGCTCTGTAGCATTCATTTATTCATTCATTCATTTATATACTTTAGCTTCTTCCTTTACATATTCAGGATCACAAGGACCTTGTGCCTTTGTTGGCACTCAATGTGTACAAGGGGCAAACATGTCTTGGACAGGATGTCAGCCCTTTGAAAGACATGCATGCAATTGCTCATCCAAAAATGGCCTGGAACCTGTGGTAGTTTAGAGAACTACTGATTCACTTAAAAGCATGTGTTAGGTTTATGGGCGAGAATTATAGCAGTGCTTCTTAGTGCAAGAAATCTGGACAAAACCTAAGCAATGGGGGGTAAAGGCCCAAAAATAGGGGCAGATTTTAAATATTGTTCTTATAAACTTAGAAAGTTGCAAGAATAACAGGATTTTTGTTAACATGCATTTTCTGTAGCATAAAGCTTGAGACTCAAATGTATGTCATTATTTAGTGACAATTCACAGAGATTTGGCAGAAAACCAAAAATGTTAGACAGACAAAAAATATGAGGCAAAAATCTGGACATTCTGTAAAAATCTGGATAGTGGAGAGGTATGCTGGGAAAATGGATCATCCTGTAGAGCCCCACACAGACACAAGAACGGCATGCAAACAGTACAGCCAAGGCACCTGTGTTAGCAACTAAAGTGTAGAATAAACAAGTACAATTTGTACCTCACTGATCATGCAAGATGTGTTACTCTTTGCTCATAACATTCATGCTAGAAAATGTGGTTACTTAACAATATTTCTACCTCTAGTACATCAGAAAGCAGGTGCTATAAACTATGTGTCTTAAGGTGCATCTGTCTTTTTCAGGAGTAAACCAGTAGTTTTGATCTTGTTAAGCAATTGCCAAGTTATTTGCATCATGCATGGGAGGATATGGATATTAAATACACATCTAAATGATACACATTTCTTATAGTTTAGTACTTGCTACTGAGCAATGTTGTACATTAAAAAACCCAAGGCAATGAAAATAGAAATATAAGACTGTATTATAAGGTCACAGGAGAAGACTGTAGATAAGGCTCATCTAGGATTAATGTAAAAGCATGGAAATAGAGTTAGAAACTTTGCTAAAGGCATGTTGACCACATCTAGCAGCACAGTACACAAGCAATAATGCCCAACAGAGACCCCATCTGCCAGCACAATAAGCAAGAAATAATCCCCAACAGAGACCATATCTAGCAGCACAGTAAGCAAGCAATAATGTCCAACAGAGACATCTAGCAGCACAATAAGTTAGCAATAATACCCAGCAGAGACAACATCTGGCAGCACAATAAGCAAGCAATAATCCCTAACAGAAACCACATCTGGCAACACAGTAAGCAAGCAAAAATGCCCAACAGAGACCACATCTGGCAGCACAGTAAGCAAGCAATAATGCCCAACAGAGACCACATCTAGCAGCACAGTAAGCAAGAAATAATGCCCAACAAAGACCACTTCTAGCAGTACAGTAAGCAAGCAATAATGCCCAACAGAGACCACATCTAGCAGCACAGTAAGAAGCAATAATGCCCAACAGATTTAGTGCTATCAGGGGGATAACTGATTGCTCAGGGGTGTTGTGAAGCCTGACACAAAAGATCTGTTCATTCCCTCATAACACTCACCCTGGAGGGCATTATTGTTCATAGTTAATGGGTCATCTGTTAAATTGTTTTTTTTTAAGTGTCTACACTTTTTTATATGTTTCATCTTCAATAGTTCCTGCACTGAATGTTTTAAATTTGCTATACCAGGTGTAATTGTTGTTGGAGGAAGTGCTTTACATCCAAAATGTAAGTTACACAATTATTTACTGTCGACACACACTCACATGCATACACACACTCACATGCATACACACACACACACACACACACACACACACACACACACACACACACACACACACACACACACACACACACACACACACACACACACACACACACACACACACACACACACACACACACACACACACACACACACACACACACACACACATACAAACACACACACACACACACACACACACACACACACACACACACACACACACACACACACACACACACACACACACAAACACCAATTACAGCTATTTTCTTGACTAAGTACAGTGGAGATATCTCACTCTGATGAAATCAATAAAAAAAACTGACAAAGTTGATGACATTGTGACCCTTTCTTCCCTATGCTTCTGAGCTGTCCATAAGTGTACTCTTTTTCTTCAATTGTATTATTTTATGATAAATCACTTAAGTCAGGAATTACAATTTCTTACTTCTTATTGTTCAGAAAGTGCACGTTGAAGTAAAACTTCTTGTTATATTTATTATGTAAAGGAGCATTATATTTTAAAAGCTATGCTAGGTCCTGAGTTTTTTACCTCAGATTTTTAGTTTTATGCATAATTCTTGAGCAAAGCTCAGAGGTAGGTGTACAGATCCTTTCTCTCTTTCTCTCTTAATCTCTCTCTCACTTGATTGCTGCTTGTCCCGGTCCCCTTCAATTTCCATAACATAGCTTTGATCGCCGACTTTATTAATTACAACTATTCATGATATGATTCTAAATACAACATAACATCCTTCTAATGTTAATTGGGGCAGCGTACCTACTCACCCTGCCCAACAAGCAGGGTCCATACCTCTGTTTGCTTACTTTACTTATGAAGTAGTGTCCCAACTCACTTCATACACCATCCATTGAATTACCTTCCACCAAATAAGCACCATCCTTACCTCAGCTTGCTTATCTATTCAGCAAGCTTCCTCCAACTACTCATTTCCTTTCCCCAGATCCTTGAAATGAATATCCAGACATCAGAGGGGGAACAGAAGAGGGCAAGCCTATCCCTCTTCTCCGCCAACCGGCCTGACTAATGGCTGAAGGACTGTATATAGAAAGGCATAATAATGTAGCAAGACTGTTGCACTGGGGATTGTGTAGACATTATGGTATTGAAGTGGCTGAAAAACACTGGAAACATGAGCCACAAAACATCATAGAAAATGGTGAAGTTTACATCACATGGGAACGCCCATTACCAACAGTTCAAAAGATAGATGCTAGAAAACCAGATATAGTGGTCCAGGAAAAGAAGGCAAAAGTGACATTGATCATTGAAATCACCACACCCAGTGATTACAGTGTCCTGCGTACAGGCAGACACAAAGATATAAAGTATCTGGATTTGCAAGCAGAAAAGAGAGCAATGTGGAAGAAACATACCAGATAGTTCCAATAATAGTAGGAGCAATGGGTCTTATAAAACAGAATTTACAGTCGTATTTAAAGGATGCCACAGTGGTACAGCAGTAGAGATGTTTCCTCAAAGCAAGAGGTTCTCTCTTTCGATTCTCGGCTTGGCTTGGGAGTGCCTTCTGTGTGGGGTCTGCATGTCCTCCCTGCGGTTGGTTAGCGTTTCAAAAGACATGCGTGCATAAATGGGTGTGCCTTCGTTGAAGGTTGGGCATCGAGCTGGCACCTCGGTGTTTCGTAAAAAAATCTACTGCCAATCATTAGCAGACCGGAGTTCCACTGTGGTGACCCCTTACCAGGAAAAGCTGAAAGACAAGCAACAAACAATTTAGATATTTTACCAATACATCTAACCCCATATGAGTTGCAAAAGGAGTCCCTTCTACCCAAAATTGTTCAATCCACTTCCATAAAGGGAAGAGTCAAGCCAATCCACTTCCCATAAAGGGAAGGGTCAAGCCAAATATCATTTGGTGTACTCATCATCTGTAAAGCACCTTAAAATCCTGTCATAAACCCCTTTACTATGCCACTGAAACACACCCTAATGAAACTAAATAAAGTAGGATTACTCTAACCCCATTGTAACACCGGAAAATCCACACCAAAAGGACACATATCCTTTTACCCACTGCCTTCAAAGCTGAAATCATGGCTCAACCTGAATGTGAGAGCCTAGAACCATGACAAAACCACAAATTATAACCCCTTGAACTCAAGACAGCACCCAGTCAAGCAACTTGTAGCAAATCTCACACCCAAGACCCTGTTAATCGTAACATATCACCTTAGCCCACCCACTACCCAATTCTATATGTGCAACAACTCCATTCCCATAGGGAACAGTCTAACTCTAACTTTAATGTCCTACCCTAGCTAGCAGAAAACTAGCCCCCTTGTCCTACAGCTGCCTTATCCTGCAACCAAGCTTCCTTTAAACCAAGCTTTCTTTAAACCTTCTAACCCTCCTGTAACAACACACCCAGTTTCTAAAACCACCCCAACACTATCCATCTACCCCAAAGAACATCTTGGTGAAATAACCCAAAGGTAACCTCCATGGTGAAACAAACCAACTTATTAACCCCTACCACAGTAACCACCTTAAAGTAGCTGCCATGCAACTTCAGAAATGCCTAACTCCCCAAAAACCTGTGTTTGAAACAAAACACTGCCTTGTATATACAATAACAATACCTCCTTATCCCACTACCAAACAACTGGATGGGTAACTAAACTAACCCTAGGGTTCTACCCCTGTCCCAAGAAAGACAATAGCAGCAGCATGTAGAAATAAAATTGATCTTGGCTACCTGCCACACATGATAAATGCTACCCCCAGAAATGAAGCCAGATGTTGTCTAGCTTGTAATCACCCCAAAGCCGATTGTGTAATAACGCCCGATGATTCTAAGATTGTTGTGACTCCACCCCACCCACAGCAACGTGCCTTAATGAACATTACATAAAATAAATGACTTGTAACCTCATCAAGCCCACTACAGAATCCTAAACTCTTACCTATGGCTAAATGGCTGATGATCCCTTTAGTGGGAACAACTTTCCAACATTGATCTAACGTACTGACGATACCACCAATTAAACTTGAAATCAACTCAAATGCCTGTCCTTCTCTGGCTAGCCATGTAAATCCTCTACCAAACTCAACTTTGAAATACAATTTAGTCAGTAACTGTTGCCCAATTGAGCTCATCATGTGTAACCTCCTCGCTTGCCACTGCCTCCCTCATCTGCAAACTCACTGTGTGGTGCCACCACTGGTACCCATGACACCACCATCTGCAAAGAAAAGGACAAAAAGTAAATCCTCTAACCTGTAAAGAGATGGTTCCACCTTATACCCACCTATTCCAAATTACAACAGCAGCATCCAGAAAATGCCCATCCAATGAGCCCACCACTTAATCAACACCAAAGCATGATTGTCTGCGAACTCACTGTATCTCACCAGTGGAACTCAGCACAGCATCATCTACAAAGAAAAGGACAAAATTAAACCCTCTAATAGGAATGAGAAGGCTCCACCTCATACCCACCAATTCCAGCTACAGCCACAGCATTCCAAGACCCCATCTGCAAGAAAGAAAAAGACATGTAAAGCATCCAAAATACATAACCCATTCCAAGACATCTTCAAGGACAACATATCCTGCCAACCCGAGAAAGAATGTGCTGCCAGCACTCCCCTCTGTGACAAAGCAGCCATAACTGAAGCAATGCTTCCTATGATTGTATCAAATACCCAGGATAAATTCAACTACCAGTGGAAAATATCAAAAGTAAACCCAATCTGAAGGGACCTATCTCTACCACAAACCATGCAACTTTGCAATTCCAGACCACCAAAGCTGTTGAACATGCTACACTTAAGGACATCCCAATCCCTCAGAGCCACATGTTCCAGGGATGTAAACCTTGTCATCACCATGAACAAAACTTGCTGGAAGGATAGGCTCCTGACCCAGAGACACCCCAGACGCTGGAATAGACTGCCCATACATGTCAAGCAGAGCACCTCTTTGGCCCTCTTCAAAGAAACCTTGATTGAATGGGAGATAAGAAATTCCTCCCAGGATCACATCAGATGACTGATAAATAAGGACATGCAGGCCGATGCATGCACGAATGGGCACACCCTCTCCGAAGGCCGGGCATCAGGCCGTCACTCAGCACTGCAAAATCCACTGCCAATCACCAGTGAACCATAGCTCCGCTGTAGTGATCCCTAACCGGGAAAAGCCAAAAGACTAAATAACAGGTGCTGCATCAACATGAATGGTAAGAGACAGCATCGTGACCGCAGTCCCAGACACCCTACAAAATCTCAGGCAGATGAGCAGCACAGTGCTGTACAGTACCACTTGATACCCCTAAATACTGCCTGTACAAACTTATAAAGTTGATACACTAGCCTGATTTGCCCTCAAACATGCCTCTCCACCTATAAAGCAAGAGTGTGGACAACACTGTAAATAACATGGGGAAAAAGTTGCAAAATTAGGGACACCATGTTTTTGATTTCTTTTCTTTTTTTTATATCTTTATAATTCCCTCCCTAAGCCAATGGCCCAGAAACCCCCCCCCCCCCCTCCGCCACACCAGTGCAACAATGCTGCTCTCTTTCTGAAAAGATGTGCCAGCATCTCGGCAGACACCCACATGTCATAAAAACGAACCAAGCTTGAGACAAAATACTGTGCGATTGGAGCATGCCTCCCCACTTCCCACAGCAAGAAGCCAGACAAAACTACAACCCCGCTGACTGCCCATGTGAAACAACCACTCCCCAAATGGCTCCCACAAACTTAAATCCAATGGAATAGAGTAGACATCAGCATGAAATCCCTAATGGCCAGTATTCTGACTCTGAAGCCCACACCATCTTCACACTCACACCTCAACAAAATGGAAATTTGGATTCAGTTTAAACTCATCACCGCCATTCGGTGAATACCAACAGAAATTCTCACACCAAACCTGACACTGTGTGTGCTACCAGAACTGTCTGTGTCTTAAAGGAATAATGACCACAACAATCAATTTTGTTACAGCCATGCCTGTCCCAACTCTAACCGGGATCAAAGTTTACAAAAGCGATAGTAATGTGAAAATGGACAGTGTTTGTGGACCGAGTATAATTTTACCACTTCCCACAATTATGTTATCCTACCAATTTTTAAAACAAAATGCAGTGTTTGTGGACCAAGTACAATACTGATCTTAACTTAGCATGAGGCTAGAGTAACAGGTTTTGTGTTAGCATATATTTTCGGAAGGATATGAAGTCTAAAACTCAAATGCACGCTGGAGGAACTCTCCCCCAATAATATTAAATGCCACTCCGTGCATGCGTGGAGAGCAACTGTTACTTGCCCGCGAAACACCACGGCAGGTACTGATGGCTTGATTGGGTCTAATCCACACATCTGTTACACCAATGTAAAATCATGATCACACTAAATGGCAGGAAATGCAACAAGCCAGCTCATCTCAGAAAACCATGCGGCCCCCCCCACCACCAAAGAACCCACCGAGGGGAACTTACCCCAAACAACCACAATCCTGTGCAACAACCAAAGGAGATGCACTGCAATTCTCAACCCCCAACAACCCAGTCAGGAGGGATGTCATCAGAGCACAAGCAGCAGCCAAGGCCAAAAATACCCAAGACAACCCAACTGAGAACCGGCGACACAATCCAAACCATGTACACCCACAATGAAAAAACAAAAACACCAAGCGAGAGAACTAGAACACTGACCTTCATCTAATCCACATGAACGGCAATAGAATCACATGCAAGCCAGCAGTCTGCACATCCAACATCACACCACCACCATGGTTTTATGCCGCCATCCAACATCTTCAAGAAAGCTGTGGTACTACCACCACTTCTAACGAATGATATAGCTGAGCTACAGCCACAGGGATCCCTCTGTCTCCTACCTCCTGGACCAGAGGGACCCACCCCATACCTCACACCACTCCACCAATGGCAACTGACAGGATCAATTAAAACAAACAGTAAAAGAGCATCTAAGTCAAGGGCGACACAACCAAAATTCCTACAGTAGCTCACTCTCAAATGAATGCGTACATGGCCCCCATGCAAACCAACAAAACCAATATACCTCTGACACTTGAGACAACAATAATGTATAAGCACTGAGGGTGCCCACCACCCCACCAACACACGAAGAACACTCGTAACTGCCATCAAAATAGCTTGTGGCCTGAGAAATGGCATCCGTGGATGAGCTACAGTTTGACAAGACACTCAAGTCTGCTTCCAAGCTCAGGAGCAGCCAGGGGCAGTGACAAACTCCTCAAACCATACCTCTCAACCTCTAGCCCCAGGCGAGGCAAAGGCTGAAAAAAAAAAAAAAAAAACCAGGAACAATTTTCAATCATTGCCTTGAAAACTTAGAAAGCGGACAAAATAACAGACAATCTGTGCAGTTGAGAAGCATGCCCCAAACCACACACCCCACACAACTGCTTACACACAGCAACAACCACTGTATGCGGCTGCTTCCCATCCCATGAAACAGCCCGGAAAACTGTTGCTCTCATCAAAACGCACTACCAATGAGAAGAGAGAGAGAATAAATAAATAATTAAGCACATCACTATAGCTATTATCACTAAGTACACCAAAATACCCCAGTCTCTCTACACAAACACTCCCCAACTTCCCGACTAAAAGTAGGCCAAGGCCTACCTGCACCACAGTACCAACCAGTCGTCATGGGCGTAATACTTGCAGTAGCAAGTTCACACCAAATGTGATTGCTTGCTCCAACTACACTAACCTAAACCTCCTAAACCCCTCTCCATCATTATCTCATTTCCTCCCAACAATGCCTACCTCCACTTAACCCTTTCACCTCCCCAACCCACTTAACTCCCCCTAATATTAACCCAACCCCCCCCCCCCAATGAAGATGTCCAGGAACAATTTAGTTTGTTGCCAGACTTCATTTATCCCTTTTCTCTGTGTCTCTCAGATGCATGCAGACATACAGACTACTTTCCCCTTAACTTATTTTTATTTATTTATTGTTTATTTTTTACAATCCCTAAACAGCAACACAGTGTTTAGTAAGCATAAAACATGACAGGCATATGTTCTCCTCTCTCAGTCTGTGTTTCATGACATCTTAGCATGCTGCCATGAAGCAGTGAGTGGGCTTGTTTTAACCAGGTAATATTTATACATTGTTAGGTAGGGTTGGCTCAGTGGCACAGCAAATACCATTGTTACCTCACAGCAAGAGGTTCACCAGTTTGATTTCCAGCTGTGGTGCCTTCTGTGTAGTCTGCATGTCCTCCATTTGTTTGCATTTGTTTTCTTCAGGTGCTCCAAAGACATGCAGTGGGTAGATTAAACATTCTAACTTTGCCATAGGTATGAGCTTGCATGGACATTTCTCTTAACTGTCCACATTTTTTGTAGAATGTCCAGAAGTTATTTTTGGTCTGTTCCTTATAAAATGTGTGTTACTCTGGCAAATCACTGAGAATGGAATTCACTCAATAATGACATAAATTTGAGTTTCCAACTTCATATCATTCAGAAAATGCACAAAGACTCCAAGTCTATGATTCTGGCAACTTTCTAAGTTTATAAGAGCAATGTTTAAAATATGCCCGTAATTTTGGGCCTTTCTCCTCCCTCCCCAATATTTTAGGCATTTTCCAGATTTCTTCCACTAAGAGGTTGAGAGATATGTGCATGAGTACATGTGTGGTATGAAAGAACAACAGTAACGGGACAGGTAACCCAGTGGTGTGAGTCTGGGCTCTAGAAGATTGTCACTATTGAATCCCCCCCCCATCTCCATCTGCAAAAATGGGGAAAAGGTGCTGTGAATGAATGGATGGATGGATGGATGGATGGATGGATGGATGGATGGATCTGCACATTCCAACCCTGTTGGAGAGTGTTCATTCTCCAGTAGGACATTAATGTACTTTTCACCCATTATCAAACAGGAAGAATAAAACTTACTAATTAGGTTTAACATCCTGTACTGCAAAAAGACGATATTTTGTGTTATAGACAACTGATTCAGACCACAGAACCGAATTTGTTGTTTACATACACATGTATGCATGTCTATATGCATGCATGCATGTGTATATGTCTGTCTATATGTATTTATTTAAGTTTGTTTAAGTACCTTTTCAGGTATTTCCGAAGGCCAAAAGGCAATTACTACAAAGCAAACAAACAAATCAGTATTGGACTATATACAAAGTACAGGCATATACAAAAAGTGATATATATATATATATATATATATATATATATATATATATATATATATATATATATATATATATATACAGAGAGAGAGAGAGAGAGAGAGTAAAGCATGGTATCCACACACATATTTAATTAAATGAAATAAATAGTTATTAAACAAGGTGAATATATGAATTTCTAAGCTAAGACATTAGTCAAGATATAGTGTATATAGCTTAAACTTAGAACGACAATATGCAAATCCTGAAAAATAGACAAAAAGACCCAAGGTAACAGTACACATTTCTTCAGGTTTATGGTGGTAGGACGTATTTTTGAGAACATCAAAAAGGGTGATATCAGCAACCTAACTGAGCAGTTAGAAGTGAAATGGATAGTCAGACTGCGTGGAGATTATGGGCATGGCCTCAATGACAGAGTACCTATCAGACCGAAACTTAAAGCTAGACCATTGAGTAGAAAATAATATATTTTTTTATTTTTTACTGTTTTTTACAGTGTTTAATAGTTTTTAACATATACCATTAATAGTTTTTTTTATATATTTGTTGTTAGATATACAGCATTTAGATGAATGTATTATATTAGTTTGTGTCTTTAAGAATGAATGAATTGTAGTCATGTGATACATTGATTGAAGTATTTAATGAGCTGTTTCTGTGTTTGTAATATACATCTGATGAAGTAGCTTTGCTACAAAAGCGCTCATATTTTTACCTTGGTATTAAAGACGGATTTATACTGGAGTTTTTGGCTGTCCTTGGGTCTTTTTGTCTATTTTTCATGGTGTACATTTTTATTCTTATTGGACCCAAGTTCTGGTACAGGTTGGTGGTCACTGTGTCTTATTATTTTGCTCAACAATATACAAATACTTTTCATTTGGAGTTGGTCAGACTCTTTGACCAACAAGGTTGTGAATTCCTTGAATGTTTAATTAAAGATTATGAACTACAAATCGGGGTTCTCAAAACCGAACTAATCTGTCTGGATGGAGATATCCGGGCTGATAAGGAATTTACATGCTATAAATATGACTTTTCACGCATCTTTTCCAGTATTGATAATGCACTGGTTAAAATCAGGGAAACTAAAATAAAGAAACTTAATAGAGATAAGCATGACTATGAGCATGGAATGGCCTATCCCCCACCTCCAAATAATCTGCAGAATAAACTATTGGTTGCCAATGGCAATTAACCTGGTTCTACCAATGTAGCTAAGGCCCCCATAAATGGGAATGGACTCTCAAGTTTGATTAATCATTTTTGTATGAAGGAACCGGATGTCAGGAGAAGTGAAAGAATCTCTAATAGGCAGGATTGCGCCTGTTTTACTAATGTAACTGATATAGACAATACTCCTGGTACTTCCCAGGAATTTCATGGGGCCAATGGCAAGACCTCAGGGAAACAGCAAAGGGGTTTTCAGAAACAACACTGGAAGAAGAGGCAGCAAAACAAATGGAGGGGATAGTGGATGTTGGTATAGAACCCTGTCCACTTGGCCCAGTTATGGAGGATAGGGCCTCAGTGCAAATTTTTTACAACAGCACTGGTGACTTTAGAATATTTAATTTTTCTGACTTTGTACCATCCCCTATTTTAATTGAAATGTTGGCCAAAGGCTTTACTTTTGTGCCTTCTGCCCGGAGTGATTTAGTGAGAACTTTGGTGGACATAAAATGTTTTACTAGGAAACTTAATTTAAATGTACTACTTGGTAATAACAGCAACTTGGTGAATGACTTTAAGGTTGCAAGTGTTTTTAACCCCCCTTTGCAGACTTCTATTCTCCTTTTTGAAAAATTGTGTGAAAATGATATAAGTAGTTTATTGAATAATAGATTTGCCCACCACAATCCCATTAACAATTTAATACCTCCTGAAATGGATGCCTTGGTGAGTTTGAAATCTGCTGGTATCCGCATCATTAAGCCTGATAAAGGAGGGTGGATTAATTTTTATGGATAATGACGATTATATTCGGAGAATGTGCTTGTTGTTATCTTGTGGAGCATATGAGAAGGTTTCTAGAAATGAAATCAATGGGGCGTATCAACGCGTTAAAAGTTTTATTAATGACTTGTTTATTGATGGCTCTGTGGATATTGATTTATTTAATTATTTGAACATCATCAGCCCAATTGTGCCCATTATTTTTGGGTTATCAAAAATCTACAAGGATTTGAATAATCCCCTGTTACGTCCAATAGTGGACGGTAGGCAATCAATAACATATGGATGTGCCAAATTTATTGACAATAGGTTATAAGTTATTTTGGGCGAGTCTCACATTTGTAGGGATTCTTGGGCATTCCTGGAGGCTATTAACAAATTACCCTTTAGTGACGGATTCAATTTTCTTACAATTGATGTCCTTGACTTATATACCTCCATACCTCAGGATATTGAAAGGAATTGGGTGAGAGATTTTTTATTGGATAAATGAGTTGATGGCCCGACTATTAATCTTATTGATTACCTATTGGACCTGGTGCTTAGCAATAATTTCTTTACATTTAATAAAGAATTTTATTTGCAAAAGACAGGGGTTGCCATGGGCTCCCCCTGTGGTGCTACTTTTGCGAACACAGTAATGGCCCACTGGGAGAAGAACTATTTGTTTAAGGATGATATCGTCCAGAGTAGAGTTGTGTGGTACACTTGTTATCTGGAGGATATCTTCATCTTATAGAGGGATGACCGGCACATGGCATCGGCCTTTGTTGATCATATTACGAGCTTTACAAACTTTTTGAGTTTCATCTGGGATTTCCAGAGTGATAAAATAGCTTATATGGATATTGAACTTGCTAAGGACAGGACCAATGGGAGTTATATATCTAAGATTTTTAGGAAATCAACATACTCTAATGCTTTTCTACATTTCACCAGTTCCCATCCCTACCATAAGAAGAGGGCAGTGATTAAGGGCCAGCTTGTTATAGCGGCGAGAATGGTGTCTCTTGATTGTGATTTCTTGGTGGAATATAATCTCTTGAAGGACATGTTTCTCATGAGGGGATATCCATTGAGACTTTTGAATCAGCTGCTCAAAGAAGTGCATGATAAAAGAACTAAGGGTATGTTTAGAACATTATTACTTAGTATGGGAGATGGTAGGCAGCAGAATGGTGGTAATTCATCACCGACCCTGACTGCACATATTTTGAGTCCATCAGAGGATAGTTCTTTGGCACCACATTTAGGGCTGGATGCTTCTGGTAGCGTAGTTTGTATGGTGACAACGGGAGAGCCTGCACGATTGCAGATGACCAGTGATACTAATATTGGGTTTGTAACCACCTTTTCAATGGAATCACCATTACTGAGATCTATATTGATTAAGGACTGGTGCTTCCTGCATGAGGATACCACCATTAGGGATAAGGTGGGCGAGTTACCAAAAGTAATTTTCAGAAGAGGCTAGAATTTGAAGGCAGTTCTTGAAAATTGCAGGCCTCCTGAACATTCCTCATATTGTGGTATGTTGAAATGTGGGAGGTGTCGAATGTGTAAATATATTAATACCACTAATTCCTTTATTGTGGGTAACCAACGTTATCGTATTAAAGGGAGATTTAACTGTGAATCAAGGAGTATTGTTTATCTGAGCACTTGCCAGAATTGTCCAGCTTTTTATGTTGGCAGGACAGAGAGGCCCTTGAAGAATAGGATTTATGTGCATGTTTACAATATTAATAAATTGAATTTAAACAATGCTCTGGCTAGGCATGTGAAGGCTAACCCTTCCCATAACTTTTTGTTCCTTGTCGTTGATAAAATAGTAGATAATGATAGGAGGGGGGGGGGGGTCCATCATCCTTGAAATTAGACAAGAAGGAATTAACATGGCAGCTGAGGCTTAATGTGCATACCCTCCCAGGACTTAATGATAGTTTGTCTATTAAGTGCATTCTCAAGTTAAAATCCCTTGCTAGGTAAGTCCTTTGTCCTTTTTCTTTTCTTTAATAATATTATTAATCTTTTCCACATTTTTAATATTTTCAGCAGGGTATTAGTCCCTTGTTTTCTTTTTCTGGGTTGGGGTGGTTACTTGATCATTTAAAATGTATACCTGGTTAGGTATATAATTATATACGATTTATAAATAAGTATTTGCTTGTTTGTTAAATAGTTGACTATGACTTGTGTATGTATATGTATATATATATATATATATATATATATATATATATATATATATATATATATATAAATTTTTATAACAGTATATGTATGCATAGATAGGTAATATTTATTTTTAATAAGTTAAAGCAGGTATTTTTGGTTGCCGTTTTAAATGTAGGCAGGGTTTTAGAGTTTGGTATGATGATGTCATTTGATATGTGATATTTAAGAATTCATTTGGAATTGTGTAATTGTCTGAAGAAGTTTGCTTACTTTAGTAAACAAAAGCGCTTACTTATACACTGTGGCTTGGAGTGTTTTGTTCTTCAGTTTTGTTTTTAGTGGAGTTTGTTTAGTTATTTTTCAATATACAAATACTGAGGTAAAAATGAGAGATGAGATTTAAAGTATTCAGTAGCAACACAATGTGTACCTAAGGCTACCCCTTAGTTATATTGCATAGATGAACTGCAGCAGTGAGATTAGGGTAGACAGTGTAAGTCCACAATGTGCATATATTTAATGAGAAATGCCTTGTGTGAGCCATTATTGTGAAAACAGTTACAAGCTGACTGTTCACAAAGGAAGCTTTTGAGTTGTTTATAAATCTTTAAGTTGGTAACTTGTCCACTGTTCCATGCTGTGAAAGCAGTTACTAGATCCTGACTATCTTGTTGTCATTTTCATGGGTTCACAGATTAGTAGGTACTTACTTGACTATTGATCTGTGAGGCTCTTAAGAAGCCTAAACTTACACTTACATGGCAGTTTTTTGCTCTTATATTTTGCATACAAATAACTGAGAGATGGGTCGAGCAAAGATATGCTGGGACATGTTTATGTTTCTCCTGTCTATGAGGGATAGGGATGCTAAACCATGGGGTAAATGTATTGTTATCCATTCAGTCATCCAAATGTTGTATTAATAGAGTGAGGGAACTACTTTGCTTTATGTGGAGTGGAACATGGTTCCACAGAAGTTTTCTCTATCCCTCAAACATGTTCTTTTTATTTTGAAAATGAGCTTGAGATCCTTTGCATAGGTTTTACAACTTAAGCCTTTGATTTTTTTTTTTTTTTTTTTTTAGTGAGATGGTATTGTGGTCATTCTCATTGTGCTATATTTATAGACAGGTACCTAAGGACGTAAAGTAAGAGGCATTATACACAAAGATGGGTCTATATCAGTTTGTTGAAATCACAATTCAGTGAACTGTTCTTCAATGAACAAAGAACAGTGAATATTCAGTTAAACAAACATTCATATCCGAGAATGTGTTTCACAGGGAAAGGAGAAAGTTGGCCAATGCCAGGAAATGCCCTTTTCCTCACTGAAGCAGCAGCCCCCCAGCTGTGTGGGTTTGATGTTCTGCAGTGTATGTTACATTGGGAATGTTGGTAACTTCTCCTTTCCGTGTGAAACACAGTCATGGATGTGAACATCCAATTAATTAAAAGAGCAGTTCGCTGAATTCGCTGAATTGCGATTTTGATGAACTGATATAGACCCCACAAAGATTGGCCTAATGAGTGCTAAGTAGAGTGGAATGATTACATCTTAAGACCTGGACACAATACCTCTAGATATAAGTTATGTGATAAAAAAGTACTTCCTTACAACAATGTATACATGGCAATGAAAGGACAGTTCATCGTCTACATATGTTCCCAGACTCCTAACTGTGTGATCAGTTTTCTGAAGTGTGGTGTCAGTGTAATAGTTACAAGCAGAGTCATGACCATATTTTCTTTTTCTGTGCTATATTTGGTAAAGGATCTGAAGTAACCATTACATCACTGCTTTCACTTTGTTTTTCCACTCTTTTATCCTATTTTTCCTTTGATTAAGTTTTATGGCTATCATTAGCCTTATAATTCACACAACTACTCAAGTACTCTGAACACTCAGAGCCTCCACTATAGAACATTTTTCAACTGCATCTTTCCAGGGCAGTTCATTTTCATCCATGGAGCAGATTCTAAGATGACTAGCATAAGTAAAGTATTACACAACCCACCTTCTTTAGGCTCAATAGCTATATTTCCTCAGTAGCAACAGTTCCTTCTGAAACAGTAGGAATGCCAACTTGACCAGAAACTCCTTCCTCTGCAAATGCTGCATTCATATTCCAGCTATCTTCTTACTAGAAGTTCTTGTACATTCAAAAACAATAGATTAAGTTCCCTGGTGCCCTAACCATATTTCCTGCAGCCAGTATAAATATTACCCTAGATATCTTCTAAAAGAGAGACCATCAACCTAGTAAGACTGACCCAGTCAACAAAGCAAAAATAATTAATAACATTTCCTTCATAAAAATATCCATAAATGATCAAATAACTGTTCAACGTCTGTAGTAGCCTACAGAACTCATCAATGGCATAACCTAAATCTACTAGAATGGCTTGAACTGCCTAACCTACTTCAGGTTAACCAACTAATAGTTTCACACAAGATCCTGTACCAACCAAATAATACACCCGTACTTAAAAACCTCATCACCCCCTACAGTAACCTTAGTGCACTTCATTCATCTGAAAGACTACCAGTTCAAACTCTCAAATCCAACAACACAGCCGGTAAATCTCTATTTGCTAACTCTATTGGCAAAACTTGGAATTCTCTTCCTGCTAATCTTGCATCTAAACTCTCTCTACCTCACTTCAAGAAAAGTCTGATTCAGTACTTTAAAAAACGATGGCTATGTCCTTGTTCTAATCCAGACTAACTAACCATCACTTGTGTGCACATGGAGGACTTCTGCCTACACTTTATTGTTTCTTAACTTATAAATCTTATGATCTCCTTGGATCTACTATCAGGTTAGCCTACTAGGCATTCAATACTCTATCATTCTTAAAAACACTGTCTAGAATTTTCCATCTGAGAAAAATGTAATAATTTGTGCATATCTGTTTTTGTTTGTTTACATCTGTATAAAAATCCATTTATTTGTGTTTTATTTTGTGTTTTAAACTGCAAAAATGTAACAGTTTGTTGAATGTCTTTTTGGAACTTTTCTGCCTGGGCCTCCACTGAAAATGGACATATATCCAGTCAGACTATCCCGGTAAACAAATGTAAAATAAAGTAAAATAAAATAAATAAATAAATAGTAGTCCTGGTAGAAGTACCTTTTGACAAATGCTGGGACAGGAGTTCTTCATTACAGAGTATAAGGAACACAAATCCAAAGATGTGTATTACTATGTGCTGTCCGTCTATGCACATTATGTGAGGAATCTGCATGAGGAACAAACTCAAATAACACAATGTGGTATCAGTATTTCAAGCTAGTGGGTCACCATTTCTTTCAAATTCAGGAAGTGACTTGATATCATTCTGCTTAATAAAGAACAGTTGTACAAGATGGCAAAACACATAAGTGATACTTGTTTCTCACCCAGTGCAGAAAGTAAATGATTACTGCAAATGACATGGCAAGAGAGAACAATCTCTCTGACCGTTTAACTGTTTCAGAGCAGCAGTACATAAAAATAATGCACAGCATTAGCATGTCAAAGTGTTTACTGTAGTATAGCAACTAGCCCTGCGTATGGTACAGACTCTCATGTGCTGTAGTCATGGATACCAGACTTCCGCTATTAGATGCTGTGTAGGCAATCAGTAGAGCGGTCTGCTCATCCCAAAAAGACTCAGGTGTGAACCATCGCTAGAGGACAGATGATAAAGAGGGTCTATTACTTTCAGAAGCTGAGTTCCTTCTGTGCTTGTTTCTATGTTTCCCATGTTATAAAGCCATTATGAAAATAAATGTATATCAGTATTCTTGCATCCAGTTTCATAAATAACACTCCTTTATCACAATTCTTTATTTTATTATAAATAATATATTCTTATTTTAATGTATTCACAAATGTGCTGATAAACTGTGGCCCATTGCTTGCATCGTATATCAGTAAAATACAACTAAGCTTCAGAAAATCTGCTTACTTTCTAGATAATTTAAATAAAGATAAAGTTTTTGAATATTTCTGCATGTTTATGTAAATGCATGCATATGTGTGTGCGTGTGTTTGTGTATGCCTATACACACGTATACAAATATGCATTCATATGTATGTGTCTATGTGTCTGATGGTGCATTGTGTGTGTGTGTGTGTGTGTGTGTGTGTGTGTGTGTGTGTGTGTGTGTGTGTGTGTGTGTGTGTGTGTGTGTGTGTGTGTGTAAAATGTATGTTCTGAAAAACATTAAATTACAGAATGCACCACAGCTTTTTAATTTCCACTTCGATGTACAAAGTGATCATGAAGGCCATCCTGTGCTTAGATTTCTATGTTGAAAAATCAATGACATTATACTTTAGGCTGTAACACACTTCTTTTCCAAAAAAGGCATAAATGTAGCCTGCTGCAGGAATCAGAAAATTATGCCCTGGAAACCCAAATTCCCTGCTGCCAAAATGAAGACTAATTACTCCAGTGTTAGAATCCTTAGTATTGTCAGATACAGCACATGCAGGGGGTACGACTAAATGATACTAATGCAAATGCGGTTTCTTTTTTTTTTTTTATGACATACAAAATTACAAATCATGTAGCCAAGCCAGGTACAAGCTGCTAAAGGTCAGTATAGTGCCTCTCCTTTATGGCACAGTGTGTGTCCATGCCTTAAAAGAAATATTGAAGTATACAAATAAATTGGTTTACTCAGTTATTCACAAAGAAAAAATATTAGTTCACGTGGCTTTGTTGTTTCAAAAGAAAGCAGATTGTACTTTATTACATTTTTCATAACAGTGATTACTTCTCATAGCCCATCTGCTATGTCGAGTAAGGATCAACAATAAAACATGAACAAATGCGGACAAAACTTTGTAAGGAATATTTAAAATTAATAATGAAAACAGCTATGACATCTAGGAACATAGTCCAGGCTATAAACCAATTTGCTCTTCCTGTTCTAACTTACAGTTTTGGAGTGATTGACTGGCCCCAAAATGTACGGGATCAGTTGGACAAGAAAACAAGAAAAAATCTTTCACAGTTATCAGACGATTTATAAAAAAATCAGTGTATACCAAGATTATATATTTCCCATTCTGAAGGAGGTACGGGCCTCCTCAAAATTGATTACATGCATAGATCTGCAATTGTAGGACTGCATACACATTTGCTGACCCCACAAGATTCAAACATACTAAAGCTTTTAAAATATGAGGAGAAATGAAATAGTCTAAGATGACTTCCCTGCTTAGTTTAGCATAATTATATTGGTGTCAAACCCTAATGGAAATCAAACCAAAAAATACAGAAATCAGGTAGCAACTGAATGTGCCAAAAAACAAAAGAAATTATATAAGGTGAAGGTTCAGATGAGAAGGCAAGAAATGTGGAAAATGCATAAATATAGTTGCAAGTATAGAAAATGTCAGGAAAACCATATGTTGATCAGGATCTGATGAAGGAATGGTTAAGGAGAGGTAAATTTAAACCAAAAGATGAAAGATTAATATTGGCAGCACAGGATAGTGGACTATGTACACATTAGTTTAAAGTTCATTGAATATGTGGGAGAAATAGACAAATGCAGGTTTTGTAAAACAGAATCAGAAACAGTTGCATATCTTTTTGATGGGTATGATACACTAATGGCAGAGGGCCTTTATATTGAAAAGTATAATAATGTGGCAAGACTATTGCATTGGGGGTTATGCAAACATTACAATACCAAAGTAGCTGAGAAGTATTGCAAACATGAGCCACAAAGCATTATAGAGAATGATGAAGTTTATATCACATGGGCTCACCCACTACCGGCAGTTCAAAAAATAGATGCAAGAAAGCCATATATAGTAGTCCAAGAAAAGAAGACAAAAGCAACATTGATCACTGAAATTGCTGCATGCAGTGATTACAGTGCCTTATATACAGAGAGACACAAAGTAATAAAATTCCAGGATTCGCAGGCAGAAACAAGGGCAATGTGAAAGGAGGATACCCAGACATTTCCAGTAGTAGTAGTAGGAATATCATGTCTTATAAAAAATAATTTACATTCACATTTAGAAGATAGGTGTGACTCCATATGAATTATAGAAGGATTCATTTCTGGGCATGTTGTGGATGCTGTAAGGGGCACTTTTGGCTAACATCAAAGACTGAAACAATACTATTTCATGAACTTTAATCATACTTTGACTTAGGAATGCAGTCCATTCCCATCATGGTATAAGAAACCCAAAAGACCTGGAGAAATTAAACAATTAAATAAGCCCATCTACAAACTCATGTTGACCAAGATTTTATGTATAGTTCATAGGTTTGTACTATAAACCTAGCCAATTATCTGATTTGGTGCTTAAAATTAATTAACCCATTGGAGTTTGGATTCACCTACTCTATTCCACAATCTTTATTTATATATTACTCTTTTTAATTTCTCCAAATCTTTTGGGTTTCTAATACTATGACAGGAATGGACCCCATTCCTAAGTCAAAGTACAATTAAAATTCATGAAATTAGTATTGTTTCAATCTTTGATTCCAACCAAAAGTGCTCTTCACAGCACTTGCAATATTCCCAGTAATGACTCCATCTGCAAAGCACTGGTATCATATCTAAATACAATTGTAGATTATTTTTTATAAGACCTGTTGCTCCTAGTACTGTTGGAACTGTCTGGGTATCTTTCTTCCACATTGCGCTCATTTCTGCCTGCAGATCCTGATATTTTATGACTTTATGTCTCTCTGTATGCAAAACACTGTAGTCACTGAATGTGGCGATTTCAATGAACAATGCTACTTTGTCTTCTATTCATGGACAACTATATCTGGTTTTCTCGCATCTATCTTTTGAACTGTTGGTAAAGAGTGATCCCATGTGATGTAGACTTCATCATTTTCTATGATGCTTTGTGGCTCAAGTTTCCAGTATTTTTCAGCCACTTCAGTACCATAATGTTTGCACAAACCCCAGTGTAACAATCTTGCCACATCATTATGTCTTTTCAGTATACAGTCCTTCTGCCATTAGTATGTCACAACCAACAACAAGGTGTGCGACTGTTTCCAATTCGGTTTTACAAAACCTACATTTGTCTGTTTCTCCTACATGTTCAATGCACTTTGTAAACCAGCATGTACGTAACCCACTATCTTGAGCCGTCAGTATTAACCTTTCATCTCTTGGTTTGAATTCACCTCTCCTTAACCATTCCTGCATTCGTTCCTGAGTAACATGAGGTTCTTCCAGAAGTTTTCTATACTTGCAACTAAATTTCCACATTTCTTACCTTCTCATCAGTCCTTCACCTTATATATTTCTTTTGTTTTTTGGTGCATTCAGTTGCTGCCTGATTTTTATCTACTTCTGGTTTTGATTTCCATTCCTGCCTGACCCCGATATGCTTCTGCTAGCTTAAGCAAAGAAGTCATCTTAGACTTGTTCTCCTCATGTTTTAAAATTTCCATTACATTTGGGTCTTGTGAGGACAGCAGATATGTATGGAGTCCCATGATTGCAGATCTATACATGTAATCAATTTCAAGGAGACCCATCCCTCCTACGGAACGGTGAATACATCATCTTGGTATGCACTGATATTTATAAATCATTTGGTGAGCATGAAACATCCTTCATGTTTTCCTTTCTAAACTAGCCAACACCTTTTGGGACCAGTCAATCACTCCAAAACTGTAAGTTAGTACAGGAAGACCAAATTGGTTTATAGCTTGGATTTTGTTCCTAGATGTCAATGCTGCTTTCAGGATTAATTTAAGTCTTCCAAAGTATTCCTTACTAAGTATTATTTGCATTTGTTCAGGCTTTATTGTTGATCCTGCATCAATTCCCAAATATGTATACACTCCCTCTTGCTCAAGTTCTTTTATATCACATTCTTCTCTCAAACTGATGTTTTCCTGGTGCTGTAGTTTTCCCTGCTTTAAAGGTTGCTTTTGCACATTTTTCAAGATCAAATGACATTCTTATATCATTTGAAAAAATTTACTCTAGTGATAATTATTAGATGAAAACACAAATATTTGGGGGGCGACCCATGCATTTGGATAAAGCACTTAGAATCTGCCTCTTTCCATTAGTAGTACAGGGGGCAGTTCTGGCATAGATGCCCTCTTTGCCATCCATTAATCCAAGTTACACTTGAATGTGGTCAGAGATGATTTTTGTTTTACATGGTTGAAGAGTCTGTTCCAGAGTAGGGGTATCCTGTGGAAGATATGCCTGTTCCCCCACAATTTGATGGAGGAATGGCTATGGAGAAGTGAACTGAAACCAAAAGATGAAAGTATAACAATAGCAATCCTAAATAATGGGCTACATACATGTTGGTTTACAATGTTTATAGAAAAAAGTGGGATAAATCAACAAATGCAGGTTCTGTAAGACAGAACCGGAAATAATCACACATCATGTTGTTGGGTATGATGCATTCATGTCTGAGGATCTGCATACTGAAAGGCAAAATAATGTGGCAAGGCTGTTGCATTGTATTATATGAAAACACTATAACACAGAGTTAACTGAGGAGCATTAGATCAGCTAAAGCTGATTAACAGTTTGGGTGAGGGGAAAGTGTCCTGAAGCTTTTGAAGCTGGATGGCTTTTATATCCTACATAGGATATAACACATAAAGCTTAGGCTACTGCAACAGTGATCATTCTAGTATCTACTGTTTATGGTACTTTTACTTTCACAACTGTATTTTGTTTTGCGTCTGTATCTAATATCACTCTATTCTGTAATTGCGTTGTGGACCAGGGATGTTATGCCTCATTTAAGCTTAAAAACATAACCTCTCAATCTGCAGACATAAAAAATGTGGACAAAGGCCCTTGAAAATTAGGAACGTCTAGCCAAAAAAAGACATGAATTAGCATATACTGTGCATACCTAATATTGCAACCTCACCCACCCAATAGGATTGTGGTATATTACCTCTCAGAAAGACAAGTTTAAAAACAGAAATGACAACATATATAACCTGAATTTTGTTTTACTTATGTTAAGATATGAATTGATAACTGGTATAAAACAAAAAGCATTTTTTATAAAAATTATATCAAATTAAGTAATTGCTAAATAAAATCTAATAGGTAGGCAAATTAAGGTTCAGAGAATCACACTCTGAACTACCCCTGGAAGTGGCTCATTAAGCTGATAGCCTTAACCCTCATTTAGTGTCCTTTTTTCAGGGTCACTTTGTTTTACCATTTCAGCTGCTCACAAACCAAACAACCTAAATATGAGGAGAATGAATATCTTTAAATGGCTGCAGGAGGAAAAATCATTTTCTACCCCGTCTATTATGTTTATATTAACATGATGCTTTCACTTGGTAGTGCCACAAGGAAGAAATAAATGTTGAAAGGACTCCAGTCTCAACTAAACACCTTCAAGAATTTTTTAAAATATAAAGCCAGTAAAATAACGTGAGCACTTTCGTCTCACCACAGAGACTTCATCAGACAAATGAATGCCTTCCAAATCACTTTCTTAAATACCCTCTTTAATTAACCCATTCCAGTACATGTCATATAAAATAGCCTTTCACATTATAAATATAATGTTAATAAAAAACTGTTTACCAAGCTTGTGTCATAACCTTTTTCACAAATTTAAAAAATTAAAATAATAATTTAATTTTTCATTTATGCATATAGTACCAAGAATTACAGAACCAAAACATATTATTTAAGTCTCCATTCATCCTATAATAGCTGCCCTTTCTCTTAAAATGGGTTTAACGGATACATATTCATTCAGACCGGGGGGGGGGGGTGGCTTTTAACCTAAGTTGCCATATGAACTCCTTTTTTATTAATGTTACTTTCCAATTACATCTTTCTTGGGTTCTTTTTCACTACATCCAAGATACCAAACCTGAAGCCCCCAAATTGTACACACTCACATGAGTGTTTATATAAGGCACTACTTTCTTTTCTTGTTCTTATGTCGTAGAGGTGCTCATAAATTCTATTTTTGAGAGCTCTCTCATGTTTTGCCTATGTAAAAACTTGGGCAGCCCCCACATTTTGCTAAAAATACCAGTTTGGAGGTTGCACAATTATCTTTTCTGAAATAGATTTTACTCTGCAGTCCATTTTTTAAGGTTACAATCTGTTTACCAATGATGTAGGAACAAAAGTTGCATGCTCCACAAGGTATTGTCTCCCTTCTCATTTCCCCATTTTTGAGTTGCTTACCCTCAAGGAGTTTCTTAACATTCTTTCCTATCCTGTAGGTGAACCTTGGCTTGTCGCCCACTATTTCACTTAGATTTTTACTGATTTAAAAAATGCTCCAATTAGCTTGTAGTATGTCATTCAGAGGTTTGGTAAAATTGTTAAACTCCATAATGAATGCTTTATCAAACTCTTTTTCTGAATCCTGAGTGTTTTCTGTATCAAGTCCTACCCTATCCTTTGAGAACATCCTCCAAAGTTTTACTGACCAGTTCACTAGGGTAGCCCCTGTTAATGAACATCTCTTTAAGTGTATTTAATTCTGTCCCCAGTTCATTCCAGTCAGATATCATCCTAGCTATCCTAATAGCTTGACTCCTCAATAGTTTTTTTTTTTTTTTTTAAATTGGGGGGGGGGACAACTATCATAGTGCAAATAGCTGTTACACAAGGAGTTGATATGGCAGCTTAGGTTAAAAATCACCTTCCCCCTGGCCTGGATAAATATGAATCTGTTAAACCCATTTTAAGGGAATGGGCAGCTATTATAGGATGAATGGAGATTTAAATAATATGTTTTGGTTCTGTAATTCTTGGTGCTATATGCATAAATGAAAAATTAATTTATTATTTTAATTTTTTAAATTTTTGGAAAAGGTTATGACACAAGCTTGGAAAACAGTTTTTTTATTAACATTATAGTTATAATGTGAAAGGCTATTTTATTTGACATGTACTGGAAGGGGTTAATTAAAGAGGGTATTTAAGGAAGTGATGTGGAAGGCATTCATTTGTCTGATGAAGTGTCTGTGGTGAGACAGAAGTGCTCATGTTATTTTACTGGCTTTATATTTTAATAAATTCTTGAAGCTGTTTAGTTGCAACTGGAGTCTTTTCAACATTTTTTATTTATTTAACATTTGTTAACCTGGAAAGTCTGACTTGGAACGAAGCCAATTTTCAGTGGAGGCCCAGGGAGAAATGCTCCAAATGCATGTCTTTGTAATGTGGGAGGAAACCGGAGCACCTGGAGGAAACCCACATAAATGCAGGGAGGACATGCAGACTTCCACACAGAAGGCACCCCAGCCAAGAAGTGAACTGGAGAACCTCTTGCTGTGAGGTGACAACGCTACTGCTGCACCACTGCACCATCATTTATTTCTTTTCAGTGCCACAAGGAAGCCAGAATATGGTAACAATATGGAAACACCTGTCTCTTCACTCTAACTCTTAAGTCCATTACAGTACAGTACAGCGCATCTGTATCCAGATGTGTTAATGTGCAATTAATGGCCACCCAGGGTTGTTATGAGGCCTGACACCATAGGTAGGCTCTCTGTAATTGTTGTCTTTTACTTATTTTTTCTAATTACTATATTATTTTTTATATATGTTTTATGTAAAATAGTTTCTCTGCCTAATGTTTCAAAATTTCTGTAATATATGTTAATGGTGTTGGATGAAGCATTTTACATCAAAAATATATATAAAAAATAATACAGTACTTAAATAAATAGTAAGTAAAACACAACAATTTTACAGAGATCCCCTTCTCTCTCTCTCATACACAGTCTCTTCTACTTTCACACACACGTACATATTACGCACACAGTCTCCCCTGGTTTCATACTTGCATTCACCAACACAAGCATAACTCTCAACCTCTTAGTAAAAAAAAATATGGACAAAGCTAAAAATAATGGGGGGACAAAAGCCCAAAAACAGAGACAATTTTTAAATATTGCTCTTATAAACTAAGAAAGTTTCTAGAATAAAAGATCTTGTATTACAATGCATTTTCTGAAAGATATAAAGCCTGAAACTCAAATGCCTGTTATTATTTAATGAAGTCACTCCTCACTGATTTTCCACAAAACTTCAGAAAAACAGAAATATTGTGAGGAATAGAAAAAAATCTGGACATTCTGTAAAAATTTGAACTGTTGAGAGCTATGCACACAAGACTGCTCTCGCTCTCTCTCTCGATCGCTCTCACACACAGAGCCTCGTCTGTTTTCATACAAGCATTCAATGACACACGCAGACAGAAACATACACACACTCATACACATACATACATACATACATACACGTTTTTCTGTTTATTTGTTTTACACTCGCTAAACAGCAAAAGTGCTGCTTAGTGAGTGTAAATAGTGGTGGCTGTTAGTTTTTTTGCAGTCTGAGCAACACAGCAGCTTGATATGCTGCCGTGAAGAGGTGGACTCGTTTTTCAGCTGGCATTACTTGTACATTAATACCCTGCTGGGGAACATCTGTTCTCCAATTAGAGTGTTGATTTATTTATTTATTTTATTTTATTTTATTTTACATTTGTTGACTGGGAATAGTCCAATTGAGCTGAAATAGCCCTTTTCAGCAATGGCCTGGGGAGAAAAGCTCCAATACATTATATGGTACAATAGAAAACTACAAAAGCAAATATTCCAAAAAGGATAGCAGAGACATTATTGGGCAAGTATTAACGACATTATAACCAGTAACAAATATTTACAAGTCATCATTAAAATCAGGCAATGTGAGAAAAGACATACTCATACAGTTTTAAAGTATTAATTCAATATAAACATTAGTTACTTTCAGGTGATGGTTTAGAGGAGATATTTAGGTAGAGAAGAGTTAAGCTGAAGCATAGGAAATCATGGCTTGAAAGAAATAGGTTGAGAAAGCCAGGAGGGGAGAAGCGTTAACCAGTACAAGTGAAGATAAAAGGTAAGGTTAGTGGTCAATTAGTGAGCAGTTTATAGTGGGTGAGTACAGTCAACGTATTGTTTGCCCATTCTCCAAGGAGTTTTAAATTATCCTCAATGCAACTCCTGAACCAAATACATGGTACAGGCTGGTGCCCCTTCATGCCGACTGAGGTGCTTGGAATAGGCTCTTACATCATACCTGAAATAGATAATACCCCCATAAGTGACATTTTCTGTCATTGTCATTACATCTATCCATTATAACAAATCTCACTATTACTGGCAGGGTAGAGTGACTTACATATGTTAATCATGGAACAGTTTATTGAAACTATACCTGTTAACAGCTTGCTTTACTAACCCTCACCATAGTTTGTTTATGTACAGAAAATTCTTATTTTGTAAATAACATAAATGTTGCATTAAACAAGACTGTTGTACCTGTAAACCTTCCCACTCTATCCTTGATCAAATGTTCAGCTGCCTGGTTGGACTTAATAAATTTCTAAATTCTCAGTTCTGTCACACACAAACACTCATTTTATTTATTTTAATGAAAACAAAGTGGATGCGGATGCTGTTGCCAACAATCTTCGTATCCCTCTTGCTCCTGTTGGTGGCTTGAGTGTATGGAGAACTGAGCAGGACAGTGCAGCTACCTGCTTTTTCTGCAAACAGAAATTCTGCTTTCCCACCTTATCCCTTCCTTTACATTCCTTGCGCATTCATCTTCCTGGCAGGGTCGTCTCTTGCTGCAGCACTAATGTAGCTCATTGTAATAGTGTTGTTTATTGACTTTACTTATCAGCATTTAGTTCATTTCACTTTAATTGTCTCTTGTTCACTTCTGAATAGTTAAGTTTCTAATTCAAATCAACCCACCCCCTCCTTCCATCTTTATGTGTGGTATTATGCTGCAATCGCATAGGCAGCATTGCTGTGTCACAATCACACTGCTACGCAAGTCACAAACCAAAGAGTATGAAGTTGTGGGGTTTGTTTGCTTCCTGGGTTTTGCTTTGCATGCTCGCAGTGCTGTACTTATTGACCTATCATTTTTTATTGAAAATCATTTTTGTCAGGGAATTATCCATCTGTTACTGGTTAGTTCATTATTCTTGTACAGCTGATTTGAACTTTTTGTAAGTAGGTTATTGACTGAGAAGCAAATCAGCAGTATAGAAGTGGCTGATCTTGGATTTAATGTAATAATGCTTAATGCACCTAATCCATTCTGCTTTTGGCATTTCCATTGTTATCAGCTATGTTCCTCTAACGACCACACTTACACTAGTTTTCCAAGCACAGAAATGCTTACAACTCATTCACAAAGGTGAGTATGAATGAGTTTGTGTTTGTAAGTGTGTATATCTGTGTGTCGGGGGGGGGGGTATGCACTCGTGAGAAGGCACGTTGTGAACTACTTTTATTTCCTCATCTGAAGGATGGATTACTTTTTTTATCAATCTTATGTCCCGGATATTCAACTTATGATTTTTTTTACAATCCGTCCACATCTCGCAGTCTTTGCCACACATATATCTAATGAAGATGTTCACTCTTTACTCCCCCACTGGCTAATAACACATGAAGGCAGACCACAATAACCACATTTTCTATTATTCTTTTTAAAATAAAAGATGAAGAAATCACACTAAATGGCGATTTATTGTACACGAGCAAACCTTTGTGTTTATTTATATTTATGCATTTATTTAAATCCTTAACATCAAGCAGGCACTACATTAGTTTTTGAGAAGATAATTCTACCACTTAAGCCTGACCATGAAAAATTTCTAACCTACACAATGGATATAGTTGTGCAGTAGAAGTTGATTGGATTATGGTTAATATGTGGTTAGTACATACACAAATTGGATTGCCCTTCTTTACCATTGAAATAGGTGCAGCATATTTGTTAAGCTTCACTAAGTTGATTATCTCTTTTCTTTCTAGTCTTTCTAACTCTTTATCAACCCTTTCTTTCATCATAGATAGCAAAAGCTGATTACTGCAGACGTTTAGAGGAATATTTGGATGCACCAAAATGACAGCTTTCACATCTCACATTATACCTTATTACTGCTGAGTCATTTCAGCTTGCATTTGCAGTACTTGTTCAATCAACATTAACTCTTTCACTTTCTTCTGCCCACCTCATTTCCTACAGCTGGTGAAATGTCAGCACCTCATATATGTCCTTTTCCTTATCTCATTAGGTGGGAACAGCTAGATGGAGTAAGAAGGGGAATGAAACAGCAGTGTTACAAAATACTACACCCCCCCCAGATGGGTCTATCCTGGCAAGATGAGAATGGGAAGTGGACAGCAGCTTTGACTTGCAGACAATCTGCTAGCAGTTTAATGTAACCATCTATTAAAAACTCCTTCCACACAAAGAAAGAACATTTTATTTTGCAACCAGTAGCAATTGTTCCTTTTACTTTTCATAAAACATTGTGGCCATAGTGTAATCTAACACTAAAAAATTATTTCCAGTATACAGCTGAAGCCACCTACCTTGGCCAACCTTGGCCTGCAATGATTCCTTTTGGAGACACTAACTAAAATATGTTTAAGATATATTTAATGCTGGTATCCCAGTGTCATCCTTCATCTTTTGTACTCTTTTGTTGTTCCCTCTAGCGAAGAAAGCACTGCCAATGCTTTAGATACATGCTCAGTATTATTTTTTGAAAATATTTTCTTTTGCTAACTACTGAGGATGGCATTTTGCTGTGACATACCAATTTAATATAGGTTGGTATGTACTTACTAGGCTATTGATGTGTGAGGATCTTAAGAACCTTAGCTATGGATTCCCATGGTAACTATAACTATATATTTTTGTAATACAAATATCCAAAGATGACCAAACAAACATATGAAGGAGTAATTACACATTCCCCCTATTTATGAATTCCAGTTGTGCTAAACTCGGGGTAAATTTATGATACCCCATTCATTCATCTAAATTTAGTTTGAATAGAGTAAGAGAAATGCTCCATTTTATGAAGAATGCAAAATGGTTCCATGGAAGTGGTATTCTCTGTAATACATGCCTATTCCTCCAGCTTGCTCTGTTAATTTTGCAAAAGAGTTTGAGGTCTCTTGAGCTGACGTTTATAACACCACTGGACTTGTGAATATGTAATCGGTCTAATAGAATACAGTCTGTTGAGGGCCTATGCATAAGTAAGAGTTTGTCTTTCAGTAATCTGAATGATACCAAGATAAGAAACAAAGCTTTCAGTCTGTCCGCATAGTTTTTATGATTTACGCCATTGATTATTTTAGTGAGAAAGTGTTGTGGTCACTCCAGTTGTGACAAGTGTTTGAACAGATTCATACCAAAATGGGTATTATATTCAATGAATGGCCTAATGAGTGCTACGTACTTTGGAACAATCACTTTCTTCACTGTTGATGTCAACCTTTAAATATCCGCTGTGAAAATGAAAATACTTTCTTACAATACCGGATACACAGTGATCAAATGACACTTCTTTGTTCACATATGTTCCTAGATCTCTAACTATGGCACCATTTTTCAGGGGGATATAGAGAATGTTCTAAGTAGGGAGTCATGCTTGCTGAAGGATATGACTATATATTTCTTGGCATATATCTTAATCCATGGTTTTGACACCAACTATTTGTTTAGGTAAGGCTCTATTGTGAGTTGCTGGTGTCCTCTTTAGAGATTAGGATGGGACCAGGTCTGCAGTAATCTGCAAACTTGGACAGCAAAAAACCCTTAACATTAGCTTTGACCTCTGGGAAATAAATACCAAAGAAGATTGAGCCACGGACAGAACTCTGGGAAACTCACCTAATGACAGGTCTTTTGGATGGGGTAGAGGCGCCTAGCCTTACTTCCTGGATTCTATGTGTGATCCAGTTTACTACCCAATGCTTTACATAGGGCTTATCATATTGTTGAGAGAGTTTTTCTACAATACCTAGGTGTGGGATGGTGCTGAACACCTTTGCAAGGTCCTGATTTGCAGGGTACATTGATCTGTCTTCATCTATAGCCCCACTGACTTTTTCAAAATCAACCAGATTAAGTTGGCAACACCAGCCCTTGACATATCCAAGCTGGTTAGGATCTTTAGTTTGTAGGTTACATATATCCCTATTTATTTGTTCCATAATGATCCTTTCCATAACATTACAGATAAGAAGGGTCAGCTTATGGGTCGATAATTAACCAGGTCCATTGAACACCCACCTTTGTGCAAGGGAATAACTGTTGCTGTCCTCTAGTCTTCTGGTATAAAGTCTGTTTGGAGGCTAATATTGAATACTATCTGTAGGGGATCTGACAAATCAGGTTTTAGCTTAACCAGTAGGCAGCTTGTGATGTTATCCAGCCCCATATATGTAATGTTCTTAGCCTCAGATAGTGCTTAGAAAATTTGTACTTTGGAGAATTGGAATGGGGGTGTAGATTAGGGTATTTTTTCTAAGAATATTAGAGGGGACAAGGGGGTGAAGTTAGAGATGAAATTGTCCACTACTAGATTTGCTATGTCCTCTGGGTCTGAGTATGTGATATAATTTGCTATTAAATATGTGTAGCACTGGAGCTGCTTCCTGAGATTTCTAATATAGTTAAACAACACTCTGTGGTTATCTTTTGTCTCTATGGCTATTTTTAACCTCTTATCTGGCTTTGCTTGATTTGAACAGGATTCAGAGTTCCTTGTTAAGTTTAGCAAGAGCTTCTCTGGCTTTGTGAGAGTTCGATTTATTTTTCTATGTAATAAGCTTTTTTCTTTTATTACAGAGTCTATATTTATATTATAGTTCCACCACAGGAATTATTTTTGAATTTGGTGTTGCATTTGTTCCTAAGAAGACATATATGCATCTGCAACTGTTTTTGTGTGCATAGAATTTGGCATCAATGCGTGAGATAAGTGCGGTGGGAGGAGCTTGTGAATTTAGCCAGGTCATTACTCATTATTAGTAGCTCAGCCTTTGCACTGTCTCTGAGTCATGGCAGGATGCTTCAGACTTCAGTCCTAAGGTGAATGTGACTGGCTTGCCTTCCAATTTGTCCAAGGAGGAGGTAATGGTTGATGGAGAGCACAGCTGCCACATATTGGTAAGGACTTTAAATAAGATTTTTAGCACTCCTGGTTGAGGTTATGACTAAGTGATGTATTGGTGAAGTTTAGAAATCTCTGGACATACAGTTTTAAAGATGTCTAAGTCTTCTAGCTTATGGAGATATAGCTAAAGTCTCATAGGAGAAAGGTATTTGGCTTATTGCATAGAGACTCCATATAGATTAGGTAGCTAGGAGGTATGCATCAAAAGGGACACTGAGGGGGTCCTGTATTTAGCTATGTTTTGTATGGGTGTTTATTTATAGCAAGTTGGATATGGATGAGTTCCAGATTGCTAGGCAAGATTTTTGTTTGTAGAGTATTGAGACACCTCCTCCTTTAATTCTTGTGTCTATATGATGGGCATGTGACAGACATTGATGATCTCCACTGATGGTGTGTTTTCATTACTGGTCTTGAATCAGGTCTCTGTGACAATACATATATCAATGTTTGCCAGGGTAATTAGTGCTTGCAGGATTTTGTTGTTGTTAAGGCTGCTTGCACTGAGCAGCAATAAATTAATGCTGTCTGGATTCTGTTAAGTTATGTTGGAAGCTTTAAGACTGACATTGCCTAATAAAGTCAGTTATGGGGGGTAGACAAGGTTTTAGCTAATATATGAAAGCTTTGAGGGGTAGATGTACAGGCTATCAATGGCAAAGCAGCTATGATTATCTACCATCTCCTCCCAGGCTAACACCTTTGAACGACACCAGAAAAAAGTCAATTATTGCATCATCTTCACTCATTAATGGAACTTTTCTCCTTTAAAATTATAGTCCTGTGTGTAGTTCTTGTTTTTACACTTGCAAAGAATCATTCCCTTTTCTGGTTATTTGACTGAATTCTGACTTTGCATATTGTACCAACAGGTAGCTAATGCTTCCTCAACTGTTGCATAACCATCGATGCCATTTCTGCACTCAATGCTGTTTTGAATGTTCTAGAAAATATATATGACTCATAAAGCAGCTTCCTCTGACAAGCTTAATTAAAAACACTGCTAATGAATCTAACTATCCAGCTAATTCACACTTCACTGTGTATTGCTTCAGCTCAGCTGTATACTGTGCTAGTTTCATTGACATTCAGATTCCATTGATTAAAAGAAAATCTTTCTTATGAGTTGGAATCAGAATCCTGCAGAAATTAAGGTCTCTTTAACCAAATCACGTTCTGAATTCTGAAGTTATATGTTTGTGAAAGCATTCCTTTAAGTCTGCGTGACTTAGCTACATATCCTCAGGAGTGTCAAGTAGCCATATAAGTACTCTTACTGACCTTGTTATCATTTTGTGTCTTGTATATATTCTACTGGATAATGACATTCAATGACACTCACTACACTCTTTAATCATACTTTGTTATATGAATACATGAATACTGGGCAGCTGTGTAGATGTATTTATATTACAGCCTGCTGTGGTTGTAGTGAAAACATTCCAACAACAATCTCACCCTATCAGTATATGTATAAATAAATGTATATGTGTATGTACATGTATATGTATATATCTATATCTATGTATATATATATATATATATATATATATATATATATATATATATATGTATATATATATATAGCATAGCATGATGTCCATAGACAGGCAGGCAGGCATCTGTGCACACGGGTGTACCCGGTTGGTATAATTTTGACAATTAATTTGATTCTCAGGGGAGACCTGAGGTGATATTCCTACTGACTAAAATAAATTGGACCAGGATAGAGGAGAACTTCCCCTACTCTTTTTGATAAGTGCTGTGAGATCTTTTTCATCCACCTGAGCTACCACTGACTCGAAGGCCCCCACTGCCTGCATTTGTGGTAGCTCAGGTGGATGTAAAAGATTGTATGGCACTTATTGAAAGTTCCCCAGTGCCTTGGCCAGATTTTCCAAAATCAGTATGAATACCACCTTGAGTCTCCCCTGCAAGAGGCCATTGGTCTACTGGGGCTAACACAGTCAAGAAAGAGTAAATAAATCAGTAAGTAAGCAAGCGCTAGCCTGCAGCTGCCCCAGGCAGAGATACATAGTCCCAAAATAAGTGAATTGGTCTTCAGCAGTTCCCTGCTTGCCCCTCCCACATGACATACAGATATAACCAGATACATAACTAGACAAAGGGAGACAAAGAGATAAAGTGACGTTTGGATTACAGCAGTTGCAGCCAAAACTTTATGTCTGTACATTTATGATATCTGTAAAGAGTTAAATTTAATTGCAACATCTGAAAAAAAACCTAACCCAGTCATAGAGTTTAATAGAATAAGGTAGGACAGACCGCTCCTCTTTATTGTGACATATTACTTAAAAGAATGCTTTATTAACAAAGATGAAACATTTTATTCCTTCTTTTGTCAGTTTGAAAACAAATGAGCAGTTTTTTTTGTTTTTTTGTTTTTTTTTTTTAATTGTCACGTGCACTATAGCTATAGAAGGATCCAGACCTAATTTTAACTCTCATTTTGGAATTTTTAATGTGATTGGATCACTTGGTCTACTGTTATATAATCCAGCAACTTCTCCTGACAATATAGGTTCATAGGTTCATAGGTTGGTACTAGGCTATTGGCCCTTGAGCCTATACAAGCTTAGCCATAACAATTCCCTGGCTGTTTCTTCCCACAATATTTACTTTCCTGGACCCCTGTCTAGCAGGGTGATTGACATGATCCCTGGGGTGAAATTCCTATCTCCTATCAAGTCGTCAAGGTAACTTCTGAAGAGGGCAAAAGAGGTGCTCTGCTTGACACCATTAACTGGGAAAACTACTCGTGTACCAACTCCTTAGCTCAATGCTTTCTGGAATTCATAAACTCCAATGCCCTGGATCAACTTATCCACACCCCCACCAGGGGCAACAATATCCTAGACCTAGTCATTACCAACATGAGTGACTGGTGTTCCACACCTGAAGTCAACTCCTCATTGGTCCGATCCAACCACAAGCTAATCACCCTTGATAACCACATCCCGCCCCGACCCCCCCATTAAGGAAACCATGGTAAAAAATGTCTCCAAAGCCAACTTCATGCTTCTTAAGACAGAAGTGGTGAACTTCATGACACCCATGCAGATGGACAATACATTTACAACTACTGAATCCTACACAAATGCACTCTATAAGCACTTACACGAGTGCATGGATTGTGCTATCCCAAACAGAACCAAGATGCTATCATCCAAAAAAAGGAAGATATCTGGTGGTCCCCTGCCATAAACAAACTGTACAACAGAAGGAAGAAACTGTTGTAAAAGAGAGTAAAATCCCATGAGTGGAGGAGTTCCCTGGTCAGCTTCAGTAAGAAGCTGAGATCCCTTATAAGATACTCCAAAGCTAGCTACGAAAACAAAATCACCACTAATTCTAAGGAGAACCACAAAGCATTATATAATGATGTCAAGAATCTCGATGGCAACACCCAGATCTGCTGTGAGTTACAGCACAATAGCATGAAAATTACTGAACCAACTGATATTGCCAACATCCTGGCAGATAGGTTCAGTGCTAACTTTACCTACCCCTCATCCCCTAAAGGGCCGATATATATACAGGAAGAATGCAGAGTCCCTGTAATCACAACTATGCAGGTAAATGCTGCACTCTCTAAAGCCAAAAACACAGCATCCATGGGACCAGACAACATCCCAGGCTGCGTTTTACACAAACTTCAGAACGAACAGGCTCCCCACCTAAGCACCATGTTCAATAATAGCCTTGCATCAGGCTTTGTGCCCTCTGAATGGTGCACGGCAGCAGTTATCCCACTCCACAAAGGCGGAGCCACCACCGGGAACTATCGCCCTATTAGCCTGACGAGCCTGGTCTGCAAGGCCATGGAACGTATCATCATGGAACTCATAAAAAAAAGACATTGGTAACCTCCAAACTCTGGATCCCACCCAGTTCGACTTCTTTGAGGCAGTTACCAATGCCGTAGATGAGGGTAAGGTAGTTCACACAGCCCATCTTGACCTCATCAAGGCTTTCGACACCATCCCCCATTCTGGAATTATAGCTAAACTCACTAAACTAGGTTAAAATCCCTACGTCACAAGATGGGTTGCCAACTGGCTCACTGACAGAACCCACACTGTAAAGGTTGTAGACTCCAAATCTGACCTCAAACCAGTGACAAGTGAAGTACCACAAGGTTCAGTCCTGGGACTTCTCCTGTTTGGTATCTACTTCTCTGAAGTACAGGCTAACACAAAAGGCCTCTGGCTAATAAAGTTCACAGATGACTGAAAACTAGGAGCCATAGTCAAGTCCCCAAATGATGTGGACATCGTACAGAAGGGCCTCGCTGAGACAGATGCCTGGTGTCAGAGCCATGGCCTCAAGCACAATGCCAAAAAGTGCAGTATCCCGTTTGATAAAAACTCTGTACCCATAAACTACCACATAGGCAGCAATGTACTTAACACTGAATGTGTGATAAGAGAACTTGGGACCCAGGTGGACAGTAGTCTCCCCTTTGATAGTCACATCACCACAGTAGTCAGAAAGTCTTTCTATGTGGCACACCTCATCATAAAATGGTTCTCATCCAGGAAAAAAGAGGTCATTGTTCCCCTCTACTTGGCACTCATTAGATCCATTACAGAGTACAACGGCCCTTTTGGAATGTACCTCACAAGACATCTGCATCAGCTGGAAAGGCCACAGAAGTACCTCTCAAAGAGGATTACTGGCCTTAAACAAATACCCTACACTGACCATCTCAAAAAACTCCAGCTTTACTCCATAGCATATTGTCTACTCCGAGGTGATCTCTGCCTAACATATAAAGCTATGTCAAACCCAGAGCTGTTGGACATGCTACACCTAAAGAAATCCCAATCCCTCCGAGCTACACACTCTAGGGACTTAAACCTTGTCACCACAATAAACAAGACATGCTGGAGGGATAGATTTCTGTCCCAGAGACTTCCCATACTCTAGAACAGACTACCCATCTATGTCAGGCAAAGTTCTTCGTTAGCACTCTTCAAGAAAAATCTTGATGAGTGGATGGGAAATAGAAAATACACCCTGGGGATCACTTCTGTGTCTCTGCTCGACAGTGGCACAGGAAAATAACTTTCTTGGGTGGTGTAAGCCAGAGAACCTTGTTGGCTAGGCTTACGTAGGCCCTTGGGCCGATAGCCTAGTACCTACTTATGAACCTATGAACCTATGAACCTATGAACATGTATGGGCAGTGTATTCCAGAGTCTGGCGAGTTTCTGGATCAGGAACCTATCCCTTCAGCATGTTTTGTTCATTGTGATGACAAGGTTTAGATCCCTGGAGCATGTGGCTCTGAGGGATTGGGATTTCTTTAAGTGTAGCATGTCCAACATCTCTGGTTTGACATGGCCTTGCATGTTAAGCAGAGATTGCCTCTGAGTAGATGATATGTGACAGAGTATAGCTGGAGTTTTTTAGATGGTCAGCATAGGGCATCTGCTTTAGGCTTGTGGTTCTTTTAGTGAGGTATTTCTACAGCCTTTCCAGTTATTGCAGATGTCTTGAGAGGTACATACCAAATGGGGCATTGTATTCTATAATATAGATGAAGCTTACTGTTAACAAAGCTCTTAGAAAAAATATAATTCTCTAATGACAGAGAAAATCTGGAGGAATTTTACAGCAGGCAGCATACACAAACAACTCAAGGATGAAAGTTTTGCATAGTGCCTTGAATTTATAACATGGATATTATTATCAATGTTAAAACTGAAATGCTAACACTTATCATGGTGCCCTTGCCATAGCCTTTAGACTCACGCCAGATTTTTTAAAATAAGCATGTGGCCTACAGCATTATGAACAGTCTGAAAAAAAGATTATGATATTCAAGGCTCCCCAGATACCAAAATCATGCATATTACCATCATTAACAATAGAAATGAAACTCATAAAAATGTGCACAGAAAATTAGGCCAGTCATTAGTACTGGCTCTGACAAAAGCAGAAAAATAAATAATACATAACACCACACATTTGCAATATGTAAAAATCAATTTGCGTTAATTAATTTTGGCAATAGCAGTTTATAGCAGTTTATGGGTTCTGAGCAGATGAACACTAGTTACTAACTGCTTACCAATCTCTCACTCATATTAAGGAATTAGTATTACTGCAGAAAAAAATATGTAAACCTCTGCTGAGTGGCAAAAGTGAACCGTATAGCTTTAGTGATATTCAATTATTGTGTAAGCTAAACAATTTGTGATAATGCATTTCCCTACTACATGGACTTTTATTAACACAGCAAAATAAAACACCTAAATCAGAAAAAATAAATAAATATATGTGTTGATATTGAAAATAAGAAGCAAGAGTTACATTGTAATATGCTATATTGTACTGAATTTCTCTGTTTCTAGTTCCTTTGCACATTACATTAATCATGTGATGGAGATAAACATTCTATTTATTCTGCAGACATTTTACAATTAAAAATGATAAAGGAAAATATTTTTTGCATAGCACAATTCAGATATAAAGATGCTGTAAAATTCTCTCTTTCTCCATGATGGTCTGCCCAGGAGAAGACATTTGGATGTTTAATATGTGCTTAGACATCTGAGATACCATTAGTTATTTGTCTAGTATTTATTTCCTTGCTTGTTTATTTATTTATGTATTTTGCTGTGGTAAGTAAGAAAATCTAACAAGAAAAATAAACCCCTGGTTTTGCAACAACAGCTGGCGTAAGTGCAACAGCCCCCTATATTTTACAGCTATAACTTCCTGTGGGCTTCTCTATGAGCCACCAAGTTTCCTTTCCTTGACCCACAGATTCTGAGTCAAAAGACATAGGAACAGAGTGCCAGTGATTGTTTTCTGTGGGAGATCATGTCTGGCGTGGCTTCTCAGTGTTCACTTATAGTAATTATTTTGTCTTGTAAAATTATTCCCTTGTGTTTTGTATAATTTAGGAGGTATTTGGGCTTCCTACACTATTATGGAGACTGTTGGCGGGGGGTGGGGGTGTTAGGCAGTATAGCGTTCGCAGTAGTATGCCTTCTTGGGTATCTAAAATGCCAGTAAGCAAAAATGTGTGTTATTTTGTGTTAGTATCATCTTCTACCCCTTGGGATGACCTGTTTTCAAATATGTTCTGTAGGATCTTGAGGTTGCTATAATTTTGATCCAGCTTTTGTTTATAGACTATTATACTATTATTTTGGTATAAATAATCTAATTGATTGTGTTCAAGATCTTGTTCCAAGAAACTCAAGGAAGGAGAAATCAGCTAATATACTTCTACTTTTTGCAATTTAAACTGGTAATTCTATAAAGTCAGCAATATTCATATTGATTGGGAGGGTGGCCTAATGGTTAAGGTGTTTGCCTTGCAAACTCAAGGTGCAGGGTTGAGCCTCACAAAGGGAAATTGGCTAGGTTTAAAATAGCTTGCAAGTTAGCCTAGTACTAGCCTATGAACCTCCTTTAAAGGAAAACTCCACATTAGAACTCAAATCTGTTTTGCAAAGTTCCAATAAACTTTTTTCTTCTTCTTTCGGCTTTTCCCGGTTAGGGGTCAGCACAGCAGATCACCTGTCCGCTCATGATTGGCAGTAGAGTTTTACACCCAACCTTCCATGGAAGGCATGCACACATGCCTAGGGCCAATTTAGAGTGTCCGATCCACCTACAGCATGTCTTTGAGATGTGGAAGCAAACTGGAGCACCCGGAGGAAACCCATGCGACCACAGGAAGGAAATGCAGACTCTGCACAGAAAGCACCCCAGCCGAGGATTGAACCAGAGAATCTCTTGCTGTGAGGTGACAATGCTAACTGCTGCACCACCGTGGCTGCCCTCCACTAAACTTTTCTCTATACATTGAAAAGCAGGGACAATTCATTAGGTACACTATTAGACTTTTCTGAATCTTGAACAACCAAAAAGGAAGCCATAGCAGCCAGTCTTTGTCTGACTATTTAGTTTTTTTTATTCAGTATGTTATTGTTTTTGATTTTTTTTTTACGGATTTTTATTAAATGCTAGATACAGAGATACCATCTGCATTGCAGATAAATGCAGAGTGGAGAGCATCTTGGCCACAATAATGACAGAGAAGCAATTTATAAGCAGTCATTATCTTGGCAGTATATGCTTGGCGATCAACAGAAAGAAATTCATAATTCAGAGTGATAGGCTGCATGCTGTCTGTTTCAAAAGAGCACTCAGAATTATATTGAGGAAACACAGGACAGGGAAAGGTGATATCGCAACAAAACAATGCACAGTGTGTGTGTGTGTGTGTGTGTGTGTGTTTGTGTGTGTGTGTGTGTGTGTGTGTGTGTGTGTGTGTGTGTGTGTGTGTGTGTGTGTGTGTGTGTGTGTGTACAGGTATATGGCTAAATGACAATTGTATGACTGATGATTAAATCCATACTTAGAAATGGAGAAGCAGTGGGCATTGAGGATATCAGCTGGGCTGGAGTGGGAATAACCAAGTGATAAGATATATAAATAAGTGACACAATATAGAAATATATAGACATAAATATAGATATAGATATAGATATAGATATAGATATAGATATAGATATAGATATAGATATAGATGGATAAATAGATAGACAGGTATGGATCTGTAGCATTTAATGTTTGAAAACGCAAAACATTGATCCTGAAAGATCACAAAACTAGTCACTGAAAAAGAAAAAAATATATAGGGGCATCCTGCTACTAATATATATATATATCAATTCAGAGACTGCACATCAGTAGGGAAAGGACAAATCCCTAACCCCACTGTATTGTGTTCTTCTACATACAAATGCAGGCATTCTTCTTTTAATGGCAGTTGTGTATAGAAGGTAGAAACTGATGATCAAGATTCCAAACATTTGACAAAACAAGAATCCAACAGGACAAAAGTTCAACTAAGAACAAAAAGAAGTTGACCACACTGGCTTGACATCCAACGTTATTAAGCACATTTTCATCCTGGTGTAGTGGACTTCATCAGAATAACAATATAATTCACAAACAAGCTTAAATACTGAACTAATAACCCACAAAACCTAACTAACCAATCATAAAATGCACTTAATTAAGCTTCCTACCAAGGTGAAATTAACTTTTACAATGCTGGTGCACAGTCCTATACTGACTCAAAATAAGCAGTATATAACAATTTTATAAATATAATAAATATTTATTTCACAGTATCACAAAGCTAAAATTAAAATTGAAATTTAAAATTACAACATGTAACTGGCTTTCACTCTCAAAACACTGCTAAGAGAAACATATTCATTCAAACCAGTGAGGACTGTGGCATTAGTTTGTAAAATCCATTGCAATTCTAAATACTCTTAATAATCTAATTCAGGACCCCACAAAAAAACTAAATCATACTGATCAATGATACAAAATGTAAAAACATGGTCCTTTTTTTCTAAAATATGCTTAAGCAAAGCATTTTTAATATCCATTTTGTTGATGTCATACAGGTGTTGATAAATCCTATCCTTTAACGCTCTTATTGTTTTTCCTATATAAAAACAATCGCATGACTGGCAATTGGCAACTTATCCCACCCCTTTGGAATAACAGTAAAATCTACTAGGAATCTTAATGAGAGTGTGACCCCCAATTTGTACTCTATTGCACACCATAATATTCTTACATTGAGCACAAGCCCCACACTTTTTTCATTCTTATTGTTCTTTCCTGCCCTTTCGAGCAACTGTTAAAAACTACTTTTTTTCTTGTAAACAGTATTTGGCTTCTCAACAACAACCTGCAAATATTCCGGGTCAACTCTGAAAAGATCTCAATTCCTTCTAATTATGCTACAAATGGAATAACAATCCTGGTTGAATGGTATAATGCATGATTTGCTCCACCCATCATTAATACTTATTCTAATATTTGTGTTTGCATCAATGCTAGCCCCAAATGTGCCTATAATGGGTGCATAAATTCTACCATCTCTTTTCCTCTTCACTTCACTAAAAATTTCATTAACAAATAAATCTGGGTAACCTCTTTTAACTAACATCTCCTTCAATATTTTACATTTGTCAAGGAACAAATGATTTTCTGAAACCATCCTTGCTAAGGGAACACATTGGGCCTTAACCAAAGCCTTCTTTTGGTGTGGTGGATGAGAGCTATTATAGTGTAACAGGGTATTTGAATATGTAGGCTTGCAGTATAAGGAGGAACCAAACTTATTTATTCTATCCTTGTAAATTGTCACATTCAGGTAATTGACCTACTCATGGTCAAAAGCCAGAGTAAATTTTAAGAATCCTGTACTGTTACTAATGTATTCAAAGAATTCCATTAATTATAATTCACTATCTTTCCAAACAAATCACTATATCATCTAAAAACCTTCCATACATAACCTGATCACCTTCAAAACCTGATGTAAAAATACAGGCTTTTTCCCATTGGGCCAAAATAAGGTTTGCAAAAATGGGGGCACATCCTGCCCCCATTTCTACCCCTTTAACCTGTTTATAAATCTGATTTTCAAAAATCAGGAAATTTTTCTCTAAAACCAGTTCCATTAGACTTCTCACGGTGCTAGCCCTCCTAGCAGAAAAAACAGGTTGTTGAAGTAAAAATTCAAAAAACATTTCCAGTCCTTCATCTTGTAGGATTATGGAAAACAAATCACACACATCTATAATAACCAGTATTAGGTCATCTGAATAGTGTTCATTCCTTACTTTAGATAAAAAGTCCCATGAGTCTTCAAAGCTAAACTCATAACCAATAAGAATGTTTTTAAGGTGAAAGTCAATGTACCTTGCAATAGTAAATGTAACAGACCGTGAGGCATCAACAACTGGGTGAAGAGGGGGGTACTAATATTTTTGTGTATTTTTGGGATCCCAAACATAGTTGGGATCCTAGGGTGGTCCACTAATAAATATCTATATTCCTTAGAAGTAAGTTCTTCATTAATAACCATTTCGTCAAGACATAGTTTCACATTTCTATAAGCAGTATTTAGTTAATTTATTGAAACTTCATCATAGGTGTCAGTAAATAAAATACCAAACATCTTATCAATGTAATCCACCCCATCCATTACAACCAAACCCCTACCCTTGTCTGGTGTCATAACCCTTATATTTTTGTTGGATACTATCTCATTCAATAATCTTGTTTCTTCACTAGTTAAATTTAGTTGAACAGTGCACTCAGGCTTGTTTTGTAATACAACATGTATTTTTCCCTCCCTTCCTTTCTCATATAAACTGACCACCGGGTGTGAGAAAGGTACTTGGCCTTACCAAATCATGAGCTCTTCTATCAGTTTTGTCTTTAAATAAAAAACCCAGATTCAATTTCCTTGTAAATGATTTGAGTTGAATAATAGATTGTACCACATTGTCCCTCTTACTGGGCACAAAATTGAGTCCCCTGTCGGAAGTTGGCCCATTCATAGGTAACTTTCACACTACTATAATTGTAAATTGTAAAGTTGTGTTTCTCATCTATAACTAAGACTGGTCCTGAATCTTCACTAACATCATTAATCACATTATCAATTACTTCACAATGAAGCTCCATATCTAAAATCTCCCTCTCCCCCACCCTCCCCCACCCTCTCCCCTTGAATAAAAAGAACCCTGATTCTGTGCACCATAACTGTTCATGACCTGTTGTCTTTCCCTCTATTCTATTAGTCTTTGTGACTTCCTTACACCCTTGTAGTCTAAAGGGGGACTCTGCTCCACAGTATTGTTCACATTCCTGTTAACATCAGAGTTATTAACACTGGACTCAAAATCAATGTTTTCATCATTAAACCCAGCATTGTAATGGTAAACATCTCTATTAGTATCCCCAAATCCCTTAAGTGCTGAGTATGTTGAATCATTTGAATATTCAAAATGGTCACAATTTAATTTTTTAACTTTCTTTTCTTTCAACAAGTCAGGATTTTTCCACACTAATAAAAATATTACTAAATTCACTAACCTTGGTAGGAAACAATAGGTCAAATTTTATGCTTTCATTCAACTTTTCAATTTTTTCATTTAAATCAACCATTTTAAAATCATTGTGTTTGATTAACAAAGCAAGTAATTCACAGCTGTGCTTATTAAACATAACAACTAATGCACGGTGAAGTCCATAGTGTTTTATAAGTCTGTTTGGGTATTTCCATACTTGTAGCCCTTTTGGAATCTCTTCCCTGTTTAAACATTCTAGCAAATAGTTATTTTCTAGTTGCAGCTTTTTAAGTTTGAATACACAGTCCTCAAACTGCTTTAGTTGTTGATTCAGTGAAGCTGCCATCGCCTGGGAGCCGCCATGTTGAATAAGTCCATTACTCCACCCTTGTTCATCATTCAGACAGTCGGACAAGTGGAAATTGGTCGTCATAATTACCATTCCTCTCTGTGTCCTAGCTGCATACAAAGTGCTTTCTTGCAAGGAATTAGAGTTCTCTCTCACTCTCTGGGCCAGTATAATACCAGAACTGATATGACTCTGGATTTCAACTGCAGAATTACTGTCTGGTTTTAAATTACTGCTCCTTCCACCATTCATTACTGTAGAAACTAGCTGGCTTAACTGGTTAACCAGCATGGTAAAATTCCCAACCAGTGCAGTCAATTCATGAAATATTTTATGATAATCATTAACAGTCGAAGTGTTGCCACCCTGGTTTCCTTCCATAATCAACTTAACAAGAATCCAACAGGACAAAAGCTCAACTAAGAACAAAAAGAAGAAGACCACAGTGGCTCGACATCCAACTTTATTATGCACTTGAGGGCTTTCGCCCTGGTGTAGTGCACTTCATCAGATTAACAATATAATTCACAAGACAAGCTTAAATACTGAACTAATAACCCACAAAACCTAACTAACCAATCATAAAATACACTTAATTAAGCTTCCTACCAAGGAGAAATTAACCTTTGACAAAATGAATGTTCAGTGGTAACCAAGCAAAAAAGAGAAGTAGCTTCATGGCATAAGAGAAAGAAAGCAGAACCATGCTCTGTCCTCACTAGACTTTACTGGAACTTTAAGTGCTTTTGTCTTAAAAAAACAAGGCTTCCTCAGAAATAACACATTTCTAAAAGACACTCCATTTTAGATATGCAATGATTATGTGATGAAAGTCATGTGCTAAAAAGTCATGTGATAAAAGCATCATAGTAAAAAAAACTCATATGGCATCTATAAACACAAAGTTATACACAATGATTAGCATCTTCATAAGTTAAAAAAAAACAAAGGAATATATTATATCAGAATAATCATTTATATTCTTGTTGCCTTCATTTAAAAAGGCTAGCAATACTGACATATTCATTTAGACCTGGGGTGGTAGCTGGCATTAAGTGTGAGCTGCCAGTAAAGTTGACGGTATTACAAAAAAGCTTCCCAAACTCCCTTGCCCAAAGTCATGTTAATTTTGTATGCAGCACCATGAAAGTAAACTTAGAAAACATCTTGCAGCAAACAGCATATTTACTTACTGCATTATTAGTTGAACCCTTTCCGATGTTGTAAACATGTTCATATATTATTTCCCTTACGCTGGATTCAGTTTTGCCAATGTAGAATGCATCACAGGATGAGCAATTAGCTAGATATATAACTGCTCTAGTCTCACAATTTGCCCTGACATGTCAAAATGTTAACCTGTGATGCTTCAATATCTCACTACACCCACTGACATTAATAAACTACATGACTTGCAGTGATCTCATGTCCTGTCCCACACAGCTCTGTGCCAGTTTTTAAGCTGTCCTTAGTCTTAAATTCCAGTACATTTTTGATGTTGGCTCCTCTCTTGTAAATAAATGCAGGGGCAGTACCTAATGTCTCTCTAATGTTGTCAAAATGTTTAATAGTCCTCCATTTAGTATGGATTATTTTTTCGATGTCATGCACATTGCTGCTTAAGTTAAGATCATAACTCTCTTGTGAATGGGGACAAATCTCCATGTCCTCCCTTCATACATGTATCTCATGGTGTTAGCAAAGAGACCATCAGGGTAGCCACATTGCCTTAAACATATAACAAGTCATCATCATCAGATACTAATCTGGAGAAATTAACCATCTGGCCTTTTACCAGTTTGCTTGAGTAGGTGGTAACTCCCATAGTGCAAATAAGAATTTGAAAAAGTCTTTTTGTGGTAGATCTTCCAGGAATAGCAGCATAGAGAAAAGTTTTTGTATAGCCACACATCTAGGTAAGTGATACTGTCATATGCAAAGCTGTAAGTGAAATGTAGGAAGAAAATACTGTGTTCCAGAAACTCCGCGAACTGCTGAAGCACATCTCTAGTACCTTACCAGAAAATAAAGATGCCATCTAAATACCTGGAGTAAGCTTTGTAGTAGCTCCTGTGGGAGCTATAAAATACAAATCTGTTTTCCAAGTACCACAAGACCAAATAAGCATACACAGGACACATGTATACACACACACACACACACGCACGCACACACACACACACACACTTTTTTAAAAATCAGACCAATTTAGAAAGTAGTAGACAGAGTATTCTGTTAATTGTGATGGATTTCCATTTTCTTAATTTTCTTGTTTAATTGAAGGAATTTATAACTATCTCAGTCCTTTCATACATTTATGATATATTCTTCAGCAGTTTTTACTTACAAATGTTTGACTAGCGGAGGTGTAGTGTATTCACTTCTTGACTCTGGTGATAATTCACTGTTCCCTTGCCCCTTGTGCTGTGTTGAGCTAGCCTTGCCTTCAGTAATATCCCACATCTTCATATCCTTCTAGTCACACTACTGCTTCCACACATAACAACAATTATTCTCCCACGCTACGCTTGGCCTGCTCATTTGTTTGTGTCATAGGTACATAGGTAAGTACTAGGCTAGTTATCCTTTGTGAGTCCCTATCATATTGTTGAATGCCCATTCGTTGACCACCTAATTATCAAAGCTGCAGTTCGGCGAAAGGTGGATTTTATGTACGGCAAACTAATGGTTGGCCACTATCTGGCATTTGCCCTTTTTCCCACTGTAGTGCGATCTTGGAGTTTTTTTTTTTGGGGTCGCTCAGTTGGCCAACTACTTCTCTGCCATGGTTAAAAGCCTCCATTTTCTGAAATGCACTTCAATAATTGGGTGTTTGATGAATGGGTATTTGCTAACTACCCATTTGACAAACTGATATATACCCGTTCTTGGCAGCCATTTTAAGCATAGCCATTTTTCCTTTTGGAGCTTGAATTAACCAAACCCATTTACTGTTAGATTGCTTTACCTATCCCATGATCGATAATTATATATTATATTTTACCCCTAGAGGGAATAACTGGACTCCTACCATAGATAATTTGAGGGAGATCTATGCATGGGATAAAGCATTTAGGAGCTGCTTCTGTCTATTAGTAGTGCAGGGGACAGTCCTGGGTTAAATTTTCTTATAACCATCCATTGATCCAAGTTGAACTTGAATATGGACTGGAATGAGCTTTTGTTTTACATGGAGGGGGAGTCTATTCCAGAGCAGCGGTATCCTCTGCAAGATATAACTGTCCCTCCAAACCATTTGATGTTGGAGAAAAGGTTTAGATTCCTAGACTGAGGATTTCTGATGTCATTTGACTTGTTAATGTACAGTAGTTCCATCACTGTAGAGTTAGAGGATACCTTGTATGCCAGCCACAGGTCACCGGTTAGCAGTCTGTAGGATTCCAATTGTAGTGACAAGGCTTTGAGTCAGTCAATGCAGGACATATTGTTTAGGCCTTGACTCTTTTTAATTGACTATATTTAATAAGGTGTCTCAGTTGATGTATGTGTCTGGAAAGATACATGCCAAAGGAGACATTATACTCAATGACTGGCATAACGAGGGCTGTGTATAGGGAAAATGACATCTCTAGATTCAGGAATCATCCTTTTGTTTATAAAGTGAGCAATACAGAAGGACTTTCTAATGGCAGTAGACACATGTTGTTTGAAAGTTAAGCCAGTGTTCACATAAGTTCCCAAGTAAAGAACAACTGGTTCATTTCTTAGGATCATATTGCCAATGAGTTACTTCCCTGGGGTAGATGACTCCTCAAAGGATACAACAATGCAATTTTTGTTATTTAGTTTCAGTCCAAGATTTTGGCACCAGTTATTTGTTTGGGTCAAACCTTCCCGCACGATGGCCAAGCCAACTAGGGATTCAAAGGTTGTTCCTAGCTTCCAGTCATTTGCAAACTTAGTCAGACAGAGTCCTTTGGGACTGGCTCATTTCAGAGAAGTAGATTCCAAACAGGAGATGTCCCATCCCTGAACCTTGGGTGACTCTACTTTTAACTGGACTCTTTATGGGGGTAACTTCCCCTATTTTTGATAGGTTATTCAGGATCATACATATTCTAAGGATAGTTGTGGAAATGTGTTGAAGGTCAGGCTGGTAGAAGGCTAGAATGACAATTCTTTTTCAGAATGTTAACAATATGGGTCTCCAGATATACTGCAAGTCCACCTTGACCTGTCTTTCTAACCTACTTCTTAAACTTGTGAAAGGTTTTGGCACAGAGTCTCAAAATGAAAGCAGTAGAACACTTACAGGATATGGCATGAGGAAAAATAGTGCTGTAGGTGGAAACCACATCAATATTAAGAGTCAGTAGGTCATGCTATAGCTGGAATTGTCTTGACTGAAGGAGTTAAACTTTGACCTTCCATGCATTTCAGTAACCGTCCTGTTTAATGATTGCATTGTATGCTGCACTGGGGAGGACTGGGGAATTGTGCATGTTAGATGAAAAAATGATAACACAAAGACTATGTGCAACTATTATAGAAATGGTGATCAGTCTATTGTGAGCCTTGGAGTAGTTTGCTAGACAAGCAGACAATGATGAAGTGACATTTGATATAAAAAATGTCCAAGGATGTGTACCTCTATAAGGGTGTTTCCTGGATAAGGTGCATATAAATATATATATATATATACACACACACACACACACACATATATATATATATATATATATATACACACACACACACACACACACACACACACACACACACACACACACACACACACACACACACACACACACACACACACACACACACACACACATATATATATATATATATATATATATACACACACACACACATGTATATATGTATATGTATATATATATATATATAGATATATATAGATATATATATATAGCTTACATTGAGAATTATGAACAGAGATTGTCCGCAGATGGAACACTAGAAAGTTGGATTTTTGAATGTCCATCTTGCTGAACATCTCCGTGTTGAAAGTTCATATCAGCAAATGCACTGTGCATACACTGATATGAACCCAAAGGACTGTCAGAGATCGCGGTACAGTGCTGTTTGGGAAATTCATCCCTTTCTTCACTGTAGTGCAATTTCGGAGATGGAATATATAGTTAGCAGGGGGTGCAGGGGGCACAGGCTCAACAGGGGGGTGCAGATGGGCTTGCCCTCTGCAAAAACATAATGTGAGTGAGGTATAGGAGTTTAGTGTTTCTATGCTCCTACATAGACATCACTTGATATGTTCGATTGTAATATCAAATCAGCTGAATTCGTTCAGCTGAGTCAACATTGTGATTTGCGGCATTTTGTTTTTTTTGTGGTAGTGGTTCAGTGTTTTAATTGGAAACTATTCTGTCAATATTATGATAGTAGACCTATATATATATATATATATATATATATATATATATATGTGTGTGTGTGTGTGTGTGTGTGTAATCATAAAACACAGTGTGAAATGAGGCTGATAGGGAATGAACTCCCTTACCTCAAGGAACATTTTGTCAAATCCCATCGTATCAGACACAACCAAAATTCATCAAGCAACATACCTGCCCTTGTTCTAAAGTAAGGCAATAAACCCATATTTAAAAATGTGAATACAAAATGATACCGCTATGAAGAATGACCTGGAATGTTGTTTATATCAGAGGTGAGGCAGTAGACGGATGGAGAGGAAGAGGAGGAAGAAAACGCAGTGAGGCCAGTGGAGGCAAAAGCTATAGAAGGGTGACAGTGACACTGTTTACTCAAAAAAGTGGTACTAGTAAATACTTCAGACATGTTGAGGGTGTTTGAGTGTTACATGACAAAAAAAAGTCATCACTAGGCTTAGGTTGCCCTGTACTGAAAGCTATGCTATGAAGAGGCCATTCTTGGTTCCTAACTGACTTTGTTCACTGCATTGTTGAGACTCTTGTTTATTATAATAAATTGTATCTTCTTTTGCTATTCATATACCTGGTCAGCTTACTATTTGTGACTTTGGCATCTTATACTTTCAAACATCACTTCACATTTGTTTTATAAGTTGATTAAAGTATTCCTCAGTGATCAATTTTAGGCCATCAGCTGTCCTCTTTTTATTTTAAACTTTTGTCTTGGGAGATCCTGCATATTAACTATATCATGCACACAGAAGACATTTTGTTGTTCAAGGCACATACTTTTTTAGAAGCTTTAACCACTTTTCTTCAAAATAGCTTTGCTATAATATGGATTTGGTACATTAAGGATAAAATGACAATCAACCTACAAAAATAAAATGTCCTTGTTTTCAGTCCGTTTAAGAGAATAGCAAAATTTCCACCTCTCAGTATCAAAGACCCTACAGGAGCTCTTCTTCCTTTTAGTAGCCAGCTGAAATACTTTGGATTGTTACTTGATTTCCTCTTAAAAGCATACTACAAACCAAGGTTTTAAATCAAATCAAAGTAATATATAACATTTCACATCTTCTTGTAAGTAAGGCACATCAAACAGCAGATAACATTATGTTAATATTGAGACGATAGCATTCCTTACCTATTATTATCATTCTTGCAGTACAACGTTCAACAATACCACAGATTACTAAGAATGAGATTTAAGTTTCTCAGCTTAGCTAGTAACAGGAAATATTACTCTGATACAACACAAAATGCAAAGTGTTTCTTTATCAAGGCCAGAGATACATTTTTGTCAAACGAACTGAGCATTAAACTGAGTAACAGTTTCTGCCTACCACTGTATTCCTTCAGAAAGAGTGACAGTCTCAAAATACAAAGGGCTCAATTCACACTTGCAAGCTATGGAAAAGCTTTCAGCAAACTTTCCTCTGCCCTTTGGAACAGCCTACCAAGTGAAATTGTAATGATTGGTAAACTACAATGCAAAAAAGTTGAATATGCAGCCTCAAAAATAATTCAAATGTAATTACAGCAGGAATTCCAGCTAGCATACCTGTAAACTAATTTATAGCTAGCTTTTTCAAACAAAGCTGATTACAGTGTACTGGTGACTATCGAACTGATGGTGTTGAGTAATGTAAACATGGACGCTCTACATCAAGAGTTTACATGTCATTTAATATACTATCAGACTCTTTATTCTTTGTTGTTTGTATATTCTTATTGTTAATATATATGAAACAGTTATCTCATTTACATTATATGCCTAATGTAACTGTTTATTAAACCAGTCTCTCTTTGTACTAAATGATGACTCAGTATGTATACGCCTTACTTTTGTTGCCTCTGCCATGTGGCCTAGGTCAAAGCTGAAAACCATAGACCAGTCCTTTTACCCTATTTACAAATAATAAATAAATAAATAAATAAATAATTAATTAATTAATTAATTAATTAATTAATTAATTAATAAATGAATAAATAAATAAGCAATGCACCCCTCAGCCATCATGTCACAATTTATCTTTTTGTCATATTAAATTTATACTTCAACTTAACATCGTTTTATTCACCTTATGCACGTGTTTTGAAGTAGACCTTTGCAATGTGTCTTTGCCTCTAAAATATCATACATCCATTACATTTATTTTATTTATTTATTTATTTATTGCATTTGATTACTGAGATAGTCCACTGGGCCTGAAGAACCCATTTTCAGTTGAGGCCCGGGGAGAAAAGCTCCACACTTATTACATACAGACAAAAAATTGAACAATACAGGGTTTGTAAGAACATTAGCATATAACAACTCTATGACTGTATACAATGAATTGAGAACAATGGAATTACGTTGGTGACACCAGTGAGGAAGGCACACGCTTAAGGAGTGACACTTAGACTAAAGGAATTAACTAACGAGTAAAGTCGATAGTGCAGAAAGGAGTTAATGTAGAGTAGTCATTGAGTGTAGAGAAAGTGGATATTGAGAGGGTGGGTCAGGTTTTAGGGTTGTTAATGGAGGTGCAGGTACATATCCAATGAGAGGCGAGATGTAATTTAAGGGAGTTTTTAAAGCTATAGGGATTAGACATAGCTCTGACTGAAGGGGGAAGATCATTCCATAATTTAGAGACAGTAAAGGAGTACAACATTTGACCGGCAGAGAGCTTAGGTTTGTCGACATTTAATAGCATTTTGTTTTCAGACCTGGTGTGATGATTTGGATGATACATGGTCAGTATACTAGTGAGGGATGGGCAGGCTTCTGGGAAGTAGATAAGTTTGTGGGCAATAGCAAGTTGTAGGTATGTTAGATGATGGGAGAGTTTGAACCAGCCTAGTTCCTGCATTGTAGAGCAGTGGTGGGTGGAGAATTTGGTGTTTGTAGCAAATTTGGCAATTTTATTGTAACTTGAGTTGGGTTTAGTTTTCAGATAAAACTGTATATTGATAAGGATGGGGGCACCATATAAGGGAGTTGGAAGCAGGAATGCTGAGGCAAGAGCTTTTTTGCAGGAGGACTAAGAAAGTAGTTATGCCTATAAAGGGATCCTAGTTTTTGATGTTTTTTTTTGTACGTTGATATGGATGTGAAGGTCAAAGGTAAAGTTGTTGTCAACGATGACACCAAGCAGTTTAGTGCTGGAAATGACTTCAATTATAGTATTATTTTGGGACTGAACAGAGAGTTCAGATCTATTTACTGAGCAGCATTTTGTTGGAGTAAAGCTTAAGAGGTTAGTTTTATTGGGTTCAAGGGCTAGGTGCTCTGTGATATCCAGACCAGAATTCTGTTAAGGTGAAAGCTTCTTGGGTAAGTTGTTGTAATAGATAATCAGATTTAGAATAGCAGATAACAGTGGAATCATCAGCATATTGTATTAGAGTAGAGTGGGAAAGAGTAGTGTGGAAATCATTGATAAATCTACTGTAAAGAAGGGAACCCAGTATAGAGCCCTGGGGTATCCCTGTATTGGTGTTTATGAATGAGGAGAAGCAGTGATGCTAGACAGTAGATTGTTGCCTGTTGGTGAAATAGTCAGAAAACCATTGGAGAGTCAGGGGAGAAATGCTCAGTTTGGACAGTTTGGTAAGCAGGAGGGGGTAGGAGACAGTTTCAAATGCTTTTGAAAGATCAAGAAAGAGTGTGGACACTATGGAACCAGAGTCATGGGCTCTGTTAACTGTGTCTAGGAAGGAAATGAGGGCAGTATTAGTGCTGTGTCCAGGCCTAAAGCTGTGCTGAGTGGGGGAGAACAATTGGTGTGTAACCAGGTGATTAAGGAGCTGAGTTTGAATTCAATTTTCGAGTATTTTTGAAATGGGGAAAAGTATAGCAATAGGTCTGAAATTAGGGATGTCAGGCTTATTGCCACCTTTATGAAGAGGAAGAACATATGCTTTTTTTTCAGATATCTGGTATGCATGATTCCTGGATGGATCTATTGATGAGGATGCTGATGGGATATGTTATGGAGGAAGTTTATAGTTGTAAGAATTCAGCAGGTAGATTATCAGGGGCATTGGTGCAAGGTTTTAGTTTGAGAAGAAGTTTTTTATGGTTGAGGTAGGTATAGGAGATAGTGATAAAGTGGGAATTGAAGTAGAAGGGGTGTCTAATATATTACGGTTTGGTAGATTTGTGTTGACGGAAGAGAAGGTGGTAGTAAGTTTATTGATGGTTTCTATGAAATAGGAGATAAAAAGTGAGGCTAACTTAGAGGGTGTTATTACAGGGTTAGGGGATGGATTATGGTGTGTCCCAAGGTGGAGTAGGGAGTTGATTGCTCCCCAAAATGTTCTGGGGTTATGATTATGTTCATTTTGGAGTGTTTGGAAGTGTTCTTTTTTGCTTTTGGTAACTAATCATTTGGCCTGATTGTGAAGTTGTTTATATAGTGTGAGGTTGGAATCTGTCTTGTTTTATAGCCAGGTTTTCCAGGCTTTGTCTCTAGAGGACATAATTTGCTTTGTGGTCTTGTTAAGCCATTTAGCATGATTAGTCTTGAGTCTTTTTAGTCATTGAGGGGCTAGAGTATTAAGGATTCTTAGAAATGTGGAATTGAAGAATTCTACTGCTTCATTATGAGGGAGAGATGTTAAGGGATTCCAGTTAATGTTGCACAATGTGTCATTGAGTACAATAGGTGAAAAATGGGATAGATCTCTAGTATATCTGTATTGATGTATGTTTGGTAAAGTAGTGGGCTTACGGATTGTGAATGCTGGTGAGTGGTCACATACTATCTGGGAGTATACCGGAGTTGGAGATGTTTTTAGGGTCTGAGACTATGATCCATTCTAGAACTGTGCCTTTGCTATGTTGTTTGTCAGGTCTTGTGATATCTGAGATTAGCTGAATATAGGTATGAAGGTTGATGGTTAAGGAGGGTTACTGTTGGAGATGTCTAACTAGTTAATGTTGGTAGTCCAGGCAAGGTTATCCTCAAGAATTGGAATATTATTGCCTGGGGGAATGTCTATAACAATGATGCATAGGTTTTTTTGGTTGTTTAGTTTTAAGAAGGAAATAAGTGACTCTGCAATGGAGAAGATAGGAATAGTCTTAGAATAAGGAATCACTGTGACGATGCTTGGATATGATAGGGCAATGCCCCCGCCTTTTTTATGATGTCTATCTGTTCTTAGACAGGAATAGTTTGGGTGGTAGAAATTCTGTGTTTTTTATATATGGTTTAAGCCTACATAAATCTCTGAAGCAAGAGGGGGAGAGAGAGAGAAAATATCATTGTTATCAAGAGTCCAGGAAGTCATGGATCTAACTACGCAGTTTTTCAAAGCTCTATGGATGTCAATTTATAGAGAATCAGAGGGTGACAGGCAGTGCCAAAATCTTTAGAGAAGCTTTGATAAACAACTGATAAAGGTTTGTTTTTGTTTCTTTTGTGTCCAATTCTTTTAAGGAAGGATAGTAAGGTAGAAGTTGTACTATGGCCATGATGAAAGCCAAGCTGTGTGGCATATAAGAAGTTGTTAGTGGTAAAGTACTATAGGAGCTGGAATTAAGAGATTTTTCATGTATTTTGAATATGGAGAGTGGAAAAGATATCAATGGGTCTAAGATTTGTTAGTTGTTGAAGTGCCTTCTGTGTGAAAATATGTGATACAGGAGAGTTTCCAAATAGTGGGAACATACAGTTCTTCTATTGACATGTTTATTCAAATACAGATGGGGTAGGCTAAAGCACCAGTGGCAATTTTAAGGTAGTTTTGGGGGGATAGTGTCTATGTCCAGGTATAGGCTTTAGTTATCCAGAGGAGCTTGATTTACAGTTAATATGGGAACAAGTTTAAGAGAAAAAGTAGAAATTAAGTAAGATGGCTGGGGCGTGATTTTTGATAGGGTGCAAGTGGGCTTAAGCAGAAATCACACTGTGTTTACAAAGTGTATGTTAAAATTGTTAGCCATGTTAATATTGGAGCCTACCAAGTTTGGACTAGGTCAGACTACTTTTTCAGGTTTAAAACATTTGTTTGTAGAGCTTCAGAAAGTTTATAATCATTTGATTGAAGTTTCCCGTACTTTATGGAAGTAGATGGTTTATCTTGAATTAATTGTGATTTGTCATTGTCTCCTGGCTGACTTTATATTTGGTAGTTGTCCTCTATTTTATATGTATTCTGGCACTTTGGCTGTTTTATTAATTAGTTATTTTCTGGGATGAATATAGCAGTGGGCAGGTGTTACTTTTAATATCTTTCTTGCTAAAGAAGCTTGTTCATTGTGTATGTTGAGAAACATATTAGTAAAGGTATTGCTGGCCTCATCAAGTGGCAAGGGATGGACAATATAACAGTTGAATTCTGGCTATGAAGGTATTTTGGGTACTGTTAGAGTATGAACTAGTTTAAAATGTTGGTTCTTAAGTGATTTGATAAGATGCTACATGGCAAAGGTAGGGTGGTGGCAACTTAGTGTATCTGGCAGAATGCCTATTTATTGAATTTTATTGGAATTGTTGGCTAATATCTAGTATATTATAGTGTTCTTGCATGTTTGATGTGTTTGTCATATGTTGTTGGGCTTCTAATAAGTTGTCTAGGGTAAGAAAAGTAACATTTTAGTCAGTACAGGGCTGCTGCATTATTAGGGCACCCAGGATGTCTGCAGAAAAATGTTGGAAGATGCCTTGGATAGAAAATATCTGACTATTTGTACAGTTTTTTGGGGATGGAATATAGACAGAAATGATGCAAAGGATCTTATTGTTATTCTATTTTAGGATAGCAATTATTATTTCAGCTCTGTTAAAGATGGTATTTGTGAGGGTAAAGAGATATTTGTTGAGTGTTTGGTATATGATCGTGACTTCACCTATCTTTTTTGATTTTCTCTCTGATCTTAGGATATTATAGCTTGATGGAAGGATCTGTTGTATTGGATTTTGGAAAGGTTTAAGTTAAGGACAAGATGTCAGTTGAGTTTAGAGATAGGTGTGAATATCGGATGTTTTATTACAGATACCTTTAAGATTAATGTGGCATGTTTTCAAGGTAAGAGAGCAGGAAGTTTGTTTAGTGATGTAAAGGGATACTATGAGTGTAACTGGTTGTGTATTATGTTGTTCCTGGTTTAGTGCAAATATTTTCACATGCTAGCAGTACTAGTTTTAAACAACAATTGATTGCTTGCGATATTTAGCAGTAAACTAAGTAAACTGAGTTAGCTTGTGAGCTGAACATAAGGATACTCTTTTAAAAAGTTATTTTCTTGGCTGGCCATGGTTTGCATGGAGCTGTGGGCCTTGAGTGACTGTCCAGATTGCCCCTTATATAATGCATCACTGTTTCTGCACTGTATAAACACAGATCCAAAGCAGTATATTTTAAAGAGTTGAGTTTATTCTTCTATGATTAAATGAAACATTAAGTTCACTGAACTGCATGGCAGAAGGCATCACCTTTTCACATTTGAAAGTTTAAAGATGAGTTTAAACTCAATAAAGGTAATGTCAGTCAATTTTTTTAACACATAAGATGATCATATCAGATGGAGGACAGAAGCAGCAGTAGATAGCAAGGGTATGTTTAATTGTAATGGCAGTAGAGAACATGTATTAGTGTAAAGCAAAATCAGATGTTAAAGGCATCAAAGTGTATGCAAGGCTCATTGCAGAACCTTATTGTTAAGAGTCTACTATAAATGCTTGCATGCTATTAACTTGTTTTTCAATTGCACGTTGTTACTTAGTCTAAACAGCAACTGCCCACCACCAACTATCCCAATCCTGATAAATTACATAGCCCTCCCACAAGCTGAATTTAATAAATAAATTACATAGACCTCCCAGAATCCTAACTCTGAACCTAAAACTAACACCTAATTCTTAAAAATATCCTGAATCCATGTTCCCTAAGCCTAGCCCTAAAGCTCCCTTCTGGCTACCTAAATTTCAATTTCTCAACCACTGGATTATCATAAACTCTGAGTAAATCTCTCATTCACTTCCTAACCTTAACTTCCCTCCATTCCTCTAAACCTAATTTCCTCTCCGAGTCCATAAATCAAAATCGCCTCATTGTTTACTAACTCTAAGATGCATTCCACTTTCAAAAACCAAATTACCTGATCACTGCCTAATCATAAACCCCACTAATTATCTGTAAAGTTAAACTTCCCTTCCCCTAAACCTAAACTCACCAGTCATGCTCTACCTTAAACCTAAATTCCCCATCCCACTTCCTAAACCAAAATCTGCCCAACCAATAACTGTGTAAACATAATATTAACTCTCAACCCCAGAAAATCTCTCCCCAAGGCTGCCACTTGCACCTCACTGAAACATAATATGTGTTTGAGTGACACTTCTCTGTGTCTTCAAGGGTGCTGCACATTGTTCAAACTCATTTGAAATGTATGAGCTGCAACAATCTCAAGTTCCTGGCTGCACGACTGTGGTCGTTGTCCAGGACCTGACTGGTGGAGTAGACCATTGCTGATATACAATTGCAATTTCCTAGCAGTAATATGGTTTCCCTTCCATGATTAATTTCTCTGTCCTGTACTGCCTGCCAAGGTAGGCTTCAGCCCTCTTATGATTCTAAATCAGATTAAGTAAATAACCAAAGAATGAAGGAATAAATGGTACTGACACAGGATGTTGTTTTGTGATATCATCACTGAATGTGGTCCAGTAACTGAATCACTCACACTTACATAACAATTGTAAATAATTTTTACAAAGTTAATAGGAAAAGTAGACACTTTCTCCTCCATCTTACCTTTTTTCTTTGTATGATGGTAGGTATGGATACGTTGAAATATTCCCGCTTGCCTGCTTCTTTAATCTGGGCTTAGAAATTGATAACGCCCAGCATATATTGAGAGCATACAACAGTCCATTCAAATATCATGCAGCTTTTTGAAGTTGTTGATTGTCTATTTTAATTAAATTCAGAAATACTGAATGGCTTTTCAATTATAGGTCTAGTAGCCTGGTTGATTGCTGCACAGGAAAATCTGTATATAAATAGATTTACATCCAGCTGGTTTTCATTAGATCTGTTATTGTGAAGCACACATATCTTAAATGTTATGGCCAGTCCATCTCCAAAGTATAATCAGGTTTAAGGCAATCATGAAAGGTAAAGAATGAACTTACTGCTGTAATCAGTATACATTTAAAATACGTACTGAAAAATGTTAGGCAAAGAGTAGGTAACATCAGACTGTGCATATGTAGTGGCATATCTGTAGTTATTGTTTTTTGACTGAGGTTGTTAAGAGTACACATACTAGTGGAACAGTGCTATCACTACAGTGTGGATAGAAACATTTACCATCTTCAGTAGGGAAAAAGACAAATAACACATTACTTTATGGCCACATAAATACGGCAAGTGTTTAAGGAATGCAGTTATAATTTTCCAGTTCTCTGTTGGCATATAGAGTTAATATTCCTTACCAGAAGCAGTACAATTTTGCACCATGAAATCCACAGCTGTCTCTTTTCTTTATGTGATCTTCCCAGACCCAGGTGTCCCTAAAATTCCACATTATCACATTTGAAAGCATCTCAGTAGGAAACATTCAGTATTTTTGCGACCCGGTCACTGTTCTCTGCAGTACACATCTATGGATTATTTTTTGTACTGCTTTTGAATCAAAATAATTTAAAGTAGACATAATAAAATGTTTTGTTAGATTTTCTCATGAACATGAACTTTAATTTATCAGAAATATTTTGAGGAACCATGTAAGAGGTATGTGTGTATTGTCGACAACAGGCTAAAAATGCCAATGGAGACATTAAAAAAGTAATTTATTTTCATCTACATGGTTGTGGCTAAAAATTACTGTCACCAGAATCTTTTATGTGTCCAGTCTGTGAACCTAAATAGGTTATATATGATTTTTTAGGAAAAAGTCACTCAAAGTAATGAATGAAATGAAAAAGCTGTAATACAAAGGGATAGTCAGTTGGTAGTGTAAACATTGTCTCAAGGCGATTGGTCACATTGAGTAATGTTGGTGAGACACCCAGACCTCATTTAAAATGGGAAAAACGGGATTCATAATGATGATAACAATGGTGTTTAACCCTCACAGAGGTGTCCTTTAATAGGGAATGCATTTTGAGTTTGTTTACCAAATGAGTCAGAATTCAAAGTTAGGCTTTATATAAAGGCTTATCTGAGTCATGTCTTGTGACTTGCTTTGTGTCACATTGTGTCATAGGTAATTTTAACTAAAATAACATCTAATTTGAAAAAAAAGACACTGTTGAACCTTAATCAATCTTGCTACCTCAAAGAAGCATTCTGCCTAAAGAAACATTGAGTACAGAACATTTTAAGTTGTATTTCATATGTGAAAATAAATACAGATCCCTTTACTCCTAATATAGGAAGTTGCTGTCCTTTAATCCTTTACATTAAAACTGCTGAATCTTGCAAAATGTGCAATTTGCAGTGGAAGCCCTTTGGGAGTAAGAACTTTACACAGAATATATGATTATGAATGGTTTAAAGAAATACTTCATCAAGTTATATATTCTCAACAACAGTTACATCAAAAATTAACAGATAATCAAATAACAGCAGCCACACTGAACTGATACATAATTGAATGTTTTCTAAAGAACATGCACAAGTTTCAGCTTTGTTTTGCATTAAATAAATATATTTTCAAGCTGGAGAATAAAGTAAAAAATAAGCTGGTATACAAACAAATATCTTCCTTTATTCTTATTTATAAATGTTAAGTAAACAAGTAAACAAACAAATAAATAAATGCAAGTTTATATTGCAGAACATAAGTAAAGCAATTTCAGCATTTACCCACACAAGGAAATAATTTTTTGAAGTAACTTTTAGTATCACAGTAAAAACAATACCATCTGCTTATGTACAAGAAATGAAATGGCTGACATAGATTATGTTTTACTGCTTAATTATTCCCAGAATTACATGCTACTCCCCTTAGTTAAAAATGCAATGCTGAATAAACAAGGTCAGGCCACCCCAAATATCCCCATATAAATGTGTATAGTGGCTTATGGAATGCAGTAAATATGTTTCATTCCATGAATATAAGAAATAGAACAAGAACACACTATTAAAAATTACAACAGAGATCCTAGAACTGCATATTGCAAGGCAATGAGTGTCACCTATGCTTAGAGTTCATGTACGGCCACACACACACACACACACACACACACACACACACACACACACACACACACACACACACACACATACACACACACACACACACACACACACACACACACACACACACACACACACACACACACACACACACACAGATAGCAGTCCAATTCCCCTACACCATTTAACGATGGCAGTGGAAACTTGATAATGTACAGGAAAACAGAGCTGTTTTCCCAAAATATTATATATACGATCAACTGGCAAACATGAGGCCACTGACAGAATATGCATTGTTGTCATGGGTTAGGACCCACATAGGGACCTTGCATACTTTATAGGGATCTTTGCCTTACATTTTGCCTGAAAGAAGATACTGAGATAATACCCTTGCATGCCCTGATTCAATTATCTAGAGGTATGCTCATATTTTACCTTATAATTCTGCTCATGCAGGTTGGGGATATATGCCAAACATATGATAAAGCTAGCATGACATCACTGAGTGCATTTTGATACTAGCCAGTGCATCTGTCTAAGCTTTAGTGATGAAATTAGAGTTAAAATCTAAGTGTGCGTAGGCATTTCTTTATTTCTTTATTTTTATTTTACTTTTGTTAACTGAATAAGTGAACTGGTCTGAGGACCCTTTTCAGGTATGACTTGGGCCAAAGGGGGTAAGCACAAATATAAATAATTTCCATTACTTTAGATATGGTAGAAAGAACATAGCTTACGTATATCAATGCTGAAGTGCCATAGAAAAGTCATATTTATGTACAGAAACCATTGCAAACTTTATATGAAAGCTTAATTAGTAATAAATATGTATTCAGTATGAATAACAATATACAAAAATACTACTGGCTAGTCAACAAAAGCTATGTACATATCTTACAGTATAACTTAAGCAACTACTGGTTATAATAAAAAGAGGTCAGTGGGCTCAGAAAGATTACGTGCACATATATATACTGTAAGCAAGAGTAACCTACACTCAAAGTGCAGAATAAGAACTATACAATAGATAGCAACTTAGCAGAAAAGTTAGTATGAGGGAAATGTCTGTGGAAACAATCTGAACTGACAAAGTGTTTGTTATAAGTAAAAAGTGAGAAAGATATAGAGAAAACAAGTTTGTCAATAATTGGGAAGTCAGAAAATAAATTATGTTTCCAAAAGAGAGGAAAGTAATGTAATGTGCTACAGATAGATTTTTGTTGATTAAACTTTTAAAAATAGTCAGCTGGTGTCTCCAAGATATGCACATTTATTCTTCTTGATGAGGTGAGATTTTGTTTTTTTTTTCTTGAAGGAAATTAGGACTGAAAATTGTAGAATGTTATCTGGAATATGATTCTAGCTAACAATGGTGAGTTTACAGAAAGTTATTTCTGTTAATGTCAATTAGAATTGATGACAGGCTAACAGATTGGTGTAAATATTATCCATACCTGTCTTCCAGTGATTTCAAGAAATTTCTAAGAACTTAGTAGGTTGTCAAATCATAACAAAGACAATACATTACCTCAGCATCTTATTCTGGCCAATTTAGGGTTATCTACTTTTCCTTTGGAATGAGTTGTTAGAACTCACCTCATTGCTAGAATTGTTCTTGTCTGAGTCAAATTTTTAACCATGTACCTCTTAAAAATGCATTTTAGAAGATGCTATATGCTTAATTAAATTATGTATAGATACCTGGTAAATAATATGTAATTACTAGCAAATAAACTGCAGAATGTAGTTGCTTATGACTCAAGTTAACCTTGATTGCATCTGTACATGTATTTCTAGTCACCATGGCAACAATTTTGGATTTCAGTACACTACCCTAAATACTTAGAGTTCTTTGAAAAGCAAACTGAGTAGTTATCTGAGAATAAAGCAAAGAATGAGTCTGAGTCACAGTAAGAGATGGATCAAGACTTTTTGAAGAAAAAGAGTATGGCCTCTTCATTTCCAAATCCACCATATTGAAAGCCTCACCTAAAACTCCTGTTGATATCATAAAGTAATTTTGCTGTTTGGGATTTAAGCTCAGTATAGTAAGAATTTACTCCTTTTTAATGAGTAGATGAAATTTATCACAGTCTGACTCTTACTTATCCTTTATAGGCCATCTCTCCAAGTGTATTTGCTGAAAACTGAATGTTTCAACTAGATATTATGTGGCAAATTACTTCTCTGCAGAGAAACTCTAGCATTAAGTCTGATGGCAATATACTTTGGATTAAATTCAAAACTGCTCTTATGCCATTGCATAAAGCCCCTCTCATTTTCAGCGCAGTGGTGCAGCGGTTGCATTGTTGCCTCACAGCAAGAGATTCTACATTTCGATTCTTGATTGGGGAGCCATCTGTGCGGAGTCTGCATGTCCTCCCTGCATTTGTGTGGGTTTCCTCCAGGTACTCCGGTTTCCCCCCATGTTACAAAAACATGCGTCTGGAGTGTTTCTCCCCAGGCATCCAATGAAAATTGGCTTCGTTCCAAGTTGGACTTTCCTGGTAAACAAATGTGAAATAAGTAAATAAATACATAAATACATTTTCATTTTCCCTTAATAAGGCCTTAGATAATTAACTTGATTACCTATGCTACTGCTGTGTAATGTTTTGTTTGTTTGTTTATTGAAAGCATTTTCCCTAGGTCTCCTCTGAAAAAAAATAGCACTGCCCAGGAGGGCTCACTTAGTTAACAATCAAACAGGTAACAGACAATCAGACAAATAAACATTAACATGTCCAAAGAATGCCTAGAAATAGAATTGCATCATTTACACACCACAGCAGTACTACAAGTAGTGACATCACCTCAGTTTTCCAAAGCCATTCAACTGTCTGAGAGTGCTATACTTTCTTATTAAGTTTTTATAGTTCCCAAAACAGTTCAGGGTTACCCAAAATATTCATTAAAATGATGCTTGCATTCTACATGATTATGGCGCCCCTTTCTCAATATTTGTAAAGTTCATAATAGTGCTGCTGTTTAGAGTGATAGAGAGTAACCTCTTTTTGTACTTAAATGTAAGGAATGGATTTGTTCTTTTTAAGGCTGTTTATCAATGTGATTCAACCAACTGCTATTATGTTAGTGCTGAATACCTAAATATTCCTTGCTTGATTGTCTGCATCAGAACTTTTGATTCTGACTTTTTCCTTTATTTATTTAGCTGTATGAACTGTGGAAACATTGTTACAAAACAACAAAAACATCAAAAGACAGAACAAAGGTCTAGAAAGACAGTTAACTTGTTAACATCACCAGCAGTACATCTAATAGGGTCAGAAATGCTACAGTGCTAGTAGTTAACCCAGATGTGCCAACAACACTGCTACAGTGCTAGTAGTTAGCCTGGATGTACCAACAACACTGCTACAGTGCTAGTAGTTAGTCCAGATGTGCCAACAACACTACAAAAATAGGCAAACGTATTTAGTTGAGAGCTAAAGCAATGATTCACATTAGCATTTCACTTAAATTTCTTCTTAGTGATAATTTATTTTGCTTAAAGTACCCTGTCCTAATAAGGTCAAGGATTTTAGACCCACTTCAAATATTCTTTAGCTTTAAGCACAACCTAGACAAGTGGATGGGGAATAGGAAATTTACACCATGCCTGATACCCATGCCTCTTATGGACAGAGGTAGCTTATAAATGCCTGGCTCTCAGTGTCCTGTTTGGATGCAGGACATCATTATTCTTTCAGGAAAACTTGGCCAGTCTTAGAAAGACCCCTTGGGTCTTTAACCTAGTAACAATCTATGAATCCAAAATTCTTGACACAGTTGCATACAAACTGCTGTTAGAACAATGTTCTAAGTATTGTATGCTGGTACATGCACAATTTGATTTTAGAAATGGTTACAGCACTCAAACTGCAGTTCATTATATTATAGGAAATACTCATTTTAATGGGAAAGAAGAACTTCTCAGTGGAGTTATGTCTGCTGTATGAAGAAGAATATTCAAAACTATATATTTTGTCTTGCTGAAGATTGAACAGGTTTGGTTTTGGTGAAAGTGCCAGAAAAAGACCATAAGCTACCTGAAAGATCAGGTATTCAGAGTAACATTTTTATTCGGAAACATGAACACTGCATAAAAGATAGGGTCTCTATTATGTCTGTGTCTGACTATATCACTCTTTTAATATCCAGTAATGAACAGATCCTGAAGTTAGCTGTACCTCGATATCACCCTATATATAGATAGCTCTCTGATTCTGAAAGAAGATACTCTGCTGAACTAGTACAGAAAGGCCTACAAAAGCATGTAAAAAAAGTTTTGGATCACAGCAGATAATTTAAATCCAGAAAAGTTAATCACTGTGCTGTCTAGCACATCTAAAAATAATGGATGCAGATACCCTACTTATTAATGATACTGGGCAATTTCCCCAGCTGCCTAGATTTCATATCAATATCAGTCTTGACTCCAGTTTCTCATTTAGTCTAATTGTAGCTATAGTAACAGACACAGTACAGAATCAAATTGTAGAAGTATATTATAAATTTCTCAGACTATGACTCCAACCCAAGAAATCCTTTTGAATGGAATTTTCTTAATTAAATTTTTGAATATCCACTGTGTTTTACCTAATTACAGTAGATAGCTGTTAATAAAGACTGAGTCCCAACTTTAGGAGACTTTACGGAATAGCATTACCTACTACTGCTAAGAGATAGTGGGCTTCCTGTCATTGCCTGAGGCAGGCTACTACTTAATATACTCCCACTTAAGTACTTACATTAGAGAATTGCTCAACATATCCTAACATGTTAACAATAACAACTGAACACTGTACCTTAACTATAAGCATTTAAATTAGCATATAAATTATAATTCTACTTAATTATACTCTTAACCTTGAGAGACCTATATTTTCACTCTCATTGGAGGAGACAACATTTAGGAATATTGAACTAGCTAGCTGGCATAGCCTGCTGGACAGCATAAGGACTGTTTCAAGGATAATGTTTGATTGATTCATTCAAATACTTTCCCACTACACTGAAATGATCTTTCTACTCATGATTTAGTTTCCATTCAGTGATGTGCACCTCAGCCTGTGTCATGGGTAAAAAAAAAAAAAAAAAAAAAGAGTCTTTGGACAAGTTCCCTTGCTTGGTTAGTAATAAACTATTTAATAAGTAGGTGACTAATTGTGCTAGCAGACAGTGGTATGATAACATTTAACCACTGTCAGTGAGGTTAGTGACCGAGCTTATAGCTGTGCTGGATGAACATTTTAAAGAAGTTACCTACACAGGTAGCACTCCTGGTACAGTGCCTGTAACATGCCTCCTATCTTGCTGTCTGAGAATTTACAACAGCAGAAAAAAAGAAATTGATAGCAATTATGAGGAGGGAAAATAATGGCAAAATACCACAGGAAAACAGTCGCAGAATATGTTCTAATCGAGACTGTTATAGATCTAATGATATGCTAGACAGGCCTTACACAAAAAGCATGCACAAAACAAACAAGCATCTGAGAAATCTGCATTAGACATGCTTTGTTTTCCTCCTGTGCTAATTAGTTTGCCACTATATATTTCTCTGACTGTTTAAGTCAAGATTATATTCTGCAATAGCTACAAGGAGAGTTAGGGCACAGTAGAGCAAAGCTTTTTATCTGTCTAGATTGCCACAAATGAATGAGGCCACAATCAATGGTTAAAAGTGGCCTCTGAGATAAGCATGAACTATTTCAAGAACAGTGTATTCATCCAGCCTTTACAACATTCTAGTGGTTTTCTCTGGCCATCTAATATAATAAGTATTTTTCATCTTTCTCATTTATGTCATGTCAAGCTGTCTACAAACTCACAAAGACAAAATGATTAAATCATAAAGGTATTTCACATAAGCTCCTTCCTCTTAATGTGCTGCAAAGATCTCAGTTTGATTCAAAGGATTTGTGGTACTCATAGTATGAATTATCTGAGTGTCAGAGGTTACTACTTCCACCTTCTGCTGCAACACTTGTCATACTGTATGTTAGCAGAATGGCTAATGAATGCTTTAGCAGGGTGGTTGCTAGATCCTCTGTCCTGTGTTCACTGTTTCTTTCTTGCTCTTCTCAGCCTGGGATAGTGACATATATTCTGTAGTACAGCATTTAAACAGTTACATTGAGTAGGTCTTGTAGTAATTTAAGTTTGAAAATCAACTGCTTTTAAAGTTTTATAGCTGTGATTGTTTATAGAAATTTGTATTTTCTTGCATTCTCCATATTGGAGCAATGAGTCACAGTCATGCATTTCTTATGGATTGCACCTGCTGTCATACAAAAACTTCAGTGGAAGAAATAACCATCAGCTTTTACTTTTATTGACACCATCTGACTGTATATATAATACTGTTGAAGATGTCTGTAAACAACTAGTAGATTTAAAAATACTAAAAATGAATCCATGGATATCTGCTTTATGTTACTGCTGAGATATTATTGATTTTAAGCAGAAACATTTAGAATTTTAGACTCATAATGAAGGATGCTTAAAGGCTTAGGTTACGAGGGGCACAGATGAATTTTGTGCTGCCAAACAGTTTCAGAGGAAAGATAACTGGAAAACAGCAACCTTTTATTATCTTATTTATTTATTTGTTTGTTTATTTATTTATTAACTTATTTATTTATTTACATTTACAAATAATGTCCATTATGTAGATGAAGAACATTAGCTGCAATAGTTTATTGGTTCTCATACAACCCAAAATGCTGCATTAACTTTTTGAAGTGATTTTTACGGTTTACCTTTGAAAAGTTGAAATGCAACTTGTTGAAAGGCAGTTGCGCAGAAGTACGTTTTCAAGTTCACAGTTAGATGAAAAAAAATGCTCGAATGTGCAATGAGCGAATGCACATTGCAGTCGCTCATTGCTGATTCGGCATTGCGGGTGCGGAGTGCACTGTAGTGGGGATCGGGAAATGGATCCCTTCCCCTCTGTAGTGTGACCTCTGAGTTAGAATATTAAAGTAGGGGGGTGTGGGGGGCTTGCTCCCAACATGGAGGGTGCAGGGGGGCTTGCCCCCTTGCATTACATTGTGTGTTCAACATCTTTGTTCAAAACTCAGCAAATCTGTTGTTTGATTTGCTGAGTTTCGAACTTCAGAGACATTCGACAATCAGGATATGGCTTTTCAGTTTGCCCAACTGGCTGTTCGTAAAGCTGATTTTCAGTGTTTCTAAGGAAAACCGATTTATACAAGACACTCATTAACATTGTATCAAAGGAATTTATAATGTTACCGTGAGGTGTGCACATCCTTTTTGAATTCATAGACAGTCCTACCATGGTGCTTTTGAATAAAATCAACCAGCACCATGATAGTTTGTATGCAGCTCTGTTATATGCTAATGAAGCAGTCTGCGGGAGAGGTATGTATCAATTAGCTATGTGCAAGTCCCTCAGAACTGCCACTGAGACAACAGTATCTACTTCTCAAGTGGTTCATACAATTGCTTGATAATGTAGATTAAAATGGCTGCTCCTTGCACCTCACAGCTAAAAGGCTGTATATATCCATCACAGTAAAGGTGAGGGCTGGGGAGTTTAGTGGACAGTTATAGTTTGGAGGTGTGTGTGTGTGTGTGTGTGTGTGTGTGTGTGTGTGTGTGTGTGTGTGTGTGTGTGTGTGTGTTTGTGTGTGTGTGTTTATGTGAGTGCATGTCTGCCTGGGATTAGCAGTAGGAAAATTAAGAGGTAGGTTAGGAGTGTGTGTGTGTGTGTGTGTGTGTGTGTGTGTGTGTGTGTGTGTGTGTGTGTGTGTGTGTGTGTGTGTGTGTGTGTGTGTGTGTGTGTGTGTGTTTGTAGTCATGTGTGTATCAGTGAATAGATGAGTGGTTGTATAAGTGGGAGCTATCTTCTGTGTGGAATAAAATATTTAAAGATTCAAAGAAACTTTATTGTCAGCTCTTTTACAGGAGAAAACAAACACAAAATGACAGACATGATAGGTATTAAAGAATAAACAATAACTACAGTACAAAAGTAAATATCTAGGTAGCTGATGCACATGCTTGTACACTACTTGTATACACTGGGCAACACTGACTACTAGTTGATTAACACATGAAAAGAAAAGTACACTATACACAGAGGTGAGATTGTGTGATATTGCACATAAGGAAGTGACTGGAATTGCACTCTAATGAGAATATAATAATCTTAGTATGCAATAAATAAATAGAATTGCTGTATGAAACAAAAAGGAAAACAATGAGAGTGTAACAATCTATTATAGTTTTATACATCTACATCTTACTGCAGTTGGATAAAAACTGTTAAAAAAAGTGTATAATGGTAGTGTGCATGTGTGTATGCATGTGCACATTTTGTGTGTGTGTGTGTGTGTGTGTGTGTGTGTGTGTGTGTGTGTGTGTGTGTGTGTGTGTGTGTGTGTGTAAGATGAGGTGACTGTCATACTTCTACACACTCCTAGTCTAATGAGCAAAGTCTGCAACAATGGCTGAGGGGAAACACTTGCCACCAGGTAGAACTCTTTCAAGGAATGCCTGAGCAGCACATAAACAGAACAGAGACCAGGGTGGGGGAAAACACTAGCTATTTCTCACACAGGATATTTGTCCTGTGTGCCTCTTCTTTACATCAGGGTGAGTTTAAAATTAAATAAAAAAAAAAAAAGTTCAAAGAAATTTGAACTAAATGCCCTTGACACAAGAAATCCCTGCATTTGCCCATTGCATTAACAGACAAGTTAGGATGGCAAGATTTTTTGTCATCTATTTAGGATCTTGGGAATTATACAATGCCTAGAACTTTTTATAATGTATGACATAGAAGGACAGTAAACACTGGGCACACCTCTCAACCATGTATTTGCCCTAGCATGCATTTACTGAATAATATGAAGTATGAAACTCAAATGTCTGGCATTATGGACTGGCTGTTCTCATCCTTGAATTACCAAGGCAGAGAAAATGGACTCACTGTGAACATTCTGACAACAGGAACATGTATGATGTGTGTGTGTGTGTGTGTGTGTGCATGTGTGCGTGTGTGTGTGTGTGTCTGTGTGTGTATGTCTGTGTGTGTGTGTGTGTGTGTGTGTGTGTGTGTGTGTGTGTGTGTGTGTGTGTGTGCGTCTGTGTGCGTCTGTGTGTGTGTGTGTGTGTGTGTGTGTGTGTGTGTGTGTGTGTGTGTGTGTGTGTGTGTGTGTGTGTGTGGGTTTTACTGTGTGTGTGTGTGTGTGTGTGTGTGGGGGTTTTACTGTGTGTGTGTGTGTTTTACTGTGTTCTTGTGTGTGGGATAGTGACCCAAGTGGTGGAGGATTGCTTATGCTAACATGATGCGGCCTCTACTGTAAACTACCAGTAGAAGTGATGATCACACTCTGGGGTAGATAACTGTGATTCAAAGACATGCAACTTAGCTGCTAATGAGGTCTTTCCCCACTGTAGCTGATGTGTCTATAAATTGAAAAGTGCAGCATCTCAGAAAAATTGCCTTTTTACTATGGTCTTTAATGCTACTAAATGAATCCTTCCCATAATCTTCCCAGGTATAATGTATGTTTTCAGTGTATTGACTAATGCCAGGTTCTACTCTTCTGCTCTCTACACTAGAAGCTGATGTAAATTTTGTAAAAGCCACTGTAATTTTTGCATCTGTCTGGCACTAGGGTTACTACTTGTCCCACTTTGGGAGGGACATTCCCTCTTTGGGCAGTTGTGTCCTGACAAACAATTTAAAAAATGGCAAATGTCCTGAGATTTTAGGACAAAATTATTTCCTATATTTTATGTAATAGTTGCATAAAACAGTTATTCTGTATCTAAAATACCTAAATGTTATAAGAAACAGAATAAGCAACTAAAATGCTATAAGAATAAGCTTTTATTTAGGCAAAAAAAAGTAAGTTCTATCCTTTGCACTGACCGTGGGTATGTGTCGGCCTGCAAAATCTGATGTTTGTCCTGAAAATGTCCCACTTTGGCCATTTGAAAAGGTGGCAACCCTATCTGGAACATTTGTCACATTTCAAGTTCTTGCTTATATATTTCATTTTTCCTTGGTATTTTCTCAGTTGTATAACATTGCATCGTAACCCTATCAAAGCTTTAAAGAATAATGGCATTTTAAGCTACTTATTTCATATAAGCAAGAATAAACTTTTAACATTTATATTTCTTGTTTTTTCTTGTTCTCATAGCTTCTTTTCTGCCCATAATTAAATTAACTATATTTTACTGTAGTTATGCAGTAAGTCTATTTTATATACTCTGTAAAATATTATCCCATTTCCACAATAGTAAGGTAATCTTTTTATTTGACCAACTTTATTCCCAAGGAAATATCCTCAAGATCCAAAAAAGCCATCATGCTATTGTGCTCTCCTCTTATCAAACCAATCAATGATTACAGTGCCCCTTTAATATGTACAAATACAAGCATGTTGCTCAGCAGGAAATACAGCAAACATTTCTTATCAAGAACATTAAGGGTCTTAAATCCTTTAATTGTTCTGATAGCTTAGAAACTTTCTTCGCACTCAGTCTACCAGGTGCTCTGGTGAGACCCAAGTCTCGTTTTTGAATCATAAAACATCCACTTTTACTTGGCTCCTGTTTCTCCACAAAGTTAAAGGTATGTAAATACCGTGGCGCTGAGCTCCTAAATTGTTACCTACAACTAAACAAGGTTACCCCCTCTAGTTAGTGGGGAAATATTTTCCTATCTCACCATGTTCCCAGCCTATAGAATAAACTATCACAATAAGCTGAGCAAAGTAGTACTTTGAATGTCTTTAAGTATAGTCTTTTTTTTTTAATATTTTTATTCATTTCCAAAAACAAGAAAACATGAATGCAGGTTATTTATGACAATGACGTATTTACAAATTATTTAAAAAGGTAGGCTAAAACCTCTAAACAGATATCAAACATTAAAACCAAAATAAAGTATTTACAGGGGTGTCTATTGTTGACATATAATTGACTTTCTATACAATTGTTTCCTGATTATAATCTGCTGCAGTCATTATTCTCCAGTATTTCAGTTACTTTTTGCCATGCTACGTATAATGATGTAGTTCTTTCAGTTCTTCCTTTAATAGTGTTCATTTCCAATTGGGATACTGCTGACACCATATTCATGAATTGCTTAAAAGTTGGAGAAGCTTTGGATTTCCAGTTTGATGTAATGTTCTTCCTTGCAATAGCTAGGAGAGTCCATAAGATTACATATTTTGTTCTTGGCACACAGTTGGGTACAGGTGCATTAAACAAAATAATAGATTTGGAAATCTGGAATTTATCATTGAATACTATTTGCAGAAAATAATTTATTTTATCCCAATATGGTTTAATCAAATGGCATTCGTAGAACATATGTTGCCAGTCTGCTTTTATTGATAAATCACATCTCCAGCAGCCAATATTTTTCTTAAACATAAGTTCCATTTTATGAGGGGTTACATAAGATCTGTGTATGAATTGCCATGTAAAAGTCTCCAATGTAATGAAAGTGATGTCTGCTTTGGAGAGAGAAGAATTAGTTTTTATCTCTGTCATTTGGCACATGTCCATTAACTGATCTATAATAATTCCATATTTTGTCATTATTATGCATTTTATTTTTTGTTTGTTTTATAAATAGATGATAAGTATCCCTTTCCAGTAATGGGTTGATTTGTTAGTAATATTATATGCTCTATAAGGTTAGGAACATTTTGTCTTATTGATGGTTGCATTGTTTCTTGTTTGCTTAATATATACTGTCTTAATTCTTGTACATGTAACCACGAACTATCTTCCATATTTAATTTCTGTTTAATCTGGTCTATTGTCAGAGGTTTTCCAGAGTTTAGCAATTGATGCCAATATATTAATCCCTTTTCTTTAAGCATGTTGACTACTTCCATATTAAATGTTATTATATTACCTTGTGTGTACACTACTGGATATACAAGAAATGACCATGCTTTAATATCAGGATTGTTATTAATAAGATTTTGGAACATTTTTAATGTATAAGTAATGTATTTGGAACTTATATTTTTATTCTTATGTATCATGATATATTCCTTCATCAGCCATAGAAAATTGTTTGGTATGAAATCTGTATACTTATTTGCTACTACAAATCCTGATTTTAACCAGATTCTCTCATGAACTAGCTTCCATTTTGGTGTATATTTTGTATTTAGCCATAATGATATTGTTTTAATAATGGATGAATTCAAATATATTTCTATGTCTGGTAAACCTATGCCACCTATATCCCAATCATCTAGATGATACTTCATAGCTATCCTTGTTTTTTTTGGATACCATAGGAATCTTACCATTAAATCATTTAATTGTTTTAGGTGCGATTTAGCTGGTGACAAAGAACAAGCTTGTATGACATAAAGAATTTTTGGAAATATGATCATTTTAATTATATAAAGCCTTTCTTCCATTGAAAAGAAGAATTTATTCCATCTTTGTATTAGATTTTTAATATTATTTAAGGTCTCTTTATAATTTGTTTCAATTGTAGTATCTAGGTTGTTAGTTATTATAATTCCCAAGTATTTAATTATATTATCGGTAGAGATATATTTATGGTATTTTTATTTAGATCTTTTTATTAGTATTTATAAGCAATACATTTGTTTTGTTCTCATTAAATTTAAGACTTGAAAAGTTTTGAAAGTTTTGAATTGAGTCCCATAATGCTTTTAAACTGCTATTATTATTTTTAAGGTAATTAAAATATCATCAGCAAAAGTTGAATTTTAAGCTCTAGGCTGTTGTCTAGTTGTATTCCTTCAATATTTTTATCCATACGTATATTATTTGCTAAGGGTTCAATGACTAGCAAATAATAACGGAGAAAGAGGGCAGCCTTGTTTTGTGCCCTTAGTTATTTTAATAGATTTAGACAGACAAGATCCCAGTTTTATATAAGCCAATGATTTTTCATATAATGATTTTATTAACAAAGTGAAGTTGTTTGAGAAGCCATATTCTTCTAAAACTAACCACAGATAATCCCAGTTCACTGAATCAAATGTGCTATTTATGTCTAAGCTAATAACATTCATTTTGTTTTTTGTGACATTTATATAATCAATTAAGGAAAGAATTATTTTAATGTTCTCATAAGTGTTTCTATCTTTTATAAAACCTGTTTGATCCTCCTCTATCAAAAGTGGTAGTAATTGTTTTATTCGAGCAGCATGTATTGCCATAAAAATTTTATAATCTATATTAAGAAGTGAAATGGGTCTGTATGATGAACATTCACTGGGATCTTTATTTTGTTTCAGAATTGGTGATATTAATGTGTACTTCCAAGAAGGAGGAATGTCTTTACCATTTTTAACTGATGTAAAGACATTCAATAACAACAGCAAAGCCTCATTTGATAGTAATTTAAACATTTCTGGAGTGATATTATATATACCTGGAGCTTTGTTTAATTTTAGCTTATTTCCTTCAGCTTTAAGTTCTGTCATTGTTATTTGTTTATCTATTAGTTGTACCTGCTCCTCTAATAACCTAACTTTAACATTGTTTTTGAGAAAAGCTTTCAATGCTGAATGTGTTTCTGTTTTCTCATTTTGATTATTAAGTTTATGAAAAAATAGCCTAAATGCTTCTAGTATTCCTTCTAAATCAGATACTTTCTTTTTGATTTCTATATTATGTATTTCCTTGATTTGATTTGTTTTAATAATCTTTTTAGTCCTATTTGCTATTCTTCTTGGTTTTTAGGGTTCATTGAATAGTAACATAGTTTAATTTTTTCTAAGTTGATCATTGTTTTGTGGTGTAGAGTCTCTGAGTATTTTTTATTAGTATCTTCTAGTTCTTTTATTAAGTTGGTGTTTCCATTTTGAATATCAAGCTTTAAATTATCTACTTTTGACTGTAATTCCATTAATTCCTTATTCCACTGTTTTTGTTTATTTTTATACCATCCCACCGCTCTTCCATATAGGTATGCTTTCAATGCATCCCATATATATATTTCAGATACATCTTTTGTAAGATTGATATCTAGGAATGTTTGTGTCTCTTTAATATAAAATTCCTTAAAATCTTTGAGATTTGTTATGTAAGATGGTATTCTTGTTACTGATATCCTTCTCTTGAAACATAAGTCTATCTCAAACGTTATGGTGTTATGGTCCGAAAATGGACATGAAATTGTCTTGACTTTATATAATTTAGAGGTTAAATCCTTTGTTATGTACACTCTATCTATTCTAGAGTATGTATTATGTCTGTGGGAAAAATGTGTAAAGAATAGTGAATCTGGGATAGCATACTCATTTATGTCAACTATATTAAAAGTTTCAACAAACTCAGATAATAACTTTGTTAAAGGTGATCTCTTACGTGTAGTTTTAGTATTTGTGTCAGTTTCTTTTATAATGCAATTGAAATCTCCAGCTATGATTAAATTGCCTTTGGTATATTGTACAATGTCTTCTAAGTGTTGTTTGGCCACTCTAACACCTAGTCCTGGTATCCAATAAATATTCACTAATGTATATATCATTTCATTGATAGATATTGTCACTAGACAAAACATTCCTGAGTTGTCATGGAACGGGTTTATGATTTTAGGCATTAAAGTAGTGTTTTTCCACAAAATTGCTACTCCTCTTCGCTTCTGATTATAGGTGAAACTTACTAGTATTGTATAATTTTTATTGTTTATTTTATTTATGTCTTCCTGTGTAAGGTGTGTTTCCTGTAAAAATACTAGTTGCGCTTCACATAGCTTTAAATATCTATAAAGACTTCCCCTTTTGCAGCTATTATTTAAACCATTTACATTAAGAGATATACATTTTGCAATTGGATTTATGTTAGCTTTGCTTTTATCCATATTCATATACTCGTAACAATGTGTAGATGTGTGTACATGAAGAGAATGACTTGTTCTTTCTTCTTCCAACAGTATTACAATAGATTATAGACACCCAATAAAAGTAAATTACAAGATCATAACTGAGAACAATATAAGATAAACCACCAAACCCCTCCATGAGAAAAAAAACTCATCCTTGAATGATCTAATCATTCAAGCGATCTCTCTAAGTCTGCATTTCAGCATCCTCCCCCCCATATGGTAGTTTTATAATGAAAAGTATCTTATATATCTTTTAAATATACATGTATCTGTCTTTACAGATTACTTAAATACAGTCTTTATCTATTTTTAATATTTTATAAAACACTAAGGCAACACAACTATACATAGATTTAATACTTAACTATTTGGTTTTGTTTAAATTGTAAAGGAAAATCTTTTATTTTAATATATCTTTTGTGTAGCAATAACGGTTATGCATCTTAAAAATAATATGCTTGCTGTCTATCTCCCTTATAGTGTGAGTGGCATTCATAGGTATCAAATTCATTGTAATGGTCTACCTATATATATATATATATATATATATATATATATATATATATATATATATATACATATATATACATATATATACATATACATACATACACATACACACACACACATATATATATATATATATATATATATATATATATATATATATATATATATATATACACACATACATACATACATACACACATATATGCATACATACATAAAAAAAAAAAAAAATGTTAAGCATTATATGCATCAGTTAACCATGCCACAAGTTGATTAAATCAGAAAGTATCCATAACAATGAATATAACGTTACATTTGTATTGTAATTTATCAGTAATCTTATAGTTTTCTTTTAATTGAAAAAATCATATTTTAGTGGTATGAATGCTACTAATTTGTTTTTGGCATTGGTATTATATAGTTTAAGACTATATTTTTTAGCAATTCCTATATATTTATTAGTGCCACTGGCATATTTCATCGCTAGTGTACCACATATGTCATATGTCAAATAGCAACTCATACTCCTTATGATATTACAGGATTTATCTGCAGTGTTATAACTGTAAGGTTGGAAAATATGAGAAGCAAAGTAGGCTTTAAATATGCTATAACACAATTGTTTGGTACTTATTACTGTCAACTCTTCTACATACACAGGAAAAGATAACCTTATATGACCATCAACCATTTTCCTTCATTTTTCTCTTCATCCTTCTATTCTCCATTTTAATAAATATTTGTTTCTATTGTGGCTTCTTTGAATTTAGTGAGGGTACTCCATATCATATTATAGATAATATACAACGTTCAAACAGAGAACATGCCCAATATAGAGACATATTCTCAACTCAAGTGGTCCACACCATATATTTATAACACTGCAGTCAGAAATATACTAATGAATATGCAATAACTAGCAGCTTTGCAGCATGTGTGTGTCTCTAACAAGTACATACCTATAGGATATTAAAAAGAATAGATAGCACGCTCTTGTTTCATAATTAACAAATGGACACAGCCTGGTATTTACTTTCATAGACAGAAATTAGACCTGTTACTTATATGCATATCAGGTACCAACAGCAATATGTTAGTAAATGCCTATGCTATTCAAATCATATTTTAATGCTGATTGATATGAGATGTAGCTGACAATGGCTTTAGCGTTTGTGATGTTATATAATATATATTCAGTATTATAAAAAAAAGTATGTTGCATGCCTATTTGCAATCTAAGGTTCAAGGCTGATCAATTTAGACATACAAGACAATCTCTTTAGCTTTGGTTATATAATGGGAGTTACTGTGTCTCTACATAACCATTCATTTTCAGTGAGGATGTTCAATATTAATATAACTTGCCTTTAATAAAAGCATACTCATAATTCAGCGGTTCTTTCCTATATATATATATATATATATATATATATATATATATATATATATATATAACAAAATCATAAGCAGGTCTGAGATTTTTTTTCTTGCTCATTACTGCTTAATGATTGTGCTATTTGAACAATTTAATATTTACAGAGTATCTTGATAATTAAACAGCAACTCCATTTTACCCTTAAAATGCCTAGTAACACATAGCTACATTCATGAACCTTAACTGACTTACTATCCTTAAGGTTGAGTACACTAGCTGCAGTGTGTTTACAAATATGTTATATAGTTCCAGTCAAGGACTTAAATATATTAAATTTTTATAAAATTAAGTTAAATTATAGTAATTTATGTGGGTGATCTTATCAGAAAAGATTATAGTAAAGTCTGTATGTGTTAACTATTCATACAGTTACTTCCAAGTGATATACTTCTTTTTAAGCTTTGTGTGCTGTTTATGTGTACAATTCAAAATGAATAACAAATATTACAATATAATAAAACGCCATGTATGTGTTGATACCTTCTAAATTCATTAGGTACTTCAGTATACTTTTAATATTTGTTAAAACTGTAAAAGCACTTTGCCATCTCATAAATAGTGTGCTGGTTACTTTAAGTAGCTTAGGAGCTGACACCACACCCATACTGTCTTGTTTTAGTGCTGACATCACTCATGACTTTTTACTTTCATTTTGTGCTGTTAGAAGGTTTAACACACTGTAATGGATTCTAACTGAAGAACCTTCATTCAGGGGTGGTAAAATAAGAGTTCCCAGCTCGTGACCATGGCGGGAAGACAAAAACCAAGTAAGTGAAGTTTTTAGGGCTTTTTTTAAACTGAACATCAGCTCATTAAACTTCTATTCGTTTTCTTAACATTAAGGGCAGATATATAAGCCAAACAGTTGTTTGTTAGTCAAAAAGGCACTTTTAGCATCAAAGAATAGATAATTACTTTTCAAGGCACTTTTTGACAGTTATTACTATCAGTTTTTATATATTATTATTTACACTGACATATTAATGTGGTGTGTTTAAATGAGCATGATTCCTTTTTATATTATTTACACTAAGCTGCATGAAATATCTAAACTGATGTATTTAAGTATAGTCTTGATGACTGGATGGTTAGCTACAAATTTACACAAGGGTTATCATGTCTCAACCTACTTGATTTGGAAGGGGAGCATAATTAAGTGATTGTAAAGTGTTGTAACTATTTTTTATTGTCTTTTTCTCAAAGGTCTATATGGTTAGGAATCTTATGATGTCCTTGTTTGAATGTCTGGTATTATTTAGATGTTCTTATGTTTTAATAATGCCCATTTTTCTTGGTTAAAGTCAAAGAAGCATACTTAGGTGAAGGGCTGTTATTATTATACTTTTGAGAATAAATGTCTGACTTAAAAATTGAAGTTTTATATATTATAAATGTTCTGTTGCTGTAATTATCTGCTCTTATGGTCACTCTGGGCTATTTCCATTCTTAAAGTATCTTATTATTAGGGGAGGTTGGGCTCTATTAAATTTCTTTAAAGTCAAAACTCCTGCAGTTTTACTACCACTGTTTGTATGAGGCTCTATCTATAGTTTTAAATCAGCCATTTGTTTTAATGCCACTTCGTCCATATAGAAAGCTCAGATGTGGAACTTATGGGACTTCTCTTCTGCTATTTTTAACTAAAATCTTTTGTTCTAGTTTCTGAAATTCATGTAGATCTGAGTCTTTCAGATATATACACATTTTCAGTGCTTTTGTAGTTAGATGGAATGACAGAATTCTCACCTACTGGGTATATGGCTAGTTCTCCATAGCTGCTAAACTTCTGAAAGCAACCAGGTACAGTTCTACATCATCCTCTTATCTAAAAGCTGTCCAGATACAATTAGATATATGAATTTCTCAAGAAATGGAGATCTGATTACCATGCTAGAAATCAACTGCTTGGGGTTTAGCAGAGGTTGATATGTGACATAACTCTCTGAGAAACTGGGCAAGTGTTGGTCAGTTACATCACTTCAGAAGAGAAGCACTAAGGTAGGAGCTACTTAAGAAGGTTTTATAAGAGTTAAAAGCAGCCTCAGTAAGTTTCTTCATTTTTCCAACCTGAATTCAGTACAGTTTGCAGAAGAAATGTTCAGAAGAGTGCCAGCTAAGAGGGAGCAATGAATTGTTTTCTCGCACAAGTTTGTAGTGTAAGGTAGCAATTTCACAGTCTGCAAAACAATTTGATTGGAGACTATTGTTCAAGTAGAGAAGGCAGTGCTGGGGAAAGTCACCACATAAAACAAGACTGCAGTTTTTTGCATTCTTTCTTCACCAATGTAGCATATATATGATTGTGAAGACCAAATTTATAATTCTGCCATCTTTCCAGTCTGATGTTTCAAATTTATGTAATGATTAAATGAAAAAGAAAACTTAGAAAATGCAGTCTTTAATATTCATTTAGTTTTAGTCTCAAACAAAGGTCTTTTTCTGAAACATATTTCTCAACCTTTTACACAAGAAATCTGGACAAAGTTTAAAATAATGGGGGGGGGGCAAAAACCCCAAAATAGGGATAAATTTTAAATATTGCTCTTATAAACTCAGAGAGTTGCTAGACTGACAGGATATGGGTTTATTTGAATTTTCTGAAGGATTTGAAGTCTAAAACTCAAATGTTTTTTATTATTTATTGACTTTAAACCTTCAGTGATTTGCCAGAAAACCACAAAGTTTATGAGGAACAGTCCAAACATATGATGCAAAAATCTGGACATTCTGTGAAAATCTGGATTGTTGAGAGGTATGCTCTGGTAAATGTCCATGATCTGCAGACAGATTACATACCACAGATTAGTTCAATGAATCAAATCATATAGTTTTTTAGTAAGACGTTATGCTGGAAGTGCATTCAAATGCTGGTTATTGAAATAATACTTACAGTGACCACAAGCACAGAGCAGTGTTCCTTCTATACTTTCACAATAATTATGAGAAAATCCTCACAGGCAGAGATAAACACAAATGGCTTTTACTCTAAAATGGCTTCAGCTTCTTTCCTAACACTCTCCAGATTGTCTTTCTTCCTTCTTCATGGTAACTTCTTTGAGATTCTTCGCAGGACAGTTTTCAGACCAACAGTTCTGATTCTTCCATCATAGGATACAATGGAATGAGATTCAACATGTTTGCAGCTTGGTTCAAAATACAATGACAATGTAGCTGAACAATGATAGTGAGGTGATCTTTATGAAAAAAATCTACCTATATATATATATATATATATATATATATATATATAAACGACACAAAGGGATCCAAAGATAGCGAGGAATTCCAGTATAAATCTCTCCTTTAATATAAAACAACAGGTACATAAGCGCTTTCGTGTATGCTAAGACACAGACAGAGCCATTTATATAATCAATTCAGTAAATCACATGACTATTCACACTTGATACTAAAATATATATTTCATCTATAAAGAACTACATCCAGAGTTAGCAACATTTCATCTACAACTAAAAGACAAACACTAATACATTATATTACAAAATAAAAAATGAATAAATATAAAACATTCCTAAAATAAATATTCATTCCAAAAAAATAGATATTCATATTCATTAAACAGTTATAAAATTCATGGATACATATATTATTTCTTCAAACGTTTGGCTCTAAGCCTTGGTTTGATGGGTACCCTATCATTAAGGCCATGCCCAAAGTCTCCTCTTATCCCGATTACCCATTTGGATTCTAACTGCTCTGTTAAATTATTAATATCTCCCTTCCTAATACTATCAAAAATACATTCCACTACCATAGACTTAAAAGAATGGGAGCTATCTATACTTAATATATGCTTGGACAGGGCACTAACATTGCTACCTTTATTAATGTGATAGTAATGTTCTCGAATTCTCTCCTTTAGTGTCCTGCCCGTTTTCCTACATAAAATTAGAAACAAGTGGAACAATAAGCCAAATATACCACATGAGCAGTGTTACAAGTGGCATAAACTTTAAATTTATATATTTTCTTTTGATCAGGATGGGTATACTCTCCATTGCTGTCAATATACTGGCAGCATTTACAATGTCCACATGGCATAGTACAATATTTATTCAGCAATCTCTTATTCTTCTTAGGGGCACAAAGACGCTGTTTCAGAGATTTCATATTTTTGTAAACAAATTTAGGTTTCTCATTTATAATACTTCTCATAGTTTCATCAGTGGTTACAATTTTCCAATGTTTCTGTATGATATTTCTATAACATTTAATATCACTAGAGTAATGCATACAAATTTTTAGTTTGTCATTCTCTTCGCTGTATAGATTCTTTTCTGTATTCCTAATATATTTCTTACCAAAATAAGGTTTAGCTCTGTTACTTCTTAATTCTGTGACAGTCCTAACACTTTCATTAATATAATTCTCAGTGTAGCCCCTAGCAAGAAAAGCTTTCTCCAAATTTTGTGTTTGCTCAATAAATTCATCATTTTTAACACTAAGTCTAGATGCCCTAAAAACCTGACTATTAACAACACTTTTAAATACATGAGTAGGGTGCATACTATTTCTATGTAGAAATTGATTGCAATAGCATGGTTTCCTATATAGTTTTGTAGTTACTCCATCCTTCAAATCCATTATAACACTCACATCTAAAAAATCCACTGACTGACTCGAAATAATGGAAGAAAATTTTAAATAAGTAGTTGTTACGTCAAGATATTCAGTAAAATCTTTAAAAGACTGTATGGTCCCTTTCCAAAGCAGAAAAATATCATCCACAAAGCATCTATAAAAGATCACCTGTGGATGGAAGGGCCCTTCAAACACATGGTCTTGTTCCCATGTCACTAACTCAGCGTTGGCGTAGCTATTGGCACAGGATGTGCCCATAGCTACGCCATGCTTCTGCCAGTATATACAGTCATCAAAGACAAACAAGTTGTTTTGTAAAACACATTCCAACAGAACAGTCAATGATTCTACTTATCAGAAAACTTACTGTGCTTCTGTACGAAGCATTTCAGTTTCTGTATACCATCATTATTAGGAATTGCAGTGAATAATGATGAGCTGTCTAATGTAGCCAGTAATAAATCTTTAGTGATAGAAAAAGTTTCAATACATGAAAATAAATCACTTAAAAAGTGTTGAGTGTCTCTTAACACATGTGGAATCTTATTTAGAATGGGTCTAAGTTTCTTCTCTATATATATGGAAGCTGATTCTGTACACCAGTTTCTTCCTGCAACTATAGGACGTAGTGGGGTATGCAACATGTCCTTATGTACATTGGGCAGGCCTTGAATGATGGGTAACAATGGATTCAAAACAATAAAAAAAGTACAATAATTTGCAGTCAATCAATCCAGTATGAAACAAGTTCCTCAGTGCATTGTGTACATTGACAATCATAGTTTCAACTTTTTTCTGTGATATTTTCATGTAAAACTGAGTATACCCATCCTGATCAAAAGAAAATATATACATTTAAAGTTGATGCCATTTGTGACACTGCTCATGTGGTATATTTGGCTTATTGTTCCACTTGTTTCTAACTTTATGTAGGGAAAATGGGCAGGACACTAAAGGAGAGAATTCAAGAACATTACTATCACAGTAACAAAGGTAGCAATGTTAGTGCCCTGTCCAAGCATATATTAATTACAGATAGCTCCCATTCTTTTAAGTCTATGGTAGTGGAATGTATTTTTGATAGTATTAGGAAGGGAGATATTAATAATTTAACAGAGCAGTTAGAATCCAAATGGTTAATCAGGCTAAGAGGAGACTTTGGGCATGGCCTTAATGTTAGGGTACCCATCAAACCAATGCTTAGAGCCAGAAGTTTGAAGAAATAATAAATGTATTTATGAATTTTATAATTGTTTAATGAATATAAATATTTTTTTTGGATTGAATATTTATTTTAGGAATTTTTTATTTTTATTCATTTTTTTATTTTTTAATATAATGTATTGCTGTTTGCCTTTTAGTTGTAGATGAAATGTTACTAACTCTGGATGTAGTTCTTTATAGATGTAATATACCTTTTAGTATCAAGTGTGAATAGTCATGTGATTTACTGAATTGATTATATAAATGGCTCTGTCTGTGTCTTAGAATACATCTGATGAAGTAGCTTTGCTACGAAAGCACTTATGTACCTGTTGTTTTATATTAAAGGAGAGATTTATTCTGGAATTCCTCACTATCCTAGGATCCCTTTGTGTCGTTTATGTGGTTTACATTTTGAATCTTGTGGGATTCAAGTGCTGGCTGGGATTGGTAGTATGTGTTTCTGTTAAGAAGATTTCTGCTTTTTTAACCACTATCCAAACCAGAAAGATGGCTGAGGATGACAATATCGTTGAGTTGGATTATATTCCTAGGAATGGGAACAGTGTATCTAACAATCTTGGACAAAACTACAGCATGTTTCTGACTTTTTTGCACTATTCTGAAAATCCTTTGTTGGACAATAATCATGAGGTCAGTAATGAAGGCACTAGTGCTGCTGTAGTTGATATAGTGTTTTAAAAACTAAGATACGTGCCATAGAAAATAACATATTTAAACTGAAGAGGCAACAGTATCAGAACTTTCATTTAGAAGTATGTCTAAAAGAAAAAATAGTGCCTCGTGGGCTTAGAGTTCTGGTTATGCCCACACAAGGAAATAATTTACCTGATTTATTAGCTGAATGGCAACAGGTGAATTTGGAATGCACTTATAAATATTTGTAACTGTTAATTAAATATGCGACAAAAGATATTGAACTGTTAACCACTGATATCATAAAGCAATATAATGAATTATTATCTCAGTTTGACAACAAACTGTCAAGAAATATTTAACAGAAGTTACTGATTCAATATCTGTATATGAGCGAAGTCTCTGCAAAATTAAGTTAAATAAATTAGCCAGAGATCGAGCTGACTTTGCAGCTGCTAATGTGTTCACCTGGCCATGATATAGTGAGCAAACTGCTAGCAATGATGTTAAATCTACTGGTGTGAGCAGTATTAATGATCATCTGCACAATATGCTCATTACTAGTTGTAATGAGCAATCTACTATTCAAACTAATGCTGACAGCCCTATAGATGATCGGATTGGTTCACGTGAGTGATGTCATGACGAGAATGTACTGCCTGAGATGGTGAGAGAGAAGGAAGTTCCAGTGTCTGCATTAGGAGCAAGGAAGAAAACGTTTCAAGTAACAGCCCAAATTCTTCATTCAGATGAGCAGGAACCTGTTGTAGTATCAACTAAAGCGATTACCTCAACAAATCATTTTGGAAATGGCAAGTCGATTGTTTCTTCCCCTTTTTTAGGCCAACTGCCATTTCCACTTCCAATAAAGGAACAGAGAATGTTCCATCAACAGAGGTCACGGTCACAGAGCCAGAATCGGATGAAAAGGAAGATAGAAGGAGAAGCAAATGGTACACCGACCTTAAAGAAGTTCTGGAACAAACAGAGAGACTAATTTTCAATTTATCTACTTATACATTGACTGAAGATGAGATTTCTCTTTTAACTAAAGGTTTGTCATTTATTCCTACACAGAAATTAGAGTTTACAGAAGCTGTTTTAGATTTTAAAATGTTTTTTAGAAATGTATTGTTGAAATTGAATTTTAAAGATAATGATAGTTATAGAAGCAATATGTGTGAGTTTAGAAAACCTAGTACATATTTACCTAATACTAATTCTTTAGTTACAGCCTTTGAAAAATTATGTTTAAAAGACTTTTATATGCTGCAAGAAGATAATTTAAATATAATCAGCAATAAACATTATATGCATTATAATTTAACTAAAATGAATATATGGCATTGAGGAAGTTACAAGACAACAGGAATTTAATTATTCGACCAGCTGATAAAAGTGGTCCTATAGTTTTATTTAATGTAATAAGGTATATTACAGATATGATTGGAATGTTGTCTAATACTCAGTTTTACATGAAAATATCAGAGAAAAAAGTTGAAACTATGATTGTCAATGTACACAGTGCACTGAGGAACTTGTTTCATACTGGATTGATTGACAGCAAATTATTGTACTTTTTTATTGTTTTGAATCCATTGTTACCCATCATTCAAGGCCTGCCCAAAGTACATAAGGACATGTTACACCCCCCACTATGTCCTATAGTTGCAGGAAGAAACTGGTGTACAGAACCAGCTTCCATATATATATATATATATATATATATATATATAGAGAGAGAGAGAGAGAGAAGAAACTTAGACCCATTCTAAATAAGATTCCACATGTTAAGAGACACTCAACATTTTTAAGTGATTTATTTTCATGTATTGAAACTTTATCACTGAAGATTTATTACTGGCTACATTAGACATCTCATCATTATTCACTGTAATTCCTAATAATGATGGTATACAGAAATTGAAATGCTTCTTGCAGAAGCACAGTAAGTTTTCTGATAAGGAAATAGAATCATTGACTGTTTTGTTGGAATGTGTTTTACAAAACAACTTGTTTGTCTTTAATGACTGTATATATTGGCAGAAGCATGGTGTTGCTATGGGCACATCCTGTGCCAATAGCTACGCAATGCTGTATTAGTGACATGGGAACAAGACCATGTGTTTGAAGGGCCCTTCCGTCCACGGGTGATCTTTTATACATGCTTTGTGGATGATATTTTTCTGCTTAGGAATGGGACCATACAGTCTTTTAACGATTTTACTGAATATCTTGACGTAACAACTAGTTATTTAAAATTTTCCTCCATTATTTCGAGTCAGTCAGTGGATTTTTAGATGTGAGTGTTATAATGGATGTGAAGGATGGAGTAACTACAAAACTATATAGGAAACCATGCTATTGCAATCAGTTTCTACATAGAAATAGTATGCACCCTATTCATATATTTAAAAGTGTTGTTAATAGGTTTTTAGGGCATCTAGACTTAGTGTTAAAAATGATGAATTTATTCAGGAAACTCAATATTTGGAGAAAGCTTTTCTTGCTAGGGACTACACTGAGAATTACATTAATGAAAGTGTTAGGACTGTCACAGAATTAAGAAGTAACAGAGCTAAACCTTATTTTGGTAAGAAATATATTAGGAATACAGAAAAGAATGTATACAGCGAAGAGAATGACAAACTAAAAATTTGTATGCATTACTTTAGTGATATTAAATGTTATAGAAATATCATACAGAAACATTGGAAAATTGTAACCACTGATGAAGCTTTGAGAAGTATTATAAATGAGAAACCTAAATTTGCTTACAAAAATATGAAATCTCTGAAACAGCGTCTTTGTGCCCCTAAGAAGAATAAGAGATTGCTGAATAAATATTGTACTATGCCATGTGGACATTGTAAATGCTGCCAGTATATTGATAGCAGTGACAAGTATACCCATCCTGATCAAAAGAAGATATATAAACTTAAAGTTTATGCCACTTGTATCACTGCTCATGTGGTATATTTGGCTTACTGTTCCATCTGTTTTAAATTTTATGTAGGGAAAATCGACAGGACACTAAAGGAGAGAATTCGAGAACATTACTATCACATTAACAAAGGTAGCAATGTTAGTGCCCTGTCCAAGCACATATTAAGTACAGATAGCTCCCATTCTTTTAAGTTTATGGTAGTGGAATGTATTTTTGATAGTATTAGGAAGGGAGATATTAATAATTTAACAGAGCAGTTAGAATCCAAATGGATAATCAGGCTCAGAGGAGACTTAGGGCATGGCCTTAATGATATGGTACCCATCAAACCAAAGCTTAGAGCCAAAAGTTTGAAGAAATAATATATGTATTTATGAATTTTATAATTGTTTAATGAATATGAATATTTATTTTTGGAATGAATATTTATTTTAGGAATGTTTTATTTTTATTATTTTTTTTATTTTTTAATATAATGTATTGCGTTTGTCTTTTAGTTGTAGATGAAATGTTACTAACTCTGGATGTAGTTCTTTATAGATGTAATATACCTTTTAGTATCAAGTGTGAATAGTCATGTGATTTACTGAACTGATTATATAAATGGCTCTGTCTGTGTCTTAGCATACATCTGGTGAAGTAGCTTTGCTACAAAACTGCTTATGTACCTGTTGTTTTATATTAAAGGAGAGATTTATACTGGAATTCCTCACTATCCTAGGATCCCTTTGTGTTGTTTATGTGGTTTACATTTTGTATCTTGTGGGATTCAAGTGCTGTATTTGTGTTTCTGTTATAAACATATATATGTTTGCAAGCATGCACACATGCACACACACACACACACACACACACACACACACACATATATATATATATATATATATATATATATATATATATATATATATATATATGGGTCTACTTCATAAGATCGATAGACCATTTGATCGACATTCATTTGGTCGACAGCTCATTTGACCGACAACCAGTATTCAAGGCACTTAACAGGGATTTTCCCCCCTCCCCAATGTTGTGCGACACTGGAGTTGGTATATATAGTTAGGAGGGGTGTGGGGGTGTGGTGGGTGAAGCCCCCCACCTATTTCCATTTAAAACATGAAAATACAACAAAACTACACATTTTAAAGAAAATAGGTGGGGGGGGGCTTCGCTGTGCCCCCCACACCCCCCCAACTATATATACCAACTCCAGGGTCGCACAACATTGGGGAGGGGGGCAAATCCCAAGTTTTTGCCTTGAATACTGGTTGTCGATCAAATGAGCTGTCGACCAAATGAATGTCGATCAAATGGTCTGTCGATCTTATGAAGTAGACCCATATATATATATATATATATATATATATATATATAGAGAGAGAGAGAGAGAGAGAGAGAGAGTAAAAGAGAGAGATATGGACTCCATCTTATCAAGAATTTTTTTTAACTATGCAAAAACATGCACATTTAAATGTTATATGCATATAAATCTTTGCAATCATGTAGATTCAGAACACATGTACCTAGCGCAGTGGTGGTAGCAAAGTTTGCTGTCTTTTATAAATTGTATTCAGTCAACTTGTTTCAATTGGTGGACTTAATAAACACTAAGAAAGAAGCAATACCGCAACTACATAAAATTAGTTTTTAATGTGTTTCTGTGTAAAAATAGGTTTTTCAAGTAGCTTTAGTTTTCTAAACATAGTAATTCCCGGAGGGCAGGCAATATTAAAAATAAATGACCCTTCATGGTTAAATAATCTAATGCCCCATGACACAAGAAATCTCCCTGGCTGTTTTTCTCTGCGTCCTTCCACCTATGCTAGTGTGTTTATATTTCACATATTCACAGATATATGTAAAGAATGTTGCATTTATTTATGTTCAGGCTAAAGTAATGGTAAGGCATACATTTATTTATTTATTTGTTGTTGGGTTTTTTTTCTATTGTTTATTTATTGCATTTGATTACCACAAAAGTCCGACTGAGCAGCTGAGGTTTGGGGAGAAAAGCTCCATAACAGAAAAAAGTAATGCTGGTATTGATCCAGAACTGTACCCAGCAGATTATTCCCCAGTGCTTTCTGTTCATTATCTTCACAGCTTTTTCTACTCAGACTGCATGTTTCAGCCTAGATATGGTAGTATCTTTCAGGTTAATTTTTCATATGTGTATCACGGCATATTCTACTGCATATCCTAATGCTTAATTATGTCATTCCTGGGAAAGTTTGCAACCATTTGCTTCTTTTTTTACTTTACAAGTTATATTAGAAAATAGTTACTCATTTGTTACCACTTTATCATCTGTATCATCAGTGGTTGGCTAAATGTGAAATGACTTAAAAAGCAGCAGTACAGCACAGAGACTGAGACACTGGACTGCATAAGAGGAGTGTTGGGTTCATAACCCACCAGCTCACATTACTGTACTGTACAATTCTGAAAACTTCAGTTCTTGTGATCCAAGGTCTCATCTTTATAAAGAACTGTAGTATTACAGTAGGATAATTAATTAATAAAATGTGAAAAAGACAATAAAAAGCATACTCAAGGTGTGTCAACCGGTTGCTAGTTTCTTCCAACACTTAGACTCTGGTTTGCTGTTCACAGTACTAATGTAACTCAATACATACACTCAAAGTATGATTGTTGTTAAAACCATGCTCTTTTTGAACTGACACCCTTTGTATTTATACCATGGCTCTGAATTTCAAAGAATCCACATCGGTGAATAAAATACTGTAATCTAACTGACTAAAGGCTTAGCAGTACATAAGTGAGAAACATGAAAACAGAGTTGCATCATAGAAGAGCTGCCATCAGTAATGCTGCTTACTTTTCATAGAGTACAACAGTGAAATCTGAGAGGCGGGAGAATGAATTATTGTAGAGACAACATATCAATGGATACTCAGTGTGTATGCCAACATGACCATCTTAAACTTTTTCACTGAGGTGTTGCTCTTAAAATATGAATCATTAGGTACTTCACTGACATTTTGTGCAAATTGTCCACTATAGAAAAGTGAGATGAGTGTACTGCTTGCAAGTCCGAAATAGTCGAGGAACAAGTGAGGATGTTGGCATAAAGAAGGCATTCGTGGTGGTCTGTGCAGTCTGAATGCACCTTGAGTGGTGTAGGGGTAGCAAGGCTTCACCGAGCTGCACTAGGAGCCTTTCTGGGATACAGTAATACTTAATGCATTGACAGAATACGGAGTGGAAGCTGCAGATCTTAAATACTGACAAGTTGGTGGCATACCTCTCATGTGCCCATATTTTTGCCTCATATTTTTGATCTAGTCCTCATAGAATTTGTGGCTTTCTGGCAAATCACTGAGGAGTGAAGTCACTAAATAATGACATACATTTTATTTCAGACTTCAGATCCTTCACAAAATGCATGCTAACACAAATTCTATTATTCTTAACAACTTTCTAAGTTTATAAGACCAACATTTAAAATTTGTTCCTATTTTTGGGCTTTTGTCCCTCCATTATTTTAAGCTTTGTCCAGAACTCTTGCACTAAAAGGTTGAGAGGTATGGTTGGGGGAGGTAACTGGCAAGGTACCCAAGTTGCTAAAAATGGGAGATTAGAGAGACTGAGGCCCTTCAGATCAAGGATGGTTGAGGGCTTTTAACAAATGCAGTTTCCTGACAAGTGTATGGGGGGGGGTATGTTTTTTTCAGGTTACTATTGTATGTGTGGGCTGCAGATAAGTGTGTCAGATCATTGGTAGGTATATTATTAAGGAAAGAACAATTCTAAATGCTGACTTTGATGAACTGTGAACTGATCTACTGGTGAATGGAAATAGTATGCTACAGAAATTTTGTCCAAATATTGCCATATCGCATCCAAACAACACACATGTTCAGGAATCGTACTATTCCAGTTACCATATACATTTAAGTGTATTTATCTTATTCATTTTATAGTGACTGTAGTGTTTATGAAATGCGACCCACCATACTTATGCCTATGGAAGACTGAAATGGAGATTCTAAAAGGCCTAAAGGATTTATGAATCCCAACATATATCTTTGACTCTTTAGAAACAGGATAATAACTCGCAAGCTGTGATTGATTCTATATATTAGTCATAAAATTAAAGTTTCCTTATATTAATGCAGATTAAGTGAATAGTATGAGTTACATAACAATATGACCAGTTTACATGATCATTAATATGGTCCTTAAGGACTACAAAATGATGGTAGTAACATTGCAATATTTATATAATTTGAGATAAATAACATGTAATGTTTTTATTCATTAAACATAAGAGGCATCATTAGCATTTTTCATTTACTCATTTAGAATCAATTTTGGAAAACTGAAGAAAGAAGATTTATTATGTCTGCAGCAATGCCGGGGGTGGGGGGGTGGGGGTAAAGAGTGGATCTATCTATCTATCTATCTATCTATCTATCTATCTATCTATCTATCTATCTATCTATCTATCTCTCTATCATCTATCTATCTATTTATCTATATATCTATCTGTCTATCTATCTATCTATCTTTCTATTTATGAATGAAATGTAAATGAAAATTGTCATTTGCAGTGACACACTCGAAGATATATTAAATTTAAGGCACATATGTAGAACAAAATGTTCAGCCAGCTGACTGACTCACAGTGTGAAAAAGCAAGCTTTTAATAATAGTTTCCCTATATTTGGTCAAGTCACAAGCATAAGAATTATACTTTTCCAAATTATGAAATTCTGAAAACTATAAGCCACAAAACATAAAAATGTTGTTTTTTTTGAAGAAGGAAAGCTATCTACAGACCCTATAGCTTATAAATACCAACTCCATTATTGCACTACAGTGTAGAAAAAGGAATAACCCACAAAAACTGAGTTGCCAGCTCACACAATCCAACATAGTGTGACCACGTAAAACACCTGTGTCCTGGGATCATGCATACATGGACAAGGAGAGGTAATATGATCTGTGGTTCAGGAAGTCTATCCTTATGACTTATCGCATTACATTTTTCTGATGGTATAAGAAAAAAATAAGCCAATCTTGTCTATTTTTGAAAGCATTTAATTTTCTAGCTCCCTCTTCTATTTCTTCCTTCCTTCTCACCCTTATTTTATTTGTAATGGTTGCATGATTTCCTTGGGAGAATGCAGGGATGGCATACGCATCTCAGATATACCTTACACAAACAAACAAACCAACAAATGAAGACTTTTCCACTCATTATTAACTCATCATGAAAATGAAGACTTTTGGACCCATTATTATCCCCTGAGTTACTTCAGTGTCTTCTTCTTCTTTTCGGTTAGGGGTCACCACAGCAGATCGTCATTTGCTCATGATTGGCAGTGGAGTTTTACTGTGTCAAGTTGCCAGCTCGGTGCCCAACCTTCCACAGAAGGCACACACATGCATGCACTCATGCCTAGGGCCAATTTAGTGTGTCCAATCCATCTACAGCATGTCTTTGGAATGTGGGAGGAAACCAGAGCACCTGGAGGAAACCCACGCGACCACAGGGAGGAGATGCAGACTCCACACAGAAGGCACCCCAGCTGAGGATTGAATTGCAGAACCTCTTGCCACGAGGCTGCAATGCTAACCACTGCATCACCATGGCCGCCCTCCCTCAGTTACTTCAGTGTAACTTTTTTTATTCATGATCTCATCTATCTCATCACAGTCCTTTTTGTCCCATCCATTGGCTGTATGCAGTCCAATTATTAAGTCTTTGTCCTACTGCAAAAGATTCACATTTTCTTAGGCCAGGCCAAAAGGAGTAGCGTTGTTATGACAAGTACTGGCTATCTGCCATGCACATGTATTCCCACGATGCAATAAAGCACCTACCAAAACAGGATTCTGGAATGGAGAATTAGCTACAAGGATGTCTGGCCAGCTTTCCACAGAACTGCTTATTTTAGTGGAAGCATTCTGGTGAAGACAGAAACAGTATCTAACCTGCTAACACCTGTAAAGTTTCAGTTACATTAATTATATTGACTTGAATTCAGACGAAACAGCCCACACTTCATTTACAACTATTTTATCATGTAGATTAGATTACAGTATGTCTCTGCTGAAAGCACTAGCTGAATGCTGATTAGTTGGAAGTTACATACAGTGTGTTCTGTTATCAATGGCTAGACTTTCTCAGTTTAAAAAAATGTACACAGATTTGAAAGATGATGTAGTCATTTTCTTTGTACGTTGTAAATTAAACCTTCATTCTTAGTTTGAAAAGCTGTCTCTAATCCTGCTTCTGAGTACAGTTACAGTAATTAAAAAGAAAAGCAACCTGCTGTGCTTTTACACAGAGTGTCTTGCTAAAGGTAATATCGCACTGCCTGTGTTTCAAGTAATAATGAAAGGAGGTAGTTGTGAAGTGACACAGTCTGCCATGAATAAAAATGGGTGATGCATATGAACATTTTATTTAAGAAAAAATACTTAAACGTGATGCCATTCTTTTTTTATTATTTTAAAGTTGAACATCTTGTTAGAAAGGTACTACATAGAATGCAAGAGCAGGGCTTATTGACAGGCTTCAGTAAACAACAACATGATCAAAAGGATAACTGCCAAAGGTTATAACTGGAATTCATAGACAGATTGCACAGGATGAGGGTGTGTGTGGTGCTTTGCAGTGGAAAGAGTTGCCTATTCATAGACTGTAGCTGCACAGCTACTCAGCAGGTTGCACACTGCAGTATGCAGCACATGCAGGAAGTGGATAAATAGATGTCAGTGATAACACGCATGGAGAAGTGTACAGCGTCATTGATGTCAGCCCCATTTTTCCAATTTTGTACAGCGGGTTCATGTGTCACATCAACAGTGACCATCACCTAAAGCAAATGTACATGATACTCTGTAAAAACTGTCTTAAAACATGGCACCCTCATAGCTAGAAATCGGAAAACTGTGTGTTCTATTCCCCCTACAGGTGTTTGTTTCATTTTTGTTGTGCGTTACTGACACTGCAGTGGATCATTAGGGGGTACTACACTCCTAATGTGCTGTCATTTGGATGAGACAGAAAACCAAGGCCTCATCCACATGAACTGATGGTAGGTCTTGTGGATGTAAAAGATCCCACAACAATTATAGAAAAGAGTAGGGGACTTTTTTGGTGCCCTTTCGAAATTTCTCCAAGTCATTCTTAATATCACTTCAGGTTTCCCTTGCAAAGAAGCCACTAGCATAGTGAGACTAACCTAATCATGAAAGGATAAAATAAATAAGATATCACCAGAGATGTCAGAGTAAGGGTCAAGCAATTTACTTTCATGTAGTGATGTAAGGAAAAGGCATATGGAAAAATGTCTGAATAACAGCTAGAAAATTGTTTGGAATTAAAGCAACATGTGTTGAGCAGCACTGACCTGTTCCCACTGCCACCTTTGCTGACCAGCACGCACATTCTTCACAGACCTAGGGTACTTAAGCCTTTTCAAGAGCACCTAACATGCCTTCGTTGATGACCAGAGAGAAGATTGCTCAGGGTATGTGTGTTCTTTCTATACATGTGGATAAAATGTATTTGTAGCTCTTACCATCCTAGCTACAAGGAACTTTCAGTAATCAGCTGGGGACATGTTCAGTATTTCACAGGCTTCTGTCTCAAGGATACTCAACAAGTGGCTCAGTGATACACTTTGCTGCATGTTAATAAGTACATCTTTTCTCAGGACTGAAAAAGAGACAGCAGCACTATGCATGAATTTTGTAATACTGCCGGCATCCTCAAGGGTCTTGGTGCCATTGACTGGACTTATATAGCTATAAAGGCTCTCTCAGGTTCACAGTCAGAGATATATCAATGGGAAAGGATAACAATCCCTCAAATGTTATGTACTCTGTGTTGCACATAGGATCATTTCCTGTGTGTATATGTGTGTGTGTGTGTGTGTGTGTGTGTGTGTGTGTGTGTGTGTGTGTGTGTGTGTGTGTGTGTGTGTGTGTGTGTGTGTGTGTGTGTGTGTGTGTGTGTGCATGTGTGTGTGTGTGTGTGTGTGTGTGTGTGTGTGTGTGTGTGTGTGTGTGTGTGTGTGTGTGTGTGTGTGTGTGCGTGTGTGCGTGTGTGCGTGTGTGTGTGTGTGTGTGTGTGTGTGTGTGTGTGTGTGTGTGTGTGTGTGTGTGTGTGTGCGTGTGTGCGTGTGTGTGTGTGCGTGCATGCATGTGTGTGTGTGTGTGCACGCGCACGTGTGTGTGTGTGTGTGTGTGTGTGTGTGTGTGTTTGCACGTACGCGTGTGTCACATCACACCTGTATGTAAATTTCTACTATAATGTTTAAAAGGTTCATAGGTATTTACTAGGATTTTGATCTGTGAGGATCTTAAGAAGCCTAGCCTTACATCCCATGGTAGTTTTTAACACTTATATTCTCCATACAAATAACTCATATGCAGGTTGAATAAGGATGTGTTGGGACATTTACACGTTTGCCTGAGCAATGAGGGACTGGGGGTGCTAAACCAGGGGTGAATTTGCAGTTATCCATCCATTTCTCTGAGGTGACTTGGGCTGCATAACTAATTTCCTAAAAGGGGATCTGGTTGGTAAGTGCTGGCATGGTCTACAGAATAAATTCTTACAAATTTAAACGCTATGCATGTAGCTCAAATTCTACACATATAGACACTATGCATGTAGCCCATATCCTACGCATATAAACACTATGCATGTAGCCCATATCCTACACATATAAACATATGCATGTAGCCCATATCCTCACAAATGTGTTGTGTTGCATTTTGTAAGTGATGCTAGGCATCCCTTTTTCGCCCTAACTCATAAAACTTTGTGCAGCCCTGAAGCGCTGCTGAGATGGATTTTGACATTGCTCATGCCCAGACACCGACCATCATACAAGATCCATTGGTCTTTGAAGACATGGTTTGGATGACTTGATACATCTCCATAGAATACTTGTACAATACAGCCAGCAAGCCATTTGTGTCTTGCACTGTGGTCCATAATATGATATTACAGACACTGTGGTCCATAATATGATATTACAGAGGTAGGATTGACATCTGTACTAAGTGGCTACATTACATCATCCAGTAGCAGTAACTGGAGGTGTGGCCATTGACGACCATCCAATAGGAGGCTGAAGTATGAGCAATGAAAATCCCAGGTAGCAATAGGTGAAACACATGGCAGCACTGGCAAGGTGAGTATCTGCTTAACAACTTTTGATCATGATGTGTCTGGGGTTAAACAGTAAACATGATGCATGCACAGAAAACCAAACTAAATGTATTCACCTTGGTAATTTCCAGTACCCAATATTCTAGCATCAAAATCACATCCTTAAGCAAAATTACTATTGATCAAGTCATCCATGCCAAACTCCTACCAATTATGATTGATGACAAACTGAAATGTAATTCCTGTGTTTACCTTATATGAAAAAATCTCATAATAAAGTAGGAATGCTCTTTAAAATAAAATTTTATCTTACTAGACAAGCAATGCAAGAAATAGCAAACACTATCCTTCTTCCCACCTTACTTTATAGCTCTCCATTAATTACAAAATGTCAGAAAGCAGTCTTTCATATACTACAGCTGGTGTCACAAAACACCCAGTTTCACAACCAACCTTCTCATTGTCAAGCATCCAAAAAACTACATCTGTTACAATTTTAAAATTTACTTAACTGGCCCCATATAAAAATATCTCAGAACCTAGTATATAAACCTAAAAACTCAGAAATTCCCCACATAATAACAAAAACTCACCCATCAAGATAATATATATATATATATATATATATATATATATATATATATATATATATATATATATATATATTAATCATTGTCTACTGCAAATAAACAATTCAAATAATCATTATGATGATTGCATCTATTCAGTTTATGAGCTAACCAATGGAGCACATTACCTTCACAACTGAGAATACAACATGACAGTAAATGACTCCTTAATCACTTAAATTAATGTTCTACTCAAGATTGGAACTGCCACATCTGTCATACCTACAATCAGGTTAAATCTTAACCTTACTTAAAGCTGTTATGATAAAACACATGAAAACATTCTTGAGAGCTAATTTACAACTTTCAACATTGTTGCTTCCTCTTCCAGTTCTCCTGTTCCTCCATATTCTATTTTCCTGGTCCAGACTACTTTTTTCATATTCTGTAGTTGCAGTGGTGCAGCGGTAGCATTGTCACTTCACAGCAAGAGGTTCTCTGGTTCAATTCTTGGCTGGAGTGCCTTCTGTGCAGAGTCTGCATGTCCTCCCTGCATTTATGTGGGTTTCCTCCCACATTCAAACACATATGTCTGGAGTATTTCTCCCCAAGCCACTGCTGAAAATTGGCTTTGTTCCAAGTTAGACTTTCCCAGTTAACAAATGTTAAATGAATAAAAAAATATTAATTTAATCCGTTCCTGTAATTTGATTCTATAACTATCAATATTGCCAAAACTTACACAGACACAACTCTTGTTGCATTCTTAGTCTTATTCTGTTGTTTAATATTACCTCCCCATCTCTCCTATTCCTTCTTACTCTGTTTTCCTTACCCAAACTACTACTGCACTGTTCTGTAGTTGTTCATTTAATACCTTCCTGAAATTTTATTTTGCAGCTGATATTAATATTGTAAATATACTGTAATATGTAAATATACACATATGAACAAATGTTCTTGCAACAGTCTCAGTTTTAACAAAATTGTAATTCTGTGTGCTAACATTAATTTTATGAATAACGCTATATCTTATTCATATCTGATGTTCTTCAGATCGATTAGTGCTGCAGTAGCCTTATTTATATGGGTTATAGTCTGCCAAGGATATAACAGCTGACCAACTTTCAAAGCTTAGGAGCACCTCCCATGTGCCCAAACTGTCAAGTAGCTCAAGCTGAGCTGACTAACGACATATTTGGGCTTGAAGCCATTCAGAGCTTTAGTGCCACCAAAGAGTATGCTCCTCTTAGGCTTTTGAAGATTAACAGCCAGCATGTGCAGATACGTTTAGTTTGGGGGAAAAAAACTTCCATTTTCTTATTTTTTTACTGATGTTTTATTGCTTTCCTTTTCAGGAAAGGTATTTTAAAGCTAGGAGTGTTGTGTTCTAATGGATTGTCTCCAGACTGTGATGTACTTTTAAACAGAGCACTCATTGTTTCTGTCAGTTTAAAAGTAGTGTTATCTAACTGATAAAATATTTTCTGTGGAGCAATTGTGTTTATTTTAATGTTATGGGGCTGACATAGTGTTTGAAAGTGCTTTTTACTGAGTTTTTTGGGAAAAAAAAAAACATTTGTGTTTTACTCGCATTGTCGCTTCCTTTCCCCAGGATAGAGGCATCGGTTTTGGCTTGACCATGGAGCAGATTGTCAGTCCTACGGTCGGTCCTTCTTCCAGCCATAAAAAAAGAAAAAAAAAAGTTAAGCAAACAATCAAATGCCCTTTCCCACCACTGCAGGCTACCAGTTTCCCTCAGCTATTGGTGGGTAATTTTGCAGTGACCATTTGTTGTATGGCAGATCACTCATCTTTTACCCTGGTTCCCTCTGCTGTAGCACCTACAGCCAGTATGGACCAGGGTTAGCCATGCCCTCAATGGCTTTTGGGCTCTCCTCAGTGGATGAGGGAGAACCACTCTTGTTGTTCCTAGGAGAGGGATCAGGGACGGTTTCCCTGTTGTAACAGAATGCTGTGCCCATCCCTGGGGAAGCAGCAGCTGCCATTAGTAAGATGGTTGGGCCCATTTTTCCTGTCAAAAAGAAGAAGAAAACAAAGCATGTATCTACTCCTCTCAAGTTTCCTTTGGATGGGAGTTGTTTACTGGGAATGGCTTAGGGATTGACCTAGACTACTGAACCTTCTTGTAGAATAGTTTCTAATAAAAGAAAGAGGGATGCCTCCTTTCCTGAAGAGATTCGATATTCTGAATCTGTACAGGAAGACGCAGGGATGATTTCAGGGTTTGCACTCAGACTTTTAATTCCGGCTCAGAAGAGAGCTCACTTTCTGATTCTCTCTCTGTGGGTTTTGTTTTCTCTGAAACTATTGCCTGAATGTCCCAGTGTTTTCAGTGGGAGGACACCCAATCCCTCAAAAATACTGTGAGTTGTTACAGAAGGATTTTGCAGAACCTACACCCATTTCTCCTGTTCTGTCTGATTTAGAGGATATGTGTCTTCCTGCCTGCAATTTTTCTGACAGTCAGCCAGCGGTCCCTAAAGGCAGATAGGATGCTTAAAGTTCCTCAGTCTTTTACATTTTTATACAATATTCACAGACCTGACCCAACAGCTATAGCCTTACTTGACACCTCTGCTGCAAAGCAATTGTTTAATTCCAATCCTACTCTTTCTAATAAGGATGGGAAAATTACTGATAGATTTGAGAAAAATGTATACTTCTCCAACTTTGAATTTCAGAATTTTAACTTGTCATGCTCATATATTAAAGTTTATCCTGACATATTGTGGAAGTATAATGGATGTTTTTTCTACATTTTATTTTTGTGAAGAAAAAAAATGCTTTAAATAAATTAATTTCCTCAAGTGCGCAGGTCACTACTCATTATTTGCAGTGTGTGTATGACTCTGTTGATACTTCTGCCAGGGCTTTGGTACTGATATGGTTTTAAGGAAGTTTGCTTGGCTGCATTCTCAGAACCTCCCAGATGATGTTAAAAATGAGATTTTAAATCCTCCCTTGAATAGAGATTTAGTGTTTGGTGACTCTGCTGAGATGAGCAGGAAATCTCTAATATATTTCAGCCCTCCTTTTCCAAAATTTTCAAGGGATTTTCATTCTCCTCATTCATTTTCAGCAAAAACAGTCTCAACAGAATTTGGGTAAACAGATGTTTAAGAAGTGGCATGGAGGTTCTAAAAAGAAGTCTCAAACCTCCCAAAGCCAAGGACAATCCAACAAGTCTGAATTACTTTTCAGGCAAATGGGTTTTGAAAATCATTCATCAGGGTTACAGATGGCAGTGTGATAAAATTCCTCCTTTCCAGGGGGTCATTCCTCATCCTGCAGATCAGACTGATTTGTTTCCACCAGTTCTTCATCACATGCTGCCCCAAGAAGTGATAGAACTAATCGGGTCTATATTAGAACATTGAAGTTTCAGAACTTCGAATGTTATAATAGCGACCCTATTCAGTGAAAGCTGAAAATAGCAATGTTACAGAAAAACAAATTCTTTCCTAGGGAAAGAATTTGGTTGTCCGTTCCTGTCGCTTCACTATTTTCAGCACTGTGGTGGAAAGTTACGGGTCAGGTTCAGGTAAGTGTGCGATTGTGTGGACATGAGGGTTAGGGCTGGTTAGTTGAGTTAGGGTTAGGGCACGGGTCAGGTAAGTCTGCGAATGTGTGGACGTGACGGTTAGGGCGGGGTAGGTGAGTTAGGGTTAGGGCGTGGGTGAGGTGTGTGTGCGATAGTGACGGACCTTAGGGTTAGGGTTTGGGTTAAGGTAAGTGGGTAGATAGTGGTGTATTTACAGTTTAGTCTATGGTTAGAAGTAAGATTTTAGGTGTATGTGTGTGGATTGCTCTTTGTTTGGTGTGCTTGTGTTGTGTGTATGTGTTTTGGAACAGCACATTTTTTCCCTTGGAAAAAAATTTGCTATTCTGAATTTTTGATGTTATCAGTTTTCGCTTAATAGGGGTCGATATTAGAACATTCAAAGTTCTGAAACTTTGATGTTCTAATATAGACTCAACCAATCCCTCCTTCCCAGGTGGGGAAGGGGTTTAATTCAATGATGTCTCTAGTTCCAAAGAAAAAAAAAACATGCTTGAAGACCAATACTAGATCTTTCTTTCCTAAACCTGTTTGTGATACATACAAAATGATGTCACGTCAAAGACTGTTGCCTCTTTATCCTCTTTCAAGTTTCCTGGTAACACTAGACTTAAAAGATACTTATCATCACATTCCTATTCATCCAGACTTCAGGCGTTTCTTAAAAGTTTTGTGTGTCTGGATCACATTATTGGTTCTCTGCCTTACCCTTTGGACTATCCACTAAACCAAGAGTGTTAGCAAGATGTCTAGCTCCAGTTATAGCTAACTGCAGGATACAGAGTATCCACATATTCCATGTTTAGATGACTTGCTTATATTTGCAGAGTCTTTTTCAAAATGTCAGGAATATCTCTCTTGAGTGAGAGATCTGTTGCACAAGCTGGGATTCCAAGAGAACATTCAAACGTATTTTTTGACTCCCTCACATAGGATTGCTGTCTTGGGATGTCAACTAGACACCTCAGTTCAAAAGCTTTCCTCCCACACGGGAAAATAGATCTTTATTTAGATCTATTTCTAAGGTTTTCTACTTAGATTTCAGTCACTGTGAGGGAATATCTCAAGATATTGGGTCTCATGGCATCTATGATTCTCATGACACCCCTGGCAAGACTCTACTTGAGAAAGATACAGTGGTGTCTGAAATCTCACCAGCATCAAGACCCTTTATCTTTTCACATCCCAATACTATGTTTGTCAGAAGAGAAATCACTTGGTGGAGACAACAGATATCCTTAAAGTAAGGTCTCCTCTTCTCCCTCCATGCTATAAAGCAGTAAGTCTCCCCTCAGATGCTTCAGAATCTGCTTAGGGAGCAGTTTCAGGAGAGATACAAGTGTAGGAAGTGTGGGACACTAAGGACAGGCACAAGCACATACACATCTATGAGATGTTTGGCCTGATCAAAGCACTCAATTCTCTGAACCATTTCTGGTCTCTGCAGCCTCTTCAAGTGGTTACAGACAATACCACAGTGATGAGGTAAATCAACAAGCAAGGGGAAACCAGGTCATAGCCCCTTTGCAGACTAGCCATGTTAGCTTGGGATACAGCTTAAGACAGGCAGCAGGTACTAATGGAGGCAAAAAGCCTGCTACTAGAAAATAATAAATAAGCAAATAGAAAGAGTTTCTAATTGGTGCCAACAACATAACCAGCACCCATTCAGGGCTAGTTGTCCTCTGCTTTTACAATATTTGTGTGAGTTAATATACTTTGGCCTTTCTTCTTCCTCTATCAAGGTTAATTTATTGGCCATTTCAGCATTCCTGCCCTTAGATCCTCCTCTTTTAAGGCAGTCACATGTCAAAATGTTCTTGAAAAGGGTTTTGCATAAGAGACCTCCATGTAAACCAGTGGCCCTTCCTTGGGATCTTAATTTTGTGTTAGAGAAACTAACACTTGCTCTATTTGGACCAGCTAATCTAGATTACTTGAGGTTCTCAACATGGAAAACAGTTTTATTGATTGCTTTGACCTCTGCAAGAAGGGCATCTGAGTTGCAAGCTTTTATGGTGAGTCAACCCTACCTCATTTTCCACAAGAACAGGGTTTCTTTGAGAACTAATCACTCTTTCATACCTAAAGTGGTATCCAAGTTTCCTTTAACCCATACAATCCATCTCCCAATTTTCTTTCCTGAACCTCAAAATGAGGGACGAAGGATACTCCATACCTTGGATGTCCACAGACAACTCTTGACAGAACTAAATCTTTCAGCTTATCAGATCAACTTTTCAGTTTTGTTTAGGTAAGAAGTCACAACCAGTGTCAAAACAGTATTTCCAAATGTTTGTCTAAGGCCATTACCTTTTGTTATACTCACCATGAGAAATCTATTCCACGCAAGTTTAACCCCCACTCTACAAGAATCTTTACTTCTTCTATGGCTTTTTTGAAAGGGTTGGATTCAAGAAGTATTCTAGAAGCTTCTATTTGGTCCTCTGTACATATATTACACAGTACTATCAGCTGGAGTCCTTCTGTAGGTCTAGATCATGCTTTGCTAAGACCATTGTCCAGAGGCTCCTGGACTCCTTTCCTTCCACCTCCCAAATATAGTTAGCGATACTCATCAACCCATATAGCTAAGGCCACTGCAGGAGTGATCAATATGAATAACATAGTACAGTTGTTTAATCTGAACTTACCATAAACATAGATATCTGCAGTAGCCAATCCCTCCCTACACTGCCTTGTTTTTTTTTGTCTTTTTTTGTGACAGGGTGTGGATATTTATTTTTTGTTATTTCTAGCTTTGTCCTATCAGGGCCCAGCCTCTGTCTCTGCTGGTAGGAGAGCTCTGAAGGGTTTTGCACCCACACTTGTCTTTAGTCAACTCAGCTCAAGTTGCTTGACAATTTGGGTGTTTAAGGTACCATGAAGCTTTGGAAGTTAGCTGGCCATTATATCCTTGGCAGGATATAACCCATATAGCTAAGCCTAATGCACCATTGATCATGTGAACATCTACTGTTATGGTAGGTTCAACCTACACAATTGTACTGTACAAAAAAAATCTTTGCTCTGCAATACTAGCAAAGCACTTGGTACAAATGTAGCAAGCAGCTTGCAACACTTAAAATATTTCAGGCGTCACTTCAGCTGCACCCGCAGACACTGTGCTGGCATTCCTTTGTTATACTGGTACTGCACTCCTACACCATCCCTGCTGATCATGATCTCTAATAACTTGAGCCCAGGCAGCTAACAAAATGCACCCTTCTACTGCATATACACAAGGAGATCTGCTCCCACTACCCACCCTTGGTACTCTACTACACGAGATATTTCTCCCCCGTCCTGTATTGGAAAGGGGGTATTATAACTCAATAAGATTATCTTGGTTAATAAACAAATAAATAAATACATACATACATGCATAAATAAATACATAAATAAAATGGTTGTGGGACACATCTGCAAAGCAGGACTCTGAGTGAGGAATTGCTAGAAGGGTAGATGGTGTCAGCAATCATGACTTCTGGGGATAGACTGAAATTGGCAACTTGTGATCAGTGTTGTACCCTTTAAACAAATTTTAAATAAAATAAAATAAATGTCCACCTGTGGCATGGATAGGGCACCATTGCATGCTCAACTTCTGATGCAACCTCCCTGCTTAGAGAGATCAACCCTTGAGGACTGCCCTGACATGGATGATGTTCTAATTCATGACCTGCTCTTGCTGCTTCTGTGCTCCTGAGAGGTTACAGGAATCAGGGTCTCTTGTGACAATGGTGGCGTAATACTGTGTTACCTGGGTCTGCATGATGTTCACTCATGTTGGATGCCAGTCCTGCAAGCAGACAACCATTGCCAACTAACACTGAGGGGTGACAGGGCTCCTTACAGCTCCAGTAAGGCAGTTGTGTGTCCCATGCAATGATCCATGTACATAGTCACACCATGTCTGTACCTACCCCAGCCATGGACACCAATGGGCATGCATGATGACACTTGCAATTTTAGAGAGGCAGCTCGTTACTGTAGCATGTATGACACATAACCCTCACACCATAAACATTACTTTATGATATCTGGTTTCCACATCCCCAAATAACTGAGCAATATCATCACAAAGGCCTCATAAGACACCTACTAACTCTATTAAGGACTGTTTAGCAGTACACTGTCCCTGGTAGCCACATGTTAGTTGGCACTTGCGATACCTGTTGTCCACTACCCTTGTGTTGTTGGCTTATGGTGGGTATACCCACTAAGGAAGCAGTACGCACTTCTGAATAAGGAGTTTCAGGCACAGCTGCAGCACATGAGACACTCTGCTTCTTGAGCTTCCTTGCATACAGATGATGGTATATAGTCACTCACTACAGCCACAATGTGTGCATTGTTTTCAGCCATATTTTTGAAGAAATGCTCTTGTATTCACCCATTCAGGAATGAGACAGACAGAAGCGCCACTGTGTCCTTTGCCTGTGACTCTGAGTGTGACAAATCACCAGGGATGTCAACATCATTGCCAGGCTCTGCAGGACTGCACACATCAGCACCTTGTTGAGCATCAACCATTTGTGCATGTTGTCATCAGTGTTTCCACTTGTGAATGTACAGCACAGAGAACATTATAGTAAGCACGTTATATTATGTTGCGGTGGTGTCATTGTAACAAGATGTAGGTTGGGGTTCTCTGTGTGCAACCAAGTTTGTCTTATGCAGCCTTGCCATCTCTTGTAGTCTCAAACTGTTGCACTCTTGACATGCTAATAAAAATAAATATGTCTCATATCTACTTTGTTAGGGTACATCCACTAATGTGCCAACTGCATATGTAAACCATTGCCGTATACTACTATCATAGTCCATCATTTACAGACATGGTTAAAATGGGTCATTCCAGCACTGGCATCTGCTACACACCCTGGGATAAATCCTATTGGAACCCCTCCTCCCAGTCACACAAAAATATCTTCTAAGTCTGTTAATCTTATTGACCCTGGCAACCCCCCCCCCCCCCAGCAATGTGTCTTCTTCTTAACATAGATGATCATGTCTGTCAAACAACAAGTCTGGTTCATGGAATGGTTGTGCTCAACTGCAATGTTCCTATGCCAAAGATCAGACAACCATTATGTATCCCATAATCAATGGTGTGCATCCTCTCTGCCTATCATCTTGAGGCTTTGCACCTTGAGTTTCTACACCAGAATGTTGTTGTCGTATCACTGAAATTACCTACCTGAGTCTACCAGTCCTGCAGACATGCTGGATCCTGTATATATGGGATGAAAGGAAGAAAACGTATTCTAGGAATATATGTACAGGCACTGAGAATATATCTGCTCCACACTGGCATGGATTCACACCATGCACACCTTACACATTGTGCTACAGAACCATGGAAATCTTGTTGAGAGAGACTATTCCATAAAATAGTCTACTGATAATGAATGCCAAATCTCCCTTCTCTACCCAAACACCATATTCACTACTGTTGTTACCACTTAAACATACAGACAGGTGAGTGAAGCATATATTACACATACAAGTGGCTCTAGGAAATGGCTCTATGGTTAATCAGCAAAGAAAACATTCCTTGAATGGCATTTAATCAAACGCTAACTATCGAACCCCCTTTTTGTCACATAGGCATGCTGTCATAAATTAAATCATTGCATAGTTATAGTTGGACAACAGAAAGGAAGCATTACCATGGTAATGTAGCTATAAGGAAACCTACCCTTTCTCCACATTAGTACAACCTCAGAGTTGGTATATATAATTAGTGGGGGTGTGGGGAGTCCAGCCCCCAATATAATGAGTGTATGGTATTAAAGTAATGTTCCTCTTGTGGTGGAATGTACAGCCTCCCACACCCCTACTAATTATATATACCAACTCCAAGGTCGCACTATAGTGGGGAAAGGGCAAGTTGACTTATATTTTTACACAAAGTGCACTTTATAAGGTGTTCTTTGGAATGTTATTTCTATGAAAACTTTCACAATGTTATTCACGGTGCTGTTAAACTTGTGGAATATAAGCTATCAAAGTGGTGCTAATTAAAATAAATATTATTGAGAACTACATGGACAGTTGAGACCTTCTGTCATGAATGACTATGTATCACTTAATTCTGCTTCCATGGAACTTACTCATACTGAACAACATGCCCTCAACAGCCTTCCTGCATTCTAGATGTCCCTAAAGGAGTGTAAGAGAAAGACACATGGACTTCCTTCACACATCCCACTCAGGCAATAGCTTTTTAGTCCTGAAGACAGACAAAAAGAAAACGGATGCCTGCATGATCTGGATCTCATTCTGAACAAGGACTCAGTTATCCAGTTGTCTGCTGAAGAACGCCATCACTGTTATGATGACCTGAAGTGACACTGACTTAAAACAGTGTAGAAGTGTGAAATGGAATTGTGAAGGCAGTGTCAAGAAATCTATTGCAAGGAATTATTAGTAATGCATACAACTCTATATTTCAACTTATCAAGAGATTCACCTGATCATAGTGGGGTGTCACAAGAAGTAGGAATGGCTGGCTACAAGTTGGACTATGTTATTATTCTTATCTGCTTTAAAATTCAGTCAGTTTCAATGATCTATGGATCCAAGCATTGAGGAAGAGGAAGATTGTCAGGCCCAGCCATCTCCTTTACTGCCTCACATTATTGAAGCTAGAGATGGGCATGATGATGGGAATGTGCTGGCTCACCAGTGAGGTGAGGACCCCTGTTAAGAATACATGCATGCATGTAACACTACCTAGTGACCAATAGTAGCAGACAGTTGAGGGGAGATGCAGTCAAGTGTCAGGCTGGCCAACATCTGGGTCAGATGGAGGTCTTCCTGTAACAAAAAAGAATAGATTTGTTAGAGTGGCAGTCCATGTGCACTGGGGCAGAGAAGAGTCCAGCTCCATCTTGCACTGCCTTCATGCAATAATTAACTGGTGATTATTCTGTGCAGATAGCTGTCTGGGCTATCCTAATTCCTTCCATTCCCAGCAAATACTATACCCTAATTGGTATAATCCCAGACACACACACACACACACACACACACACACACACACACACACACACACACACACACACACACACACACACACACACACTTCCTATCATGTATTACTGCCTACCTTGTGTGTGTGTGTGTGTGTGTGTGTGTGTGTGTGTGTGTGTGTGTGTGTGTGTGTGTGTGTGTGTGTGTGTGTGTGTGTGTGTGTGTGTGTGTGTGTGTGTGTGTGTGTGTGTGTGTGGCCCAATCATCCCCATCACTATTCATATATATCCTCTGTATGTACATATTCAACCATTGTCATCCTATGTTCCTCTGTGCAAAATCATCCATTTTGTTATACTTTTTGTGTATGTTTTTTGTTTACTCTCTCATACTAATCTTCACTCTCTTTCATTACCCGGTATATTGTTGCATACCATTCCCATCTCATCTCTCTTTATATTAATAATGTATTCTCTTTGTGTGCTTCCATCTCCTCTCCTTGTTCTTTCCCCATTCATACGGCTCTCTGCCTTCCCTTTCATTCCCTTTTTAACAGTGAGTATAGTAGCCATGTGATTTCAGATGACTTTTTGGCAATATTCATATATGGCATTTCACAGGAATGCTGCATTTATAGTGTTTACAGGAAGAAAGCAGCATGTATTAGCACAAATCATTGCCTGGTCAATACAAAACCTCCAAACTCTGGACCCCACCCAGTTCAGATTTGTGAAAGTCAGATCATGCCTCCTGAACCTGATTGACTTCTTTGAGGCAATCACCAAAGCTGTAGACAAGGGTAAGGTGGTTCACACAGCCTATCTTGACCCCGCCAAGGCTTTCGATCCCATCCCCCATTCTAGAATTATAGCTAAACTCACTAAACTAGGTATAAATCCCTTTCGTCACAAGATGGGTTGCCTACTGGCTCACTGACAGAACCCACACTGTAAAAGTTGCAGACTCCAAATCTGACTTCAAACCAGTGACAAGTGGAGTACCACAGGGTTCAGTCCTGGGACCTCTCCTGTTTGGTATCTACTTCTCTGAAGTACAGGCTGACACAGAAGGCCTTTGGCTAACTAAGTTCGCAGATGACTGCAAACTAGGAGCCATAGTCGAGTCCCCAAATGATGTGGACATCCTACAGAAGGGCCTCACTGAGACAGATGCCTGGTGTCAGAGCCATGGCCTCAGGCTCAGTGCCAAAAAGTGCATTGTCATCGCCTTTGGTAAAAACTCTGTAAGGCTCAGTGCCAAAAAGTGCATTGTCATCGCCTTTGGTAAAAACTCTGTAAGGCTCAGTGCCAAAAAGTGCATTGTCATCGCCTTTGGTAAAAACTCTGTACCCATGAACTACCACATAGGCGGCAGTCTACTTAATGCCAAATGTGTGATAAGAGACCTTGGGACCCAGATGGATAGTAGTCTCGCCTATGGTAATCACATCACCACAGTAGTCAGGAAATCCTTCTACGTAACACACTTTATCACAAAAGGGTTCTCATCCAGCAAAAAAGAGGTCATTGTTGCCCTCTACTTGACACTCATTAGAACCATTATAGAGTACAATGCCCATTTTGGAATGTACCTCACAAGACATCTTCAGCAGCTGGAGAGGCCACAGAAGTACCTCACAAAGAGGATTACTAGCCTCAAACAGATGCCCTACACTGACCATCTCAAAAAACTCCAGCTTTACTCTGTAGCATATCGCCTACTCTGAGGTGATCTCTGCCTAACATATAAAGCTATGTCAAACCCAGAGCTGTTGGGCATGCTACACCTAAAGAAATCCCAATCCCTCCAAGCTACATACCCTAGGGACCTAAACCTTGTCACCACAATAAACAGGACATGCTGGAAGGATAGATTCCTATCCCAGAGACTTCCCATACTCTGAAACAAGTTCCCATCTATGTCAAGCAAAGTTCCTCATTAGCACTCTTCAAGAAAAAATCTTGATGAGTGGATGGGAAATAGGAAATACACCCCGGGAATCACTTCTGTGCTCTGCTCGACAGGGGCACAGGAAAATAACTTTCTTCGGTGGCATAAGCCAGGGAACCTTGTTGGCTAGGCTTACTTAGGCCCTTGGGCCGATATCCTAATACTTACTTATGAACCGATTAGGGGCAGAGTGCATTACTGATGTGCGGATACGCTTTGTATGCTCTTGTTGTACCATGCTGCTACATGCTAAGAGGGCTGTGTACTTTAATCCAATAGCTTCAACTCTGTTACTCTTGCTTATCATAGAGGAGATAAGCAGGGCTGATTGCTCCGAAGTGCTAGGACTTTGATATCCATTTGTAATGAGGATTTCTTGAGCTACTCATCATGGGCTTCACACACTGTCATTGCAGGTGAAGAAGCTTTGTGCCCGATATATAATTGTTCAATGGTTCCCAGGAAATGCTAGCTGCACTGAGAGATGGAAGACAGAATCAGTGGTTGCCTGCTGTTAAGTTTTAGTTTCCTTTATTTACGTTAACGTGCATTTCAACATTTTGAGTGGTTCGTTATAAATGGTGTAGGAATGGACAGGCTTATGGCAGTGCTTGTATTCAAATTAACTGTTCCAACACATTTGTATTATTAAGACCATGAATTTCGGATTACAGTAAGTATTCAGTGAAAGTGGTGGATGATGATTGGCCCATGATCAAATGCACAGGATTCCGTATTAAATGGATTCAGAAATGTCACACTGGATGAGGTACTGTTATTCACTGATATCAGCGTCACTTTCTAGTTTTATGTTTAGTAAGTTAAAATCAGACCCGGCATTAGGCACTCACAAAACCTGTGGCTGCTTGGGGCCTCCGATAACTTGCTGCTAGGGAGGGCGTCAAGGAAAACAGCAATAGAGTCTGGCCATGGGGAAGGGAATGCATGGGGTCCCTGTACTCAGCAGCAGGCTGATGTTAGTATCAGCTTCTATTATTTTATTTTATTTTTCCTTCCTGCTCAGAGCAGTACAACATTAAGGAATGGAGGAGACATATAAAAAGTAATATTTCAGGTCCACTTCATGCAAGAACAGACCTGATTTTTTTTTTTGCCCTATCCCTAAGCAAGAAAGTTTGAATAGATCAGATGTCATTTGTTAATAAAACGTCTACCTTTCAGGTCCTCTTCGTTCAAGAATGGACCTAAATGGTTGCAATACATTTTACCTTTTTAATTGTAGTATTTGGCGGGTTTGTTTCCCTCTTTTTTAGTGTTTCACCAAGAAAGAACACCAACAATCAGCTGTCAATGATTTTTCTTTATTTACACCATAGTTTATTTCCTGTTACTGTATACTTATTGACTGCTGTTGCTGCATATGTGCTACTCTAATCAGCAAAAGTAAAACAAAAAAAGAAAACAATTAATACGTGTTGCTTCTGTTAAAATCTTCCTGAAGTGATATATTTAACTACTGCTTCCACTGGTTCTTTACTTATTCACTGTGTCTTGCTGTACTGCATGTGTTTTAAAGCTGTGAGGTTGCATCTTGCCAACCATGCTCTGTTGCACATATTATGGCTACCTTAAACAAAAACTAGCTGGAATTTTGCTGAGACAGTATGGCATATATCTGCCACACTTCAGTTTCACTATCCCATGGTCTGTGGCATAAGTATGCTTAGCTTGTTTTTCACATACTGCTGCATGATATTGTTCATTGCATTTCATGGGTGTGTGTTGGGGGGGGGGGGGTTGTTGTTCATATGGTGCTGCACTCTAATACATGCATTGTGATGCAACTCTATATGGTCCCAGTTTAAAATGAAATAGTCTGTTTTTTTTGTTTGTTTTGTATCAGGTGGCTGCACTTCTCTTATCATACCTATTGTTTGTCTTTATACAGCTACTGTAACATTTTTCTGGGCCATTTCTCATAGCTGCTGGTGATGGGGTGTTTTCATATACTGATCTTCATAACAAGAACTTAGCACTTCTTTCTTGCCAAGAGTGCTGATAGATTGCAGATAGTTTGTCATAATCTACATCTGTTTGTTTATCTTTCTGTCTAATTTATTTATATTGCCATTGGTGAAAAAAGCAACATATCATTAGAGAAATAGTTCCATATTAGGAGTGCTGACTATATGATGTAGGGCCAATAAGAGGTATTTAATATTTAACTATTTATTTATTAATTCATTTATTTTTTGTTTATTTATTTATTTATTGACTTTTTTTACCAAAAAAAGTCCGACTGGGCACAGTTGCCCTTTTTCACAGGAGGCCCAGGAAGAAAAGCTCCAAGGTATTGTATTTAATGCAATCAAAATTTACAATCACAAATTTTATAATGCAGTTTCAGTGAATACATTCCATAATAGTCAGTATAATAAAATTTTATTGATATTCACAAGCATTAAATTTACAAGCTTTGTACTACAAGTTTACAGATAGAAGAGTGGTGTATAAAATAGGTAGGAGTAATTTAAGAAATTCAACTGAGTGAGATTTAGAGGAGATAAGCAAGTCTGAGTATTAACTGGGAAGTAGTGATGGAATAATAACTTGGTTGTGCTTATTAGAAGTGGGTACACTAGGAGGATAAGTAATACAATAAAGTGAGGCAGTAGAAGGGGATAAGCCAGTTAAGTGATTTAGTGTCTAAAAGAGAAGTCTAAGAAAGGTGATGAAGGGTGTTAGAGACCTATGTCCCAGATGAGGAGCAGGTACAAAGCCAGGAGGCAGAGAAGAAGTCTTTTAGGAATGGTTTGAAAAGATGAAGGTCTGTGGTAGATTAATATTGATATAGGAATTTTATTCCAAGTTTTAGCTACACTGCTGGAATAGAGACTGACCACAGCAGCCCTTCATGATCTGCTTGAAGATAAGCATCTTGGTCTCTATCATTGTAGCATTTTGAGCTGCAGTCAGATCTTCAGAATGGAATGAGGAAGAAGACATAGGAAGTCTTCATTTAAACCTTTGACCCTATACTTGCTGTGCCAGTAAAATATTTACACCTTGAAGGGTAATATTGTTAGTGCTGTTAATGTACTAATTTTTCACTAGACTTTACACAGTTTGAACCTATCTCTCTGCTTGACCATTTAACTGCAGGCAATTAGTATCTGAGGTCACGTGCTGAAAAATAACATTGCTGAATCCCATACTTGCATACTGTGGCCCAGTTACCATCTGATGTTATCACACATGGAATGTCCTATCTAGAATCCATAGGTAAAGGTGCATTCATATCTGATATTATCACATTGTGGAATGTCCTATCTGGAATCCATTGGTAAAAGTGAATTAATCACACCAGTATTTGTAGTGTGCGTTAACATCATTACCTCAGGAAAACCAACAAACCAAATGACCAGCAAATACAAATGAAAAAGCCACACAGACTGGAATCCCTGAATAAAATACAAAGCTTTAATTCAACATAAAATGGTGAGCGTTTTCATTTGGTAGATATCACCAAACTTCTTCAGACAAAGTAAAAAAGCAAATGCAGCCATATTTATACATCACACCCTACCTAAGAATCAATTAACACCAATTAGTACTAAACTATAAAACTTCACAGCAAACATTAAGACTATATACATTAATAAATATCCAACTATATATAATACATATATAAAAATATATGCTTCTATAGGCATGTGAAAATCTTCCCCGATCACTTCTTCTAATTTGTGTTGTTACAGCAGGTAAAATGTGGGGATAGAGGGGGACCCTGGAAGTTGTTTCTCAAAGAGAAAGAAACCTGGTGGCAAGTATTTCTCAGTGCTTATTTGCCACCAGGTTTAAATGATGTAGTGTCTATTTCCAGTAAATTAAAGTTAAGAGTATTTGATAGATGAGTTTTCCTACCTGTTATTGCATTTAGGTTTATTATTTATAATTTATAAATAGATAGAATAAATAGTTTTATATATTTTTATTATTTTTCTGCATTTTCAATTTTAAAGTATCTATTTCTCCATATATATATATATATATATATATATTGTATTAAGTAGGTTGAAATTATTTTAGAAAATATATATTTTTATATATGCATTATATATAGTTGGATATTTATTAATGTATATAGTCTTAATGTTTGATGTGAAGTTTTATAGTTTGGTACTAATTGGTGTTAATTTATTTTTAGGTAGGATGTGATGTATAAATATGGCTGTATTTGCTTTTTTACTTTGTCTGAAGAAGTTTGGTGATATCTACCAAATGAAAGCACTCACCATATTACCTCAGGGAACATTTACTCATAATCATACCTCAGAAGTATTCACAAAAGGTTTCTATAGATCTTGTGGGGCTGGGACAGTATAGTATTTTTTTTAACTTTCCTCATGAACCTAAGTAGAGTACATAGATGGTCATTATAGCTTGTGTTGGGGCTGGGGACAGTGTGGTCTTTATTTCTTACCTTTTCACATAAACCTCAGAGAAGTTCACAGAAGGTCACAACAGCATATGTAGTTGGATTATACTGTCCAGGGAGTAACAAAATGAACCACGTTACTGTGATCATCATTTTATTCACTTTCTTTATAATCGAACATCAAATATCTACACCTGTATTTATCATTTGGGGGTAGAGGTAAGGAGGTGTGTTTATATACATCTAACAGCAACAAGTTAAAATGTGTCACTGTGTTCTATTTGTACTTCCAGTTTTGTAGCAGCCTGACATCAGAGAGGTACATAGAATGTGAATGCCTTTTGGGGAGAGGAGTTAAAATGCATGATATGTGTGTGAATGGCTGCAGCCACTTGAAATACATGACTGTGGCCATCTGTACCTTCACTTTCATTCCAATCTAAGACTAGAGGGGTAGTGCCTTTCATTTTTGTAAGAGGTGGAAGGAGGTAGCCATTATTCCAAGAGAGAATGTATGTACCCTTGTAAACATTTATCTTCCAAGTTTATTGTAAGCTGCTATTTTGTCACCACTGAAAAAATAAGACTACATTTCTTTCCTTTCACATAAAATGTTCAGGCCATCACTGGCTCAAATGGTTGGAAAAAGCTCTAATATGTACCTCAGAGCCTGGTGGCTTCCAGACACCTGTCCTAATTCATTTATTTCCTAGGCAATTATTACTGTACAGCCATGGCTATTTGGAGTGTGTTGCAAGGATGCAAAAGAAAAATTCAAAAGGAATTTCTTTCCTTCATCAATAATTTTTGTTTGGCCCATCACTAGATGAAAAGCGTTTTAAAAAGGGCTAAAACCTACCCCCAGAGCATTTACAAAAACATGGATTCTGGAAATGTAGCTGATGAGCAAGGAAGAAAAAGTAATATGTATGTCATGGGGATGCCAGGATGGATCTAAATGGGGGGGTGTACATATGGGAGCATTTGGCAAAGGGAAAATGCCATGAAATCATTTCAGTTGAGGCTGACCCTGCGCAGAGGGTTGTTTTAATGTAGCATCACCAACTGAATGCCAGTCACTCTGAATGTCCCACTGTAGGATGGGCCGAACTGGTTTGGTGTAAAGACCTGTTGTGATGTAAGAGCATTGTAGCTATAGCTCATTCTGTGCATACTTCTCCATAATTTTTCAAGCTTGAGCTAAAAGGTTGCTTTAAAGGGGGAAGCTAACAGGGTGATACTTTCTAGGGGCCCCAAAATGGTAACACAGTCATTGGCTAAACCTTGTATTCAGTGGTTTAAAAATGTTGTCTCCAATTATCTTTTTAAGCATAGCTATACTAGTTAGAAAGAAAAGCTGCATGCTTATTTCTTCCTACACAGTGCCTTATTATAGGTAAGGTGGCAGTGTCTTACTATGTTTTATATATTCCTGATAGTAACAATTATCAAAAGATACAAAAAAATCAAGGTAAGAAAAAGGGGCTTTGGTAAAGTCGAAGTGATACACATCTGCAGGTGCTCCCATTCAAGGTGTCCTGGAACCCAGTCATTAAATTGCTTGGTTTTGACAGACACCTCTTTCTGATGATAAAGGGTAGGGCAAATTTAAGTGGCAAAGCTAAAGAGATGCAGGAGGCATGACCAGTGATGACAATAATTTGCATCTGAATCACCAAATAAGATGCAGTCTGATGTGACATGCAATTGACTTACAAATGTACCAGGTATTGATTAATTGTGTGTTACTGCAACCTTTCCAGAAAAACATTACATTTCGTACAGTGTTATCATTAATCTGGATGAACTGTATTAATAGTGCTTTTAATCTTCTCTTTCGCATAAGATGATGCTTGTAGATTTTTAGCATTACTAGATTTCTGTTTTCTTCAGTTAAACCATTTTCAGCCAGAATTGCTTTCACTATCCATAAGCTTCTGAATGATCATAGCTATTAAGCTATACTTTATGAGTGATCACAATGAATAAACTCACAGGTGCAGCAAGCCATTTACTTATAATTGCTTATTTTTTAAGCAAGCACAACACAAAACCCTTCACTTAGGTATTACCACACAGGGATATTCTCTTTATTTCTTTTGACTTCTATAATTACAAATATTCCATGCACAACATGCTACTTAACTGTTTTCCTTAAGAAGAAATGTCTGTTTTGCTGTGCAATACCAGAGTTGCAAAGAATAAGAAAGGTTCAACAAAAGCAGATCAGATACTTGAATAAAATAAAGTCTAATGAGAGTTCAGTACTAAACTGCATTTACTGCTACTGACATGGAAGCCAGCTGGAAGCCACACAAATCGATCAATAATATAAAACTTTAACAGAAAACGGAAAAAATAATAGTGAGTTTTCAATAAACATTGAGAATACTGTCAGTAAGCCTTATAGCAAGATATAAATTTCAGATGTAAGTTAGGTTTTACTGAGGTGATGTTTAACTGTGAAATACAATTGTTGGTGTAAGGTGCTGGTTTTGATATACAGTGGTATAAAGGATGTCAAGATTCAATGGAGCAGTCACTGATCACAATGGCAATGCAGAGATATGCAGGGACTCATCAGTGCCCCGCTTACGTCTTTAATCACATGCATATAAATGCAGTAACTCCAAGTTTTGTTGCCACATGTACAAAGGTAGGAGTTTGCTTTCACAGTGCTCTCTGTACAAATGTAGCCAATCTCTTAGCTTGGATTTTGTATCCTTAGTTGTCAAAAACAATTACACAGAGGAAGGCACTCCAAAAGAAGTCTCAGGTATATACGGGTGTCTTGATTTCCTAACAAAAATGTATTTTACTCCTTACTAAACATTGAAAAAGGTGTATATAGTAACATGGTGTGACAGTTGTCACACTGATGTTTCAAAATATTTGTGAAATTGAAGTGAAATAATCTAAATGGCAACTACTTTAAATTGGATGTTGTTGCAAACAGTATAAATATTATTTCCACTTTAAGGCAGACAGAAACTTGTTTGTATTAGCTAGAGATTTTTCCCAAATGAATTATTGTTAAGTAACAATTATTTTATTAAGCTGCAGTTGTGGTGCTGTGGTAGCGTTGTCACCTCACAGTAAGACGTTGTCCTGTTCGATTCTCAGCTAAAGCGTCTTCTGTGTGGAGACATGCATGAATCATGGACGTACCTTCATTGAAGGTTGTGCGTCAGACCTGGCAAGTCGGTACGTAAAAATCTACTGCCAATCATTAGCGGACTGGAGTTCCGCTGTGGCGATCCCTAACCGGGAAAAGCCGAAAGATACAACAACAATTATTTTATTAAAATGTTGTATAAAAGGAGCACTACAGTCCTGTTAACTAGAAAAGTTGCCCTGCCAATGTAGGGGGGGGGGGTTTGCATCTTGAGCAGCAGTTCTGGGGAATGTGCTGCAGCAAAGGAGAAAACATTCCAGAACTATCCAAACAGGGATGGATACTTTCCAGAAAGAAGAAAGCTGGTTGAGATTATCTTCAGTCTGTGTCAAAACCGATATGAGTTATTGTACTTTTACTTCGTGGGGCTAACAGAAAAAGTAATTTATTTAGCTTCTGTTGCTTCATCCTTTTACACAAAAATAATCCACACCAGTACTTTTTTCATTCAGTTTAATAAATCTTAATTATTTTATGGCCTGGTGGTCTCTGCTGTATTATTTTGTACTTTTTGTACTACAATAGGACAAATCTCCACGTAGATCACAGCCGTCAGGGCTTCATTATAATGAGCCATTTCTGCAAATCCAGCACTGACATTATAGCAAAGTCTATCCAAGTCTTCAAAATACTTGAAATGTATTTCAGCAGCTTTGTGTCTTTATATGTGTATATATATATATATATATATATATATATATATATATATATATCTTTTATACATATCTACAATTTAGAGGCATTTGAAAGTTTTCATGGAGAAATCTGAACTGCTGTGATGAATGTGTTTGGGAATTCAACTTGTCATCACTTACCATTGGATACCCACTTACCCACTATTCGTCTTATTTTTTTTGTCCTCTTGGACCTGATATTACTGGCCCAGCCGCCACTGCCTCATGCCCACACTGGGTCTACCAGTCAAACACCTACCCACTGGACTTCTCCAGTATTGCTGGGTTAGTCATGTATCCTATGGGTGTCCTGGACCTTGACCATCTGTCATTCCATCCGGTGGGGGTTTCTTTTATATGCCTTACCCACTTTCACTTTCTCTGTCTCTCGAACTCATGAACTATGTCCAAGTGCAACTTCCTTCTTTGGACCACACCCCCCCATTAGGGCACATCATTGATGATCAGTGTCCCACCCAGGATCTGCATGACCATCCCTCCCTGCCTCTCCATCAGTTGCCCCAGTCACTAACTGAACTCAGGTCACATGGGCCATAGCAAGAGCTTTATCCCTCTACACCACTGGAATGGCCTGCCAAATAAAATACCCTTGAGAGAAAATAACACAAAACTGCTAAAGAAGCTTCTGGAATATAGTAGCCCTGAGGTTGCTTGTGTCTGCAAGATATAAGTGGCTAGGTAAAATGCATGTGGTGCATTTCCTTATGCTATTCCAAATGTCCAAGCCTTTTAAGAATCCCAGCATAGTATCAGTTCCCAAATACATTAATCTCCCACAGCTCAAAGGTACTGGTTAGTGTCCATGTCAATGTTCATCCACTGTCTTTGTGTTACAGGGAAATGTTTATCAACAGCAAAGTGACTATCTCTTTAAATGATAGCTATTATCTCCATTTCAGCATGTTTCACAGAAACAGACAGCATCTGTAAGATGTAACATGATTTGTATACATGACTATGAGGGAAAACAAGTGAAGGATTGATCAGCCTGGTTGCTTACATAGACACCAGAAAGGCTTTTTGATTTTTTATTCATTAAGTATTACTCGGTAAGTAATTCTGTTGTGCTCCCTAAAGCGGCCCTGAGCTGGTTTCAGAGCTAGAAACAAGGCAAGAATGTTTGCTGCGTATTAAATAACACAATAGCTGAGCTTATGAGCATTAAACATTGGCCATTATATGGATGCATCCCACCACCACTGCTCTTCTTATTTTTAAAGACTTTTCAGTCAAATGTGCTTTCAATAACTTTTTCTACCACATGGTGTTCTGTCAAATGTACCTTTGATGAAATGACGAAATGTAATATAATAATATATATATATATATATATATATATATATATATATATATATATATATATATAAAACAGATCATATATCAATCCTGTTTTTTCCTTTTGTTTATGTATGAATACTGATGAATAAAATGTACCCAAGGCTTCCATTCTACCCTTATAGACTTAAATGCAGCTTGGTTTTAAAGTTGGCCTTGTGATATTGATATGGTCAATACATTTTTTCCAATGGCATCTTTCCAGTGAGAGAAAATGCCCTTATTTTTAGAAATATATATTGATCATTACTTCTTATAATACTCAGTGCAGATATATTTGGGCAATTATTGGATTTGCCAAACAGAGCAAAAGTCATATACCTATACAAAACGGAAGACAAGTATAATAGAATATGCCGGAGTATAACAGCAAGATAACTGCCCATGCCAATAAAGTAAAGGCAATATTTAGTGTCCCCATAAAAATTCTTAGTAAAACTCTTACACAAGAATACCATAGTATATACTCCACCCAGGACCTGCTATTCTTCCAAGAACAAATTCAGAGCAGCTTAGTCATGAAGTTAACTGGACCTGTTTGCCCTCATGGGTAAACAAAATGATAGTTGCATCTTTTCAGTGACAAAAACTGTCAGTGGGGAACTTAATATTTATATATATATATATATATATATATATATATATATATATATATATATATATATATGTGTGTGTGTGTGTGTGTGTGTGTGTGTGTGTGTGTGTGTGTATGCATACATTAATGTATATTATATTGCATTTTATTTTATTATTTATTATATATAACTAAAGAGGGAGAGAGAGACTTTTTCTTTTAATTTGGATATCTTAAACATTACTTCTTCCCTGGAGACTAGTTGTGTTGCTTGTGCAACATTCCGTTACTTTATGAAAAGATTATACAAGACATGTAAATGAGGTTTGGAATAGACCATTTTGTCCTGGGACATCTTCAAGTGGGGCTAGGTACATAGATTAGCAGGAATTAAGAGAATAAGGGGAGGGGAGGGTTAAATTGGATAGAGGGATGTTTAAGAGGAAATGAGGTAAGGGCATGGAGGGGCTTGGAGGGCTTTGTCAAGTGTAACTGATGTAGGAGTCACATTTTTGTTGTGAACTTGCTATTGCACGTATTACATCCACGATGGCCAGGTGGTGCTGTGGGGCGGGTGGGCCTTGGATTTTGAGTGGGTGGCAGGTGGAAAAGGAAAGATTGCAGGGACAGGGCATGGTGCAGATGGTAAGTAGCCATGATCAGTGGAGTTGGTTGGTGCTGAGCTATTGTAACTTTGCTAGGGTAGTTGTAGGAGTGTGATGCCTGTGTGTGGAATTTGTTGGTGGGTGGTTTAATTTGTTTGGATCTTGGTTCATGTTAGAATTTTTTTTTTTGGTCAATGGGAGTTTGGGTTTATGGGGTACTGCAATTGAGACTCTGAGCCATTGATTCCACATGTTTATAACATTTGCCATGGTTATGGCATCCCGGTGGTGTTAATATAGTATGGCAGTCACTGTAGGTGCATCCTTTACTGGCTGACACGTACTTTCAATCAGGCAGTTTTTTCTTGGGTCTGGAAATGCTTCTTTCTCTGGGGAGGCAGTTTTTTTTGACAGGTCTTGAAAGCTCATGGTGTCTGCTGGATTTGCATCATTGGTGGTTTAGGTTCCACGAGCAGTACCTCCTTTTCACAGGGTTTTGTGGAGCTGATGTTTCCTTGCTTCAAGTTGCAGTAACACAGTTAGACTCATGCGCAATGGTAGCAAAGGATCATTGCAGTCATTAAACTGTGGTGTACGATGGAGTTGAGCTCAAGTTTGCAGAAAAGCATTTTAATGGAAGCCTCCCTTATTTCAGCAGGCATAACTGCAGTTGCATGGCTGGTGAATCAGTGGTGCTGACCAAGTCATTTTCCAGTAAATGTTCAGAATTTTCAGGAGTTAAACATTTTGGTGACCATGGTGGGGGTGGTATTTAATGGGAGGGACAGGTCGCAAGTCTAGCAGTGTCATACTTTTCTGAAATTCAGCAGGCATAACCAGTGGTGCGATTGACTTTCTAAGTTTGTAAGAGCAGCAGGTACAATTGCCCTTAGTTTGGCCTCTGACCCATTCGATTAATGGCTTCATCCAGAGTTAAGAAGGAGCAGGCCTCTTAGTGATACAAAATACATGCTATGCTCAGAACTGGAGCCATTTCCTGTTTCAGATGACCTGAAATAATTTACTGGAGATTACGGTAAGTTGCTCTTGGAGGCTTTGTAAGGGCTTTATATGGATAACAAAAAATTGGTTATTCAGCAACTTTATAAGTTTATACGAGCAGTATTCTAAATGTGTTTTTTTTTTTAATGGATGTGCCCACACCATGCTAATGATCCTTTTTGGAGGGAGTCCATAGCTGCCATATTATGAGTTAGGGGCTAAAGTAATTGTGGTTTACAGATGGTGCAATACTTTCCAGGTGAGGTGCAATGGTGATGCTGTTGATAATGGTGAGCAGGTGAATTTCGGAGAGTGGCTGCTGCTGTCTGGTGGGCAACTGAAGGTTGGTTGTGGGTGTTTTTTCTGACCTTTCCTGAACTCTTTGCACACATTCTAGTCATGGATAACATGGTTTCTGGGAAGTTGTTGCAATTATCATACAGTATATAAATGTATAAATGTGCGCGCGCGTGTGTGTGTGTGTGTGTGTGTGTGTGTGTGTGTGTGTGTGTGTGTGTGTGTGTGTGTGTGTGTGTTTGTGTGTGTGTGATATATATATATATATATATCTATATAGATATATAGATATATAAAAAAATGGGCAAGACATTCAGGTAATGAAGAGAAGTGCAATAACAATGTATTTTATTTCACATTTACTGTTGGCTTTGTTCAGACTTATAGCGAGGTATGGTCCTGAACCATGTGGCCTGCAGGTTGCAGGGCTGGAGTATAGCATTTGTTTGCTGGAGGAGTTTGGGTCTGTTGTGGAGTTGTCATGGTGGTGCAAGCTTTGGAGTCTGGTTGTGGAATGTGGGTCTGTTGTGGAGTTGTGGTGGTGGAAGCTTTGGAGTCTGGTTTTGGCTTTTTTATACTAGTGCAAAACCTGTTGCTATGTCACCTTTGTAAGTTTGTGGAAGCTACTGGGTGTGCCTATACTGAGGAGTTAAGTTGCTTGTCGGTGTCATATTCAGCAGATTGTTCTGTGGTGCAAGCCCCTTTTCTAGGATTCACCGGATCCAGGCATAATGAAGAGGGAAGAGTGGGAAACTGAAAAAGTGGTGTCTGCTGGAAGGAGAGATAGAGAGGTTACTTTAGAGCGACACACTTGACTAAAATCAATATTCGGATGTTTGGGGCAGGTGTGTTTGTGTGTGTGCGTATCAAAATGCACGGTCGGGCATGGTGCAGATATGCCCAGGAGAGGATCTGTTTGTGTGTCAGAGTTGCAGGGGCAGTGCCGAATAGCTAGGCAGCAGTTTCCAGTTTGAATGTTGTAGTGGTGCTTTTGCTTGGGTTCTAGAGTGGCTACATTTTGTATCTGCTTGTTGATGTCCTGAGTCTACAGGGTAAAACAGTTGGAACATTGGATTGCTTCTGGGTCCTTTTTTTTTGGGACTTGCTTCTCACTTGGGTGGGGCCTGAAGTCTTCCAGGATTGTGCACAGGGTGAGCTTGAGGGCATACGGTGTTTGTGCCCTTTGCTTGTAAATTCTGAGGAGCCGGAAAGGTGTGGGGGAGTTGCCGGGATGAATTGGGGCGCATGGTGGAGGAAGGGTGGACAAGCCTTAGGGTTTCTTTTAGTTGGGTGGCAGCAATGGATGGAAGGGGTATTGTACAGGAATATAATATGGTGATAAATACATAAAAACTAAGCATATGAGATTTGGTAGGCAGAAACTGAAAGGGGTTATTTAATACAGCATACAGTAACTGAAGCTGTAGATTCTTTTAAGGATCTGAGTATATGGGTAGATTCACCTATGTGCTTTTCTAATCATATCAATTAAATGGTTAATGAGAGTTATAGAACTATAGGTGGTATAGAAGATGCATAAAGTCAGGTAATCAAAATAGGGACGTCATGGTTTGGTAGATACATTTGACATAAACATGACTAAGGAATAACAATATGGAAATCCTAAAACAAAACAAGCATGATTAAAAAGGAAGGAGTACACTGGGAATATACCAAGGGTATCCATGAATGTAACAAATTTAAGTTATTATGGAAGACCATAATATCAGAGTATAGTTCCTAGATAGGGCAGCTTTTTAATCCGGATAGTAAGGGGTGGGCATAGTATCTGGTTTGCTGTGTATACACAGAGTAGGGGGTTTCATTCCCAGCATTAATTATGACTAATTGTATTGTGAAATGTGGGGGATTAAAGGGCAAGTGTGTTGCAGATTGCCTAATTGAATGTGCTCAGAACTGTGAATCTTTCTGTTATTTTGGGGGCTGCTTATTTGATTACTAGCCCCTTAATTGGGGTTGGAGATGGATACCTAGCAATTTTGCAATTTCATGACAGCAATGTGTTTGATTGGTTTTCTTTGCAGGTGGGGAAGACCAGTATGGACATCAGTCGATAACCTGAAGGTAGTGGGTCAGAGGTGGAAGTGGAGATACCAGTGTCGGTCTCCATTCATAGAATGGTACAAAAAAAGTGCTCAAGTGTGGAAGCGAAGAATAAGTAACAGTTGCAGGCCTACTGAAGTTGTTAGATGTAATTGAGTTTGATGGGTTGGATGTTTTGGTGGTGGGTGTGGTGTTCAAGAAGGTCATATGGAAGATATTACTTGTGGTTCTTTAGGGTATGAATGTTGTATTTTGCACAGTTTGGGTAAGGTGTTGGCAAGAGAAGAGGGTGTATCTTGTGGGCTGGCTTAAGCAGGGTTGGGGAAGTTTGGAGAGGTCTGGGGTTCTTGCAGGGCGGATTGATGCACAGTCATCATAAGCAGCGGAAGTTAAAAAGTTAAGGGTTTAAGGCCTTTAAGTCAGTTATTTAGCAATGTTTTAGTTATAGTTATTGTGCAGTTTCATTTGGAAGATGGGGTAGGCTGTGTGGGATGCAGGGCTGAGGTGTGGTAAACAGTATGAGGATAGGTTTGTTATTTTACACTTGGGGGCGGTTTCCAGACTAATGGTTCTAAGGTTTTTCATAACCTAGTCGTATTCAGGTAAGTGAGTTTTCACAATCCGAGTGCAATGCATGTTGCTCATTGTTAAAACAGGTAAGGGTGAATGTTGTCCTTATCCTAAGGGCTTAGAGTTGGACCCATAGGTGGAGTTTGTATCGCTGCTTTTTGTAAATGGCTGTACAGCAGGATTGTGACCAGTTTTAATTTCTCTTTGTCTAATCATTACTTTCATTGAGACCTCCTCTCTTGGTAGAAGAGTGATAATTTTAGCTATAAACAAGACCTTGTTTTATTTTGCAGAGGTATCTGTTGGACTATTACCATGGGAGTTGGGATGTAATTGTATGGGATCTTTGGTGGAACACTTAATTTTCAAGGGTTTTTTGCTTCTGGTACTGTCTGCATTTTATGCAGTTGTTAAATGAGATATGCCTTTGATGGTGTATAATGGTTTTAAGAATTTGGTTTATGCGTGTGTGGAATATTTACAGTCTTTTCTCTTACAGATCACTCTGAATGCAGATTGGGACATGCAAAGTGGTAACCAAAAAACAAGTGTAGCAACCCACAACACGACCAATAATCACCAAAAGAGTTGCAGAAGAGTCAAACCAACCACAAAATAATTCCAAAAGGTGTAGTTTATTCAGATACAACTAAAAACATGCATGAACCAAAAATTAACGCTCTTCCAAACCAAATCATGCGTTTTCGTCCCAATAATTAGGACTTCATCAGATACAAATCTGCAATACAAGTATATCCTATATACCAACTTGATTATTAATTATCCTATTAAAACAGGCTCCTTTGATTCAAACTACCGAATCACTTTCTTATTACCTTCATGAATATTCATAATGTCATGAATATGTATTAATAAAAACAATACACTTGTTTAAATATGTTTTAAAATGTGTTTTCTTAAAAATCTTTATATGTGGAATATGAATACGTGTAAACATTTCATCTGTTTATATAAATTTCAACTGTAAATTCAAATAATTCCCTCTTTTTGTCACAAACTAATTTAGTCATACTGGATATGTATACAAGTTAATGTTGAAGCGCCCTCTAGTGTACTTAACTGTCAAGACACCTCAAATAACATTAAATATTTCTGAAATCTCCTGTTTATGATAAACCATATATAAAATTTATACTGTATATATATAAATATAAAATATATATATAATGATATATACAAACATTTGTGTAAAAAATTATATAAAAATTTTTTATATAAGAATTTGGTGATGTCACGATAATATAAATAACCATAAATATGAATATAAATATAATTTTATAAATACATATATATAAATAAATAAATAAATAAATATATAAATATAAATATATAAAAAAATATATAAAAAATGTATTTTATGGGATCTTTGGTGGAACACTTAATTTTCAAGTGTTTTTTGCTTCTGGTACTGTCTGCATTTTATGCAGTTGTTAAATGAGATATGCCTTTGATGGTGTATAATGGTTTTAAGAATTTGGTTTATGCGTGTGTGGAATATTTACAGTCTTTTCTCTTACAGATCACTCTGAATGCAGATTGGGACATGCAGAGTGGTATTACTCGGAGGACTGACGAAAGGTGGACTTGACAGGTGAGCGAAGAACCTGAGGAGGGTTTCAGCTGATAGAGTGGTACAGTAGAAGGTTATGAGTTGGCAGCAGTGCAGAAAATACAGAGTCATTGGTTTGTTTTTTTTTTTTTTTTTTTTTTCCTTGCAGTCACGAGGTAATGTCTTGTTTTTGTTTGATCTTGTATAGGGAGCATCAGTGTGGAATTTTACTCTGTTTTATTGGTAGCGGGGGTCTTCTTTGGAATGGGTCAGATATTATTGCAAGCATCAGGGGTAGGGGATTAGTGGGTGCACTGTATCAGTTAGGATTGCGAGCTAGATGGGGGGTTTGATGAAAGGGTTTAGCTTTGAGTTATTGCAGTTTCAGGATAGACTGGGCTGGGTTGGTTTTACTATATTCTGGAAGGTAATAGCGTGTCACGAACATTGTGTGACCTGGTGGCATCGGGCATTCTCTAGTTTGTTGGTATATTGTGTTGGTTACTTTTGCCTGGTTGGGTCTAATTTTGGTGATAACAGTCATGATGGTGGTGTGTTTTTTGAGGTCGTACTGCTAACTGCCAGGATGGTGGTTTAAGTGGCTTATCATTTATAATGGGCAGTTGGTGTGATGGCAGTATTTATTAAATGGAATTTAGAAAAGATTTAAGAGGGGTATTACATGCATTGGACAATAAAAAAAAAGAAGAAAAAATACATTTTTCATTGGGCAGTACAATGGAGTTGCAATGTGGCATGGTGGGATGCATTTGTCTCAGCAATGCTTCAGTGGCAGTGGGCTTGGTAGTGGGTCCACTGGCTTGTCCAGCACTTGGTATCACTGCAAGACTTTCTGTGGTCAGGTGGTATGGTTTAATTACATCATGGCAGTAGTTATGATAGGTGATGAGGTTATGGTTTGCTATTTTAGCATAGGTGAGGGGTCAGTGGTTTGTTTTCAGTTGTTAGGTACAGGGCTGTTTCTGTTAGTTATGAATAGGGTTAGGAGGTACTGACTTGGATCCAGCTTGGTTAGGGAGGATGGGTACACTGAATGATGCTTGACCTAGTGCCTTACTGGAAGTTAGATTCCTGGAGGTTTGGTCAGAGAGAGGGGGAACAGCCTGGTCAGGCTGGTGGGCAGAGAAGAGGGCAGGCTTGCCCTCTTCCGTTCCCCCTCTGATGTTGGATGTGCAATTCAATAAGTTGGGAATGAAAGTGAGCAGTTACTCTGTTGGATACGTTATTAAGCAAGCAGAGCTGCTTATTTGGATGGTGGTGCAATTCAATAAATTGAAGGTGAGCGGGGTAACGCTGCCTTGTTAGTGCAAAGATAAGTGAGCAAGTGGGGGACGCTGCTTATTAAAGATGAGTGGTTATGCTGCCCTTATGGTTATTTTATGTTTTCTTTCATGGATGTTTTTCTCACCTGTGTCATGTTTTGGTTGAAATTTATATCTATTGGTTAACAATCATATGTATGGAAGTTTAATAAAGGTAATCAAATGTTATTCGATGTTGTGTGCTTATTGAAGAGAACCAGGATAATAGTTCACTCAACAAAATAGAAAGGTTTAAGTACATCAAATCAAATGCATACAATATGTGCTAATGAAAATATTGCTGTAACTTGGAGAAAAGTGAATTCTCCAAGATACTGCAATCTCCAGCTTTAAACATCAATCACAGTATAATAAATTACACATTGTGATCATAAATTAGAGTCCCAGTCACAACTGTTTTGTAAGTAAGTCTGGAAGTAGGTATAGTCAATGTTTAAGATACTTATCTCAATGCTGAAAATTACAATGCATTGCTTCTGACATTTTGTGTAGGATACAAAAACTCAGGCAACTGACTCAAGTTTCACACAAGACACAAAAGGTTCCAGTCTAAACTGTATTCCAAAATATGCATGTAAAAATGTATTATGGATATCTACAAAAGTCAGTTTTTGACTTTACTCATTATAGAATACACTGATGTAGATATTTATTAGTACTTGTAACTTTGACAGGCATATAAATTAACAGTAAGTGCTTTACTCTGCAATAGCAGACAATTACTGGAAACTGAGGCCTAAATGTTGAACTTTTCAGAGGAAAAGTATGATATCTTTGTGAAGAATTTATCTGAACATATATAAATGTTTCAGTTTTACTGTACTGTGTTTGTTTGGCATTTCTGTTGGCATAATATTTTGTTATTTAAGAGTAAAGGTATAACCTTAAAATATTATGCATAATGAAATAAAGGCACTCATGAAAATATTCCCTTTAGGTGCTCAATAAAACAATATGAGCCAATCATACTTGTAAAATGTTTCTGAATCTGCAGAATATACCTGATTTTACCCTATATTTGTTGGCCTTTTCAGTGTACAGTTTTTGACTTTTTTGTAAATTAATATTGATTATGGCCAGTCAATAATGCACACATTAGTGTTTCATGGTCTTTAATCTTCAGAAAAATCTGTTGTTACAAAATCTATTTTATTAACTTTCTAAGTGGATTAGAGTAATATTTACACATTATTCTTGGTTTGCAACTTTTGTGGCCAGCACCAAGGTCTATAATGCGCACATATATTTTATTGGGTTTGAAGTGGTTCCACCAACATCATACTGATTTTGGCATCCTTACTTCTTCAGTGATAAAAGTATGTATGCAGAAACCACCATTTATACACAATAATTGATTAATTAAACAACCATCTTCATGTTACATCATGTCCTATAGAGACAAATACTAATACACCAAATTAAAGTTGGTCATTACAACCAGAAGAAAAAAGCCCCCCTAATTTAATTATCCACCTCTTTTCTTTTTTATTTAGAATAGAGTGCCATGCTTATTGCCTCTATCCCCCCTCAATTTTTATAGGTTCATAGGATCATAGGGTGGTACTAGGCTATCGGCCCTAGGGCCTATACAAGCCTAGCCATAACAATTCCCTGGATATTTCTCCCACAATATTTACTTCCCTGGACACCTGTCTAGCAGGGCAACTGATGTGATCCCCAGGGTGAATCTCCCATCCAATTGTCAAGATTCCTTTTGAAGAGGACCAAGGAGGCACTCTACTTGACATGTATAGGCAGTCTATTCCAGAGTATGGGGAGTCTCTGGGTCAGGAACCTATCCCTCCAGCATGTTTTATTCAGTGTGATGACAAAGTTTAGATCCCTGGAGCATGTGGCTCTGAGGGATTGAGATTTCGTTAAGTGGAGCATGTCCAACAGCTCAGGGTTTGACATGGCCTTGTATGTTAAGCAGAGATCACCTCTGAGTAGACGATATGTCAGAGAGTATAGCTGGAGTTTTTTTAGAAGGTCAGCACAGGGCATCTGCTTCATCTGCTTTAGACCTGTGATTCTTTTAGTGAGGTATTTCTGCGGACTTTCCAGTGTTTGCCGATGTCTTGTGAGGTGCATACAAAACTGGGTATTGTACTCTATAATGGATCTAATGAGGGATGAGTACAGTGGGACAATGACCTCCTTTTTTCTGGATAAAAATCCCTTAGTGATGAGGTGTGCCACATAGAAGGATTTTCTGACTGTTGTGGTGATGTGGTTATTGAAGGTGAGACCACTGTCCACCTGTGTCCTTAAGTCTCTCATCACACTTTCGGTGTTTAGTGTACTGCCACCTACGTGGTAATTCATGGGTACATCGTTTTTCCCAAAGGGGATAACTATACATTTCTTGGAATTAAGCTTGAGCCCATGGCTCTGGCACCAAGCATCTGTTCCTGTAAGGCCCTTTTGTAGAATATCCACATCATTTGGGGATTCAGTAATGGCTCCCAGTTTGCAGTCATCTGCGAACTTTGTTAGATAGAGTCCCTTAGTGTTGGCCTGTACTTCACAGAAGTAGATGCCAAACAAGAGCGGTCCCAGGACTGAACCCTGAGGTACTCCACTTGTCACTTGTCTAGAGCTAGATTTGGAGTCGGCTGATTTTATAGACTGGGTTCTGTCATTAAGCCAGTTGGCAACCCAAAGAGTAACATAGGGATTTATGCCCAGCTTAGTAAGTTTATCTATGATTCCAGAGTGGGGGATGGTGTCAATAACAATTTTATTATTATTTATTATTATTATATTTATTATTTTATTATTATTTATTATTACAATTTTTTCAATATTAGTGAAATAAAATTTGGCAGAATTATGGGAGATGCAATGTCTATATAAGGCATTAGTCAATCGCTTATTCCATATATCGCTAAAATGTTCAGACATGCGTATACATAAAGGACAGAAGTTTGACCTATATAGAATGCTGAGCAAGTACAAGTGACCAAATATATCACCCAGTCTGTTCCACAGTTAGCAAAGAATATTATATCAAAAACTTGGCTGGTATTTTTACTGGAAAACTGTTTAGACTTATATACAAACTTGCAGAAAGTACAGTGACCACACGGAAAAGAACCCAACAATTTGTCCCCAGTGATCATCAATTGATAACCAGAGTGACCCCTGGTTCTATCCTGTTTGAAATGTGAAAAGTATAATCCCAGAGTTTTGCCCCTCCGATAAGAAAATTGACACCTAGAGTTAAGCATCTAATACAATTCCTCATTGGCCAATAAAATATTCCAACTTTTGGCCAACACGTCCCTAACCAAATTAACATTGCGCCCATAAGTCGTTACAGACCTGATATTATCTGAATCATCCCTCTGTCCATTATCTTTATATTCCAACCACTGTGATCTTACTTGCTTAGAGACCCAATCACTGGCAAACACAACATCCTGCTGTCTATAACCCCTGACTTGAAACCTATGAGAAAGGTCCTGTTGAAATAAATCAAAATCTTCCTGCATAGAACATATTCTCCTAATATGTAGAAATTAGGATTTGGGTATACTTTTGGTGATGTGGTGTGGATGTAAACTGGAGGCAAACAACAAGCTGTTGTATTGGGGGTATTTTCTGAAAACCTGAGTTTGTAAGGCATCATCAGGATTTCTTATGATCGTAACATCTAAAAATTTAATTTGTTGAATTTCACAATTCAATGTGAATTCACTCCCCCACTTGTCATTTAAATACTGTACAATCTCCAACAAATATTGCCTGTCTGCCCACCACACCATCCAACAATCATCTAAGAATCTTCTCCAAATATCTATCTCATTAAGATAAATAATATGGGTGTCATTATATATCGACTGCTCTTCCAAATATACCATAAAAATGTCAGCGTATATGGGGGCAAATGACACACCCATCGCTGTATCCTGTGTCTGCCAGTAACACTCCCCTTTGAAATAAAATATATTTTTTGATAGAACATGCTTGGCCATACAGACCAATAGTGTATTGAAACCAACCAGATATAAATCAGTCCTCTCTAAGCAGTATTCAAGCGCATGTAGGTCTGCCCAGTGGGGTATATTAGTATAAAGTGCCTTCACATCCAGTGTGCAAAGAACCCAGGCAGGTTCCAACTGTGTATCAGATATGATTTTCAAAAACTGTGAGGTATCCTATATCCTAGCCCTTATGAATTTCAATAATGGTTTCAAATACTGTCAAAAAGGCTGACAATGGTTCTGTCAAAGATACCTGAAACTATGGGCCTTCCTGGGGGTTTATCCAAACTTTTATGTATCTTCAGCAATAAATAAAGATACTGCTTTTTGGGATCCCCCACCACCAAATGTTGCATGACCGAATCCTTAATAATTCCCTCTTCAACAGCCCTTTTGAGGAACAAATCAATATCTTTCTTGAAGATCATGGTAAGTTCAATGGGCATATGCATGTAAGGCTGTGGGTTAGACAATTGTCTATTTCCCTCAGCCAGATAATAATCTAAATTCATAATGACCACCGCCCCACCCTTATCAGCCGGAAAAATTGTACTTGCTCAGTGTTATATATTGGTGGTATTTTTCAATTCAAACAAGGCCTGTTATTCACCAACAGTCAAGTTATGACCAAGCATTCTAGATTGACACAATTTAAAATGTAAATCTTTGAGCACTGCTTGCTGAAAGATAGATACATATTTGTTCATCGGGGGTGTAAAGTTAGATTTCAAAAATTTGAAATCAGTATATCTTTGAGATGATTCCCTTGAACCAAAAAATAATCTAAGGTTAAGTCTGCGACAAAAAGCCAGAACATCATTGACCATATCATCTTCATCAATAAAGAAACCAGGAACATAGTTGAGTCCTTTATTTAACAGTTGTTTTTGATCCATTAGTTCAACAGTAGAAATATTATGGATGGTATAATATTGCTCTACCGAGTTATAAATGTTTGTATTAGACCCTCCACAGTGCTTATGCCTATATTTTATACCACCATTATGCCTGCCACGTCTAAAGGGTGGTCAAAACTATGTTGCTTTTTATGAATGTGGGACTCCTGTGTGTTTGGACCATCTGTGTCTGTGGCTGATGATTCCTCCCCTGATGTACTGCTGTAATTAGTACCTGTCTTTTTGAGAATGGATCTGGGCCTTTTTCTCTTAGGTGCTGCAACTATCTGTCAGGATCTAAAAATGTGACATTTCTCTGATGCTCAAATGGTTTCCCCCTCTGATAATCCCCCATGTCTCTATTAAATTTTCGGATCTTTTTATCCTTAATTTGTTTCTCAAATGTCAATAAGTCCTTTGTAATCTTGTTGAAACAAGTAACATAATGGGTCTGTCCTTCATACACCCTAAGTTCCTCACATACTGCTTTCAGCTCACCTATATTCTCTTCAATTATCCTTTCATAGTATGAAGAGAGAATATTTACAAATGTCATGGAGGAATTTCGTTGTGCCTCTCCCCATTCTTTCAATAGTGTATCATCCATTTTGCCCACTAATGGTTGAATTTTAACTCTCAACCCCCTGGATGTAATATTTTTATTTTGATATGCTTTGAATAGTCTGAGATGCCATACATTCATACGTAGTGACTGGCTGAGATATTTGGTCACTTGTACTTGCTCAGTGTTATATATAGGTCAAACTTCCCGTCCTTTATGTATACGCATGTCTGAACATTTTAGCGATATACGGACTAAGCGATTAACTAATGCCTTATATAGACATTGCATCTTCCATAATTCTGCCAACTTTTATTTTACTGTTATTGACAAAATTGAGGGAGATAGAGGCAATAAACTTGGCTGCTACTCTATTCTAAATAAAAAAGAAAAGAGGTGGATAATTAAATTATTCTCCTGGTCTTAATGACATGATGTAACAGGAAGATGGTTGTTTAATTAATTTATTATTGTGTATACATGGTGGTTTCTGCATATATACTTTTATCACTGAAGAAGGCAGGATGCCAAAACCGGTATTATGTTGGTGGAATCCCTTCAAACCCAATAAAATATATGTGTGCATTGTACACCTTGGTACTGGCCGCTTTTTTGGAATGCAAGATTGGTGTTTTGGTCAATTGCACTTGCCATACCTGCGAGCATCTTCTGGGTTGCAGCTTTTGTGCTGCTATTAATTCCAGTTTCACTTATAATTCTTGAAGCGGAGACTATGAGGTCATTAAATGCATTTTAATAATTTATTTAACAGTAGGCTGCATTGTGGAATCTGCTATCCCTCATTTTCTCGAGTTATAATAGCTTTTCTCTGAGATAAATAATGTTGACTTGTATCTACAAACAACAAACCTGTGGAACCATAAACTGAAGAGACTTTAGTGTGGCAGCAGACCTCATGAAATGCCCAATTCAGAAACAACATATCAGGTATGTCCAATTAGGGGCACCTACGCATAAAGTTAAGAAATATAGTTGAAAGGTTCTGCAGCTTTACTTGCATTTATATAAGAAGAATAAAATAATTAGACAAAGAGCATCATTTTAAATAATCAGATTGCTTAATATATAAATTATGATTTGTATTTGTACCTGTTGACTGTTAAAGAACCAAAGCAAGTTAACATCAGTCATTTAAATAACATCTAAATATATTACTATTTTTCTGTGGCTCTGGGAGATGCAGATAGAACTGCATGCAAATACATGGATTCACTTTAGCCCTTAGCCATTGAATTCATATGGAATAGGTAGCTGTTCCTGTCCATCTATTACGATTTAGCAAAACATTCTCTAGGAAGTTTTTATTATTATTTGTCTCTATCTTCCCCATTCATATGTCCTAGCAAGCAAATTCCAAAGGGCAGAGTATGCAGTGAATGCAATAATGGGATGCCACTATGTCACACAAGTCAGACAGATACTCTGGCAAGGGGGGCAGCCCTGAACTTCTTCCAGCTCAGCTCCATCCTTCAAGTCCCCCATCTCTAAAGAGAATGCATCCACAAGCTTGTCACTTAGCCAGTCAGCCCCACATGCCAGGAACACTAGTCAAACCTGGATTATCAGTTGCACCCTGCCTCTATACCAGTGGGCCAACCATGGTACTTAGCAGCATTTCAACAACTCAAATTACTGAAGGATATAACCCACATATCTATGCAGCTGTGCGTGTGTGTGTGTGTGTGTGTGTGTGTGTGTGTGTGTGTGTGTGTGTGTGTGTGTGTGTGTGTGTGTGTGTGTGTGCATATCTATATCTATATATATATATATAAAATACGGTTGGATAGTACACACACAAAACATAAACACACACCACAAACCACACACGACCGACAACCAATACACAAAACATACACGAACACACCATATAACACAAACACACAACACACACAAACACAAAACACACACCACAAACACCAATAACACACACACACAACACCACACAACACACCAACACACAAACACACACACCCACACACACAAACCTAACACACACACAACCTGGCTACTATCGCACACCTTTTACCTCACATCAAACCCTAAACCTCCACCACCCCTAACCACTCTCTTACTCACTTAACCTAACTCACTTAACCCTACCCCACCTATCCCCTCCAACCCTAACTCACTTAACCTCCACCCCAACCTTCCCTTCCCCCCCCTAACCCTAAACACACCCTACCCACCCCCCTAACCCTAAACTAACCCCTAACTTAACCCACCCACTATCCCACAGATCTCTCACATCTACCACACCCGACCCTACCTCTAACGTCCTACACTGCGCGATACTCACACAGCCTTTCCCTAAAATACACATATTTTATATATATGTATATATATATACATAATATATCAAATGTGTTAGAGTCCTGATGCCTATATACAGAAAAGTATTACTAAATCTGGAAAAGATACACATGTTGCAGTGTTCTAACTTTTTATAGCATATGAGAAGTATGCCAATGCTGAAGGTCTATGTACAAAATGAACAGACAGTATATTCACATTGATTTTCAGCATGTGAAACTTAATTCCTTTCTGATATATTTCATATTCCGAAGATTTTTTTCCTTCATAGTCACAATTCGGAAGTGAGAAAGCATATGCATCACTGATCAGAGTCAGTACTTCTTCATAGCAGTATTTGGGAAAACTCCGGCACATGAAGAGTATTTTTAGAGTTGTGCTTTCTTTGTTCTAAATTATTCCTAATTGTGTAGTGTGGCTGTTAGTGTTCAGGGTAATTATGTACCTTCTTATTTACCTCTGACATTAAGGAAACTGTAATTGAGTAGGAATGTGAAAGCTTGCACATATGTAGGCACTGTACCGGATACTCATCAATCCATTTAATAAAAATGTGTCGACACAGCAAAGACATAACACCTAAACACTGCATGTTATTGTGTTGCTGTGTAAAGACACTGCTGCTCTATAAAACAGCTTGCATTGCCATATCTGATACTGAGTCATTCCCATTGCTTAATTCTATAAGAGTTATAAATAGATGTTGCCATGGTACCCTGACTACGGTGTTTTCTTTTGCATCCATTTCAGTCAAAGCCTAAGGTTGTTTGAAAAATTTAGTTACACTTATGTAAAATAGGTTCCTCCTATTCATTTTTAATCACCCTTATATGAATTGAACAATGAAGTGGTATAAATTCATGAGAAGATCATCTGTTTTAAAGGGACCTTTATCAAGATCCCTGTATTGGGGAGAAACATATGCATTGCATTCAAAGCAAAGTTATAAATCTGACATAAAGGAACAGGATTCACTCAGCATACAGCTATCATTAAATCCACTTCATTTAGAACTGAAAATTGATCTGTCACTCAACTGCCAATTGTGTGGGCAAAATAAGGAAGAAAAATGAACATATATATTGAATTGCCTTTCTATCAGAAGCATGTTATCACAGCATGCATTTTTCTGCTATTTTCTTTGCATTTTTAATGTGAGAAGATACTACTTTTTACACCTCCTCTGTAGCAGTTGTTTACTTACTGTCAATTAACAACTGACTAAATTAATAGGGCTATGCTGCAGAATGAGAATGAATTATTTTGTTCTATAAGTCTTCACAATTCATAAAATTCATAATAAGATTAATAAATGTGGCCATCAGGTTTATGACCTACTAGCCATAGGCAGCATAACTCCATGTTGATATTATATATATATATATATATATATATATATATATATATATATATATATATATATATATATATACGGAGAGAGATACATAGATGTATAGGTTCCTTTTAAGAGTTTGAACTGTCAGTTGTTGGGACACTACAAATACCAACAAACTAGTTTGAAAATTCAGTTATCAAATGTTTCTGGTATTTGTTTGTGTGAGATTACAGTACAGTAGGGACTAGGAATTTTTACTTTCCACACTGTAGTGTGATTTTGTGTGTCTTTGTGTTTGATTTTTTTTTTGATCGAGAGAGTTTAATTTTTTTTCCAAAGATTGTAAGTTCCACTCTACATCAAAGATATGTGTATAATCAGTTTTCAGAAACTCTAACGCCATATGGTTGAGACCTTATGATCGAGTTTTTCAAAACTCAAAGCTTTTGAACAGAAATCATGGTGTAGCAAGGATCAGGACGTTTACACCATTCCTCACTGTAGTGTGATCTCAGAGTTGGTATATATAATTTACAGGGGATGTGGGTGGCGTGGGTCTATATCATTTAATCGAGTACTTCTTTCATCGAATACCTCTTTATCGAACCCTTTTAGTTGAAAACCCTATTCATCAAAGTCTTTAATAGTTGAATACATAAACATCAAATAAATTAAGTTGGCCACCAGACAGAATGTAACATGTGGCATTACTAAAGCACTCTGTAAAACTAAAATATACACAAATTGTAAGCACTACTTTAAAATTTAAAATCAGTATTTTAAAAAAGCATGACTTAAATGAAAATAAAAATTTAGAATTGCCTTACTTTTTATTTTAATACTTACATCAATTTTCCTTAGTATAATACCTCATAGGCTGGTCTAGAAAAAGTGGGCATAGCCTCACTAATTAAAAATTTAAAAAACTACAACTAGTTTTTCGAGCTTGGTGATACCCTCCTGCAGATTAAATATACTAGCTCTGAGATTGCACTAAGTTGATTAAAAGAGTAAAACTAGAAACAGAGTATGAACATTCATCCTGCCATTGGCATGAATATTACTTAACTTTCACCGACTGTTGGATGGTAGGCGGTGTTTAGGCAGGACTTGCTACTCCACATATTTCACTATACTATATTAATACAAACCCTATTTTCTCTAATTAATACATAAGTTTCAATCAAATATAACATTATCTATCACCCATTTTTTACACTACAATTTAAATAAAAGTATAAAACGCTGCTAATTTATTACATAAGTTAACACCATATTTTAAAGCATACATTATGTTCCTTAGGTTGGCCAACAAAAATCATGTGATAATATTCACTTCGACAAATAACGACTTCGATGAATAGGGTTTTCGACTAAGGATTTTATAAAAAGCTATTTGATGAAAGAAGTATTTGATTAAATGATATAGACTTGGATGGTGCAGTCACTACAAAAAGTTAGATTTTTGTAGGGTTTATTTTCAGGAAACTTGACCTTATGGTCTCTTTGATATTTTTTTCGAGTTTCAGAAAAGGCGATCATTTCACATAGTTCCATGTGTGTGTGTGTGTGTGTGTGTGTGTGTGTGTGTGTGTGTGTGTGTGTGTGTGCTTCTGATTTGTGTTCATTTCATTGTAATTTTTAATATTATGTTGCCAAGTATGGAGAAAGTTCTTCCAGTGAGGTATTCCAGGTATAATCTTTCAAACAAAATCACATTAGACATTCCATAAAAGGCCAGGTACAAGAGACTTCTTAGTACACTATAAAAGCAAATTGAAATGAGAATCCACGTAGCCATTGTGATTATTTCATATTTTCCAAACCTATATTTTTCTGGCAAGAAATGCTGCATCTTTCAGATAGTTTCAAGGGGCTTGCCTGTAGGATACAAAATGCAGCATTGAAATTCCATTTTCAAGCATTGGAATGCAGGAATTAAACCCATGATTTTTAACTGTAACTTCTAATTATTCTCATAAAACAAAATTAAAGCAGATTCAAAGTATAGGCTACTCAATAAAGCAAGCTGACATTATTATAAGTAGTAAATATATACAAACATGTAAGTGGTGGTGAATGAGGGTTCTAGTTTAAATGCCAAATTCCATGCAAATCTCATGTTTTTGTTTCAATATTTTGGCAAATCTGGGATTTACAGGCATTTTTTTAAGAAAATGGAAATTCAGTGATTGTGATCAGTGGCAGAGAGGAATAAAGCCCTGATTATGGCTCATATGACCCAAGTTTGATTAGCAACTTAGGCCACTGACAACACTGGCAAGAGAGGACGGGCTTGCCTACCCTGGGGTAAGTATGTTGTGTTGCAGGATACTTGCTACCACAGTTGCCCAGAAGAAGAGAGGCACTACATTATGCCCTGTGGGGGTCAACAGTGGTAGCTTACATCAGTGAGGAAATGGTCTCACTGTTATGATGTTGGCAAGTGAACAAACTTCCCAATCTCTGCCTTGATTTCAGTCCTACCAGGTAGCACTCAACCTGCTTAACCACAGCAAAGGAAAAATGGGCAAAATTCAAAGGGGGGCTTGATGGTCAGCATGGAGAGGGAGAAATCTTCTATAATGAAATTGTAAATTTTTTACTGGAGTGACTATACATATCTTCTAGAATCAGATAGGCTAAATGTCTTGTTCAGTCTGGCCAGTTAGTTTAAAATATAGGAAGTAGGTTTATGATGTTAATAGTGTAGGGTTCAACCCCCAAGTATTACTGGGTGAGAGGGTTGGTATAATGGTTAAGGTCTTCACCTCACAGATACAAAGTAAAGGGTTTGATTCTAACCTCTTGTAATTGGTTAGGCTTGTAATAGTTTGTTCACTGATTGCCTAGTATGAACCACATATGTTTTCTGAACATTGATGCATATGTACTGATTAAACTGTTGTCTTGCCATTGTCACTTGAACTTTAATGGTGATGTTGTTTTAATCATGTTGTTTAATAATTTATGCCCTTTTTCCTAGTGTCACAATGCTACACTTACTGATATTAAAGGTGCAGTCATTACTAATGCATCATGTATGAAAGTTTTAAAGTCCAGCCTGGAGAACTTTGAAATTTTTTATTGACGTAATTATATTACTCATTTTGCAAAAGCATTATATCTATTTACGCATTTTTCTATTTTACAGTTTTATATTGGAGAAGAACAGTCAAAAATGAAGTGGAGTGTAGAATGAACATATCCCATCTATGGCATACTTTCTATGTACAAAACATTAGTCTACATGATAACCTTTTTAGATAATAATTTTTGAAACATTAATTTATCTGATCATGGCTTTTTATAGGGAATCATCCATGTGCCCAAAGGAATTTGAGTAATTCCTTAATGTCCTCATTAAACTACTCCCAATGAAACATCCCTTTATGTTAAGATTTACTGGGAGATGGCAGCCATATTTCAAAAAACTGGTACATTGCACCTGGAAAGTGAGAGAAAAGCAGGCTTATGATGTAGAGAGAAAGCCAGGGAGAAAAACTGATTGAAGTAAGGAAATGAGTGAACAAGGGAGAGTAACGTGGTATACAGTAGGAATAGGTACTTGTTCACAGTTTGAGATATAGTTAATCCTGATGTTGAGCAAGAACAGAGCCAGATTTTGGCTTGCAGTCTTTCAGAATGGTTTCAAAGACGGGAGTTAGGGTGTTGACCTGATGGGTGTAGATAAAGAGTTTCAGGCCTTAGCAACATGGTATGAGTACAGACAGTGCTCAGCAGATTTGATAGGTTTGTGAAAGACAGGAGTATTTTGTCAGTGGATCATAATGACTAACTGGGAACATAGTTGTGTAGAATGGTATTTAGTGCTGGAGAAGCAGATGGATGCTGGATAATGTTACAGGTAGTAAGAAGCTGTGCATATGTTAGTCGATGGGAAAGTTCTAACCGATTTAAGCTTTTTAGTGTTATACAAAGGTGGATTCTAAAATGGGCATTTGCTGCTAATTTAGCTACTTTGTTATAGCATTGTTTAAGTTTCAATTATTATGATGCCTGGAGGTTATTAAGGATAGGAGGACCATAAAGAAGTGAGATGAGAAGGAGGTAAGTAGTGGCAAGTGTAGTTTCATTTGCATTTGTGAGAATGTTTTTGGCTGTAAAGCTTTCTTAGTTTTTGGTGAGTGTTTATTATGCAATTTTGTATATGCAGGTCATATTTAAGGTTATCATCCACTATCATCCCTAATAATTTCCTGTGAGAAGTGACCTCAGTTGTTATATTATCATGAAAGAGGACTTTAAATTTTGTTTTTCCGAGAGAGGGAGATTTTGGGAAAAAAGTAGTAGTCTGCTTTTTCTTTTTAAGGATGAGTATGAGTTGTAAGTTACAAAGCCATGTTTCAGTGGCTGTTAAGCTTTCTGAGTAATTTTTTGGAGGCATTAGCATGACTTTTCTAATCTGCAAGGCCACGGAACATATCATATCCTATTTGTTTTCATAAACAATATAAAAAAAAAACTCATCCAGCTTGAATGCCAACAGTTTGGCTTTATCAAGGGTAGCTCTTGTCTGGTAAACATAGTATACATCTTTGAGTAGGTCACCGAGGCATTCTGTCCATGTAGCCTCTCTAGATGTTGCCAAGGGATTTGATACCATCTCCATATTGTAGATAAGTTAAAAGCCCTAAACTTTTACCATTAAATGGTAAAGTGGACAGCAAACTGGCAGAAAGATAGAACACACATTGTTAAAGTCTCAGGTGGATCCCCAGAAAGTAAAATAGTGACTAGTATTGTGTATCAGGGCTCAGTGCTGATACCCCTAATTTTTGGCTTATGCGTCTCCAACTTCCAAAACATAAACCCCGACTATGGCTAACTAAGTTTGCAGATGACTGCAAGCTGAATGTTAATGTCAAGCAACCCTTTAATTCTAATTTAGTACAGCAGGAGCTGACATACACTAAACACTTGAGTGCAGAAAATGGTTTAAAATTTATTGTTAAAAAGTGCATCATTGTGACATTTGGAAAACAATTTTCCCCTCAAAGTACAGTCTAATCAATGCTCCGTTCCAAACTGACAAGGTAGACAGTGATCATTCTAAACTTTACCCTGGAAAACATAGCTATATGCATCATCAAAGAGGCCTGGTTCAAGGCCTTTCAGAGTGCCATGTCAGTGCAGGGTTTCAACTCCTACCACACATTCAGGCCTCCTGCACCTGATGAAGGCACTAACGACAGTGGTGTCTTCATAGCTGTAAAAATCACTTCACCTCCAGAGTAGTTAGACAAGACAATGTTAACACAACCCCTTACCACATCATGTCCACTATAGGACCCCCTCTATGTCCACCTTAGCCCATAACTCCTTTTTACCTAGTGTAGAGTCCCAATGCACACAGCCAAACAACATTTTCCTAGGGAACTTCAACTAACTTCCATTAACTTGAAGGTGTAAACATCCTCTAACTTGTGTGCCCAGATATTTCTGGACTTCATCAATACAAGCTAACTTGAGTTAGTCCATACCCCAAACTATAGTGATAGAATACTGAACTTGGTTCTCACCAGTAGAGGAGAGCACTACTGCTTATCAATTTTACTTGCTTCCCTGGTGAAACTGGACCACAAATCAGTCACATTCCCTTTATCTATTTTTCTGAAGTACTTAAATGGATATACAAATGTTCTATTCCTCAGTCTAAACCAAAACTAAAAAACCATCCAGTATTTCCAGTATGAATTTAGAATTTGTGAGTATCAAAGGATCTGTATACGTGCACATGCATAATTTCCAACACTTTTGTGTAACACAGACAATATAATTATTTCAATGCACATACTATTTGTTAATACTGTCTACATTTGTTTTGGTTATGTATATATTTTATAAAACTATAATCATCTAGTATGCATATTATACCCTGCTTTTGGGTATCTACTTCATGGTTATTTTTAAAACCAAAGCTATATTTTAGGACACTGCAGTTAAAATGAGATGAAAAATCATACATTGCTTTCTTTATCAAATCTAAAATCTAAATCCTGTAAAAACCTAAAATCAAAACTAGAAACAGAGCCTGGGCCAGCTGGAGAACAACCAAAGCCCCACTTGACCATCTAAAATATCGTCAACTCAGGAATGATACAAACAAATCTATTTTACTGAATAAAAAAAGCTTCTACCAAAATCTCCTACAAAAACACCACAACAACACTCAAAAGTTCTGGGCAGGCTTAAATCAACTATTTTGTCCAGGTCACTCCACCACCCCAACCCTGGCTAACTACACCCATAGTTCCCCAGAGACCATAGCTAGCGCCTTTAATAACTTTTTCACTGAAACAATCCAATCCCTAGCAAAGCAACTAACCCCCTCTAACTTAAACCACATGCCTAATCTACCTAATAATCATCCAGAATTTAGCTTCCAACCAATATCCACTAGTTTTATCAAAACACTTCTAAAAAAAACTAAAACCTACCACCCTCGCTGCTGATTTCCTCCCTGCAGAGTACCTACAAATAGCTGCAGATGCCACTGCATATCCCATATCTATCCTCATCAACAGAACCTTATCCGAATATGCTATCCCCTCCCTCTGGAAAATATCTCACATCATCCCACTCCATAAAGGTGGTAGCTCCTCAGACATATCCAACTATAGACCCATTGCCATTCTTTCCCCACTAGTCAAAATAATGGAGAAATGTGTACACAAGCAACTAATGTAACACCTTACACAAAATAACTTACTATCCAACTCCCAGCATGGTTTCAGGCCATACCACAGCACCACCTCAGCCCTCCTTTCCTTTACTACTGCCATAAACCAAAACAGGAATGACAATAGGCTAATCTCTGCCCTCTTTCTTGACCTATCAAAAGCCTTTGACATGGTCAACCATGAACTTCTCATTCTTTCACTAAAATCTATTTCCCTCAACAAGCCTGCTGTCCAGTGGTTCCAGTCCTACCTGACTGGTAGACAGCAGGCGGTACTATGGCAGGGCAAACTCTCCAGCCAGTTACCTCTCACACTTGGTGTCCTTCAAGGGTCCATACTAGGTCCACTACTCTTCTCTAATTTTATCAATAACCTCCACACTGCTATCCCTAAAGCTACCTGCATTCAATATGCAGATGATTCCATTCTCATCTGCTCAGCCACCTTCACATCCGACTTGCAAATCTTAACCCAAAATACATTTAACACTATCGAGAACTGGCACACCAACCAACGCCTACTTCTGAACCCCAATAAAACTAAACTTTACTCTTCTCTCCCACTAGTAGATCCACCACACTTTCATTCTCTCTCACATCTAACAATGGTACCACTATTTCTCCAGATAATCACACCAAACTGATAGGGGTTATCATAGACAATAATCTCAAATTTGACCTACAGGTCAACAAAACCATACAGACCATCAATAAGAAGCTTGGATCACTGTATAGAAACAAGACATTTTTAACCCCACTGGTTAGGACTGCAATCGCTCGATCACACCTACTCTCTACAGTTTTATATGCCTCGCCTGTACTCTCAAATCTCAACAAATCCGAACTAGGTAAGCTGTCCCATAGCTACAATCATATTGCCAGATTCGCCACTGGCTCCACCTATGGAACCTACCACTGCCAGAACCTTAAACAACTAGAGTGGCTAGAACTGCTCAGCTTAATTCAATTCAATCAACTCTTAATAGTGGAAACAATTTTGTACCACCCTGCGGATACCCCCTCACTTAAAAATATTATTAAGCCATATAGCAACCTAAGATCCCTACAGTCAGCCGATAAACTACTGGTCCAAACCCACAAAGCTAATAACTCTGCTGATGAATCCCTGTTTGACAACTTCATTGGCAAAACCTGGAATTCGATGCCAAACTATATAACCCTACAATCCTCCAAAAGTCTCTTCAAAAAAAAAACCTCAAACAGTATCTCAAAGTGAATTGGCTATGCCCATGTACCAACCCCGATTAAGTTATGAACTAAAAGCATATTCTGCAATTATCATAACTTGTAACTACATCACCAAGCTCTGCTTCCAATCTGATGTCTCTTACTTTTAATTGTCTGTCCATGAGAATTGTGAGTCCCTGAACACTACTATCCCATTATATATAATCACCTTGCTATTATAGCTGTTTGCTAACTTCTGTGTAATCTATGTAAGTTTGTCTATGTGGAGCTTTTCTCCCCGGGCCTCCACTGAAAATGGACATGTATCCAGTAAGACTATCCTGGTAAACAAATGTAAAACAAACAAACAAACTTTATTAACATGCTTCTTTTCAACACTAAAATGCATGTCCAGAAATGAATAATGGCATTTTATATGAGAAAATTCTTACAGTTTATTAATAACGTGATTGTATTTTTGAACAGTTTTATTCTTGTTTTCCGATGTTTTGCACTGTATGATTTAATGAACATACTAGACATAGCCCATGACAATTTGCACTGCATCATTACATTGATATTTGGGCTAGTGATAGTATAGCTTCTGTAGTTTAAAAGACGTGCAGTAAAGTATAGTTATGATCGTGATGCCAATGTAAGATCATGTTACTCCCAAGGAGCTGAATGTGGATGCTACTTTTATATTATTTTTATATGTAGAAGAGGGGACTATTTTTAAATTGGTTGCTTGTTTTTTTTTTTTTTTTGTTTTGATTTTGCCAAGTTGTGACTTGTCATGATGTCTGAATCATTTTCTAGGAGTAGAAAACTACCTGATTTTAAGAACTGTGCAACTACTGTTCTCATCAGGAGAAAATAATTATTTTTATCTCCCACATGGAACATAATACACACCAATGAGGGAAGAAACATTTGTTTCATTGTATGGAATTTATATGCAGGTCCTTTGGATATGCACATTTTACTACAGACAGATGTTTGCTAACGACAGGAAGGTTTCCACATAGCCTAAAGCAACATTAAACAATCAGCACTGTAAGTGCTTTGCAAAGAAATGTCAATGTATAAAGGCTGAAATGAGGTAAAGGTTACTGAGGATTGTACAGACTGCATTGCACTCTTACTGTAATTCTGAATCAAATAGATTATTTTCTGGTCATCTGGATTTACATATTAGCATCCATCCATCTATCCATCCAACCATCTATCTATCCATTTTCTAAACCATTTCTCCAGATGCCTGTCACATTAGTAGCATGCTGAGACAGTACAAGACTTCTGTTAAACCAGAAACATTCTCCATCCTTGGCAATTCCCAGAGCCGGTTGATAATATAATCTCTCCATTGTGTCCTTGCACTGCCACAGAGTCTCCTCCAACTTAATTGTGACAGGTACCATTGTTTACATGCCATGTGATGTAAACAGGGAACATTCTAACTAGGTGACCCAGCAGTTTTGTTTGTTTCCTCTTGATCCAGTGAAGAAGCAGCTTTACTCCAAGATCCATTCTGATGGCCAAGCTCTTGACTATGCCATGGAGCATGAGCAAAGCAGTCATGTGCAGACACCTCATTTCTGGTCCTTGTATCTGCACCTGCATCCTTTCAGCCACTGCCCAAAGCTTGTGATGATTGAGTGAGGACAGGGATATATTCTGACTGGCAATTAAAAGAGTTTTGTGCTGGGACTCAACTCCTGATTCACTATAAAAGTCCTTAACAATGCCTGCAGTACTACTGCCCTATCCATCCATATGTCCATCTTCTGATCCCTCTACCCACACTTTTAAGTGAGGGGGTATCCTCAGGGTATGGGGGTATCACTCTCTTCCAAGACAGAACTCTGACGTGGAGGCACTTACTGTCATCCCAGCTGTTTCATACTTAGCAGCAATGTCCTCCAGTGCATGAAAGAAGTTGCAATTACATGAGGTCAAGAGAAGAGCATTGTCTGCAAGCAACAAGCTGTAATCCTAACATCCCAAAATTGGATACTCTCAAAATCTTGGCTTTATGCGATTATTCAGTCCATGAATATTACAGACAGAAGAAGAGAAAGTTGGACTCCTAGCAGAGTCTCATGCTCATCTTGAATGCATTTGAGTTAATGTAAACAATGTGGACGCAACACTCGCTCTTCAAATAGAGGGATCAAGTGACACATAGCCATGGCTGTAGAACCCCTTACTCCTGTAGTGCTTCTTCCAAGACATTCTAGGGTATAAAGTCACATGTATAATCTAGATTGGCAAAACACATGGAGATAGCACTACTAAACTTCCACAATCTCTTCAATATGTGTGCAAGAACAAAAAGAAAAAACACTATTCCACAGCACATGGGATCCCCATTGTTCCTGCTGAGTAAGAGGTTTGATTGTTGGATGAAGTCTCCTTATAGCTCTTTGGTGCAGGACTTTCCAGGAATGGTGAGGAGTGCAATCACTTTACTGTTATAATACACCTCCATCTCCCGTTTCTGAGAATGAGTCTAGAATTTGGTTGAGAACACAAGCTAAATATAATACCTCAGCAGTATCCAATGCCTTCAGGCTTTTTACCTGAATCTAATCCATTCCTGCAGCCATGTCATTGAAAAGATGTTTAACAACTGCAGTGACCTCACTTACAGAAATGGAGTCAAGTTAAACATTGCTTCTTTCACTGCCTGCCCTGTGAGGGGAATGTCAATTGGGTTTAAGAGTTTTGCAAATTGTTCCTTCCATCTCCTGACCATGTCCTCCATTGCAATCAACATTTCATTATCTTAACTGAAAACATTTTGAACAATATCTCTCCCAGCTTCTAAGTAACCAGACGGTTTGTCAGTACTTCCTTCATGTCCTGCAAATGTCATTTGCAGAGGTTTTGCCAAACTCCTCCCAAAGCTGGGCCTTTGTTTCATTGATTGTCTTACTGACAGCCCAGGACAGCAACTATCTCTTAGCCAAATTTGGGCAATGTGCGACCTGCCTGAATTGTATAAAAGGCATCTTTATTTAACTTGACTGCTTCTTTTAACTCTGGTGTTGACAGTTGATCTTAGGTTACCGCGATGGCAGGCCCTTATCACTTTCTGGCCTCTGTTCTTTGCTGCCAATTCAATTACTAAGAGGTACTACATTTACCTGCCTTCCCCTTGTATAAGGAAGAAGCTCTCATGGAGCAGAGATACCAAAACATGTAAAAGTTAAATAAAGAGTCTATATATTTTTTTACTTGATGCTTTGTCACTATGACATAGATTGTTTATCCTTTCTGTTGAATTGTTTCCTATACTATGTAACTGCAGTTTTCATTTTTTCATTATTGTTCTTTTACTTTACTGTATACTCGATTAGGTCTTGGCTGAAAAAGGAACATTTGGTCAAGTCCACTAGTGTAAAACTACATAAATATATATCAGGCAGTGCCACCTAATTGGGTTTAAACTATTCCTGGCTCCACGAAGTCTGCTCTTCACTTTTTCCCTTAGAACTGCTCTATCTCTCAAAGTAAACACCATATTCTTTTTCTAAGACCCCTCACTGGACCAAATAAGTAATTTTACAAGTTAGCACTAATAAACCATAAGCACTACTTACTCTTATACTCTCTATGATTACCTTTTCCCCTACTGGTCCATTTTAATTCAGTTCCCTATATTACTTTAGCATGTCCAAAGGTCAGTCAATAGTTTCCTCTCCAGTCCAGCTGGTGAATCTGGGAATTTTGAGGCAATGTTACAACTGTCTCATGTACACGGACAACCCTCTCCTCCTCCAAACAGGTTTGAATATATCTGAAGAAAGAATAGACTGCAAGGAACCACCATGGAAAGAAACTCACAATTTAATGAAGAAAACGAGCGCTTTCACGCACACTCCGGTGCGCTTCATCAAGTTACATTCAGACAATAAAAACCATCCCTTAAATACAAAAACCATCATCACTCATTCAATTAAATAAATCAATTATTACAAATGATTAAAATTACTACAGCTTTTCTTAAAAGGGCAATGACATCCTATAAACAAACATTTAAGCCTTGTGCATACACATTTGATGAGTACATATTGTAGATAGGAAAAATCATTAACCTATCACAATTAACTAACAGATCAATATGCCGTGTTCACCAAAATAACAAAACCTTAAAAACAGTTACCTTATTAAGGACATTCATATTAGATTGGTGTTTGCCCATATCAAACATAAATACTGAAAGTATACATACATAACCTGCCTAAAAGGCTTAACGTCAGATATCTAAAGTTACGCTTGTTTGAATGGAAATACAAGCATAATTCCGCTTTGTTTAAAATCTGTTTGCTTAAGGTAACATAGTGTCATTGCTATCCCAAAGTAAACACATAGTATAAATTTAAAAATATAAAAACATAAACAAAATCATATGAGTGAGTATACGTCAAATGTCCATAATCACTCTTATTAAGAGACAGTGAATATGATTCCGTATGTTTAATACCTAATCGCTTAAAGCAATATGATATCATACTATCTTAGATAGTATATGTAATGTCTGCCTTAAAGGCATAAAGAATGCCATGGTATGTATATGTATATATATTTATTGGTATCATCCAAATACATATTCAAATTTGTTTGTGTTACTAGTGTATACATACTAAACTATACATAAGGCAATCAAAACATATGCCATATAAAAAATTATATGTAAAATAGCCTAACTAAGGCATATGCAAACATTTAATTACTAATTAAATTAAAATTATAAACATGAGTATATATCAACCTACCATCTAAATAAAATATGATATATTCAGAACTGTTTAACAATTCGAAATGGTTACATCATACAAAGCCTAAAAGCACCGGTCGAATATTGAGAGTGGAATTAAGTCCTGGTTCTATGTGAGCTTTTAAATTTAAAATCCATCTTAGCTCACATAGTTCAAGTGTACCTAGATGGTCTCCTTCCCTTCTATTGTGGTTCACTACCTGGATTACTCTAAAACTAAACCCATGTTGAGGACAGTTGTAACAATGCTTGGCCAAGGCATTGGTAAGATTATTTTTCCTAATGTCATAAGTGTGGTTGTATATACGATCTCTAAACCTACGTGAGGTCATCCCTACATAATATGCATCACACATATTACATGTGGCCAAGTATATAACATTACGGGTGTCACAGGTGGCAGAAAATGTTGGTTTGAAGGCCATGCTTATACCTGGAATTTCAAAATCTTGAGATGTAGATATATACTTACATATAGAGCATTTTTTACAGGGATAAGTACCTGTTTTATATTTAGCTCTAATGTCAACAGGCTGAATGTCCATCCTTTCCTTACATAATAACCTCTTAAGGTTTAGACAATTACTAAACCTAAAAACAGGCTCTTTCCCAACTATCTGTAACAACAAGGGATCAAGGAGCAAAATTTTCCAATTACTCTTAATAATCTTAATAATGTGTTCCACATCATTAGTATATTTAACTCCAAAGGCTAAATATTTTTCATTCCTTCCTAAATGATGGGTATAACCTCTTCTCTTCTTATAGGTGGAAGTTTCAAGTACTGTCTCAACTATTTTATTAATCATGTTTAATGGGTATCCCCTATCAATAAAACATTCCTTCTGACATTTTATCAGCCTCAAGGCATCCTGTTCATTACTACAGAGCCTGAGTATTCTGATCATTTGGCCTTTTACGATGTTACGAAAAATGTAACGTGGGTGCAAACTATGAAAGTGCAAGATACTGTTTTTCCAGCATGGTTTCTTATATAATGTAGTGGCTATACTGTTATCAATCTCCTTCATGATAGTAATATCTAGAAAATTCACACTTAGAGTTGAAAATTCATATGTGAAATTTAGGAATGAGGTATTAGATTCCATGTAGAGTATAAATTCATGTAATGAGTCTGGGCCACCATTCCAAAACAACAAAATGTCGTCCACAAAACGCCTATACAAAATGATGTTCTTAAACCTTACATCATTAAAGATGAAGTCCTTCTCCCATTGATAGACTGCCAAGTTAGCATATGCATTAGCACAGGGAGTGCCCATAGCCACTCCCCATGTTTGAGCATATATTTGGTTTTCAAATAAAAAGATGTTATTATTTAAGACTAAATCAAGCAGACAACAAATTGTCATTTGTTCATTACTATCCATGGTCCCATATTCAACAAGGCAGGTTCTTATGGCATCAAGGCCATAATCATTAGGTATGCTGGTAAATAAATTTTTAATATCCAGCGTTACCAGTAATGTGTCTCTACATATGTTATTCCTTATTGTATCATGTTCCAGATCATGTAAAAGATCATAAGTATTTTTTAAGATAGTAGGAATTGTGTTGACCAGTGTACCTAGTTTAGATTGTATGTATAATGAGGCATTTTCTGTTACCCAATGTCTACCAGATACTATAGGGCGTAAAGGGGGTGGATCCTCCCCTTTATGCATTTTAGGAAGTCCTTTGATTATAGGGATCAGAGGGGAATCTATTATTAGAAAATCATACAAAGATTTATCAATGCATCTAGTCATGAGCATATCATATATAGTATCATGCACATAGCTTATAATAGATTCTACCTTTGATCTATCTAGTAGTTTGTAAGCCATATCATTATTAAGCATCTTCTGCATTAGTTCTAAATAAAAACAGGTATCCATGGCAACGACCCCTCCACCTTTGTCTGCAGGTTTAAATACAATTTCTTTATCATCAGACAGGCTATCTAAACAGCATTTCTGCATATGACTCAGATTCACATATAAACCTTTATGTTTCTTTTCTTTAAAATAAGAATATATATCATTCTCACAAGAATGCATAAAGCATTCAACAGTATTAGGCATGGGTGGTATGAAACAGCTTTTTCTTTTGCAAGCCTGTGAACCATAGTCCAAACTAATATTATTTGTATTAGTGTCATTGAACAATACCTTCAATGATAGTTTTCTCGTAAAAAGGCGTAAGGCTATCAGAGTGTCAGAGAGCGTGCTTCCCCTGGAGGGGATAAACGATAGACCTTTGTTCAAAATGAACTGTTCATCAGTGGAAAAAGTTCTAGATGTTAAATTAAAAAACAAACAGTTCAGTTTCCTGTTTTCCTCCTCGATTCCGAAGCTTCCCCCGACATCTTCCTCTTCCCTCTTCCCCGACTGGTTGAGCAAGCTTGCGCTCTGCTTTTGTATGGGAGGGGGAAGTTTAAAGACACAGGAGCCATATGAGAGTTCATTGTAATATTAACCTTAGGTCTGGCTCCCAAACTTTCGCTGTTGATAAAGCATTGTTGGTTACATGGGATGGAGGCATTAGAAGGAGTAACTTCTCGGGTTGGTGTATCACCCAAAGGCTCATCATTCATAGGGCAAACAATTGAGGGTTCAGTAAGTACAACTGAGTCCGTGGCTGTTGACTGTAATGTGGCTGAAGAGTTAGTAAGTTCCGGTGCGTTTTTATAGTTAACTCTCGGCCAAACAAAAATACGGCCCATCTGAAAATCTTGACAGTCACGTCTCAGTTTCTTAAGCTTGATCTGCTCAAGCCTATTGCTATAAAGAGTAAGTTGCCTACACATATTATTAATTTTGGAAACACAAAAATCACTTTTATAGCTCATGGTAAGGCATTTGTGTTGCTCTTCAACCTTGGTTATCAAGTCTGTCTCTATGGGGGAAAAATAATCTATTAACAGATGGATATATTTATTACCAAAATCGATGTTCAGTTGCTGCCATCTTAGTAACAATTCGGGATGGCTGTCCCCATAACTGGGCATGAACAAAACCCGCATGCCGCGTGGAATCACCTTGAAGTGAAGGCAGGCTTCCAAATGCCTTCTTTGCCATATGAGTCTATAGAGCTGGTATAAGTCATTCTCTAAGCTCCTTAAAGACCCATAAAAATCATGTAGATTCTCAGCACTGTTGGTTACCATTTTGGGAGAATCACATTTAATGTCCAGGTTGAGTAGCGGGTTTTCCCGTTGATGAAATAAACAATTCCAACTATCGGTACCTCCTGTACCTGCTGGATTGTAGTCCAATTCAATATTAGGCACATCCATCATGTAACGGTCAGCCAAGCAAAGAAACAACAACAATATTAGCAGCAAACAAAAGCCGACCATTCAAAGGTTCCTTACACCACAAACGCCGAAGCATGTAACTGAAGAAAGAATAGACTGCAAGGAACCACCATGGAAAGAAACTCACAATTTAATGAAGAAAACGAGCGCTTTCACGCACACTCCGGTGCGCTTCAACAGGTTACATTCAGACAATAAAAACCATCCCTTAAATACAAAAACCATCATCACTCATTCAATTAAATAAATCAGTTATTACCAATGATTAAAATTACTACAGCTTTTCTTAAAAGGGCAATGACATCCTATAAACAAACATTTAAGCCTTGTGCATACACATTTGATGAGTACATATTGTAGAAAGGAAAAATCATTAACCTATCACAATTAACTAACAGATCAATATGCCGTGTTCACCAAAACAACAAAACCTTAAAAACAGTTACCTTATTAAGGACATTCATATTAGATTGGTGTTTGCCCATATCAAACATAAATACTGAAAGTATACATACATAACCTGCCTAAAAGGCTTAACGTCAGCTATCTAAAGTTACGCTTGTTTGAATGGAAATACAAGCATAATTCCGCTTTGTTTAAAATCTGTTCGCTTAAGGTAACATAGTGCCATTGCTATCCCAAAGTAAACACATAGTATAAATTTAAAAACATAAAAACATAAACAAAATCATATGAGTGAGTATACGTCAAATGTCCATAATCACTCTTATTAAGAGACAGTGAATATGATTCCGTATGTTTAATACCTAATCGCTTAAAGCAATATGATATCATACTATCTTAGATAGTATATGTAATGTCTGCCTTAAAGGCATAAAGAATGCCATGGTATGTATAAGTATATATATTTATTGGTATCATCCAAATACATATTCAAATTTGTTTGTGTTACTAGTGTATACCTACTTAACTATACATAAGGCAATCAAAACATATGCCATATAAAAAATTATATGTAAAATAGCCTAACTAAGGCATATGCAAACATTTAATTACTAATTAAATTAAAATTATAAACATGAGTATATATCAACCTACCATCTAAATAAAATATGATATATTCAGAACTGTTTAACAATTCGAAATGGTTACATCATACAAAGCCTAAAAGCACCGGTCGAATATTGAGAGTGGAATTAAGTCCTGGTTCTATGTGAGGTTTGAATATATGTGAGAGATGCAACCATATTGCCAAACTGGAGGCTGAGCTCTCTCATCTCAAAACTGGTGTAACCAGTCAGGAGGAGAAGGTAACCTCACACAACACAATTCCAGTATCACATAGTCCCACCACAACAGCGAACCAAACACATAAAAACACAAAAACATACTCTGAGGCTCTAAATAAAAATCTACCTAAGCAACAGAGACCTCCAAAGCAGACATCCAAGCAAACGCTACCCCAAAACAAAACACGTACAACACATAGCACACAAAGTCAGTGTGCCAAGCAGTCACAGCCCTTAAGGCTGAATAACACACCTGATACTCTTGTAATAGGTGACTCTACTGTCAGACACACTGATATCCCGCTCACCAGGATGAATAAAGAGAAGGTCACAGTGAGCTGCCTGTCGGGCGCTAGGATCCGCCACATAACACAAGCACTCAGGTCACTCCAAAGCAAATACAAATATGACTCAGTCATTGTACATGCTGGCGTGAATGACCTGAGACGTACCTCCCTTGACTACATGAAAAGAGACATAGAGGAGATCTCTGATTATGTAGCCCAGGCCGGTATGACCCTGACCTTGAGCAGCATCTTACACTCACCTAGAATGATGCCACAGTATAAAGACAAATTGATCGATTTTAACAATTGGCTAAAATTTTGGTGTCATTCAAAGAGGATCCAGTGTCTGTCAGCCTGGGATGACATGCTCGACAAGCCACGTTGCTTCGCTAAGGACGGCTTGCACCTGTCACCCCTGGGCTTTCGGATATTGGCAAAGGCTCTTGCCACCCCCATAGTGCCTTTTTTAGGCAAGGCTCAAAAGTCAAACCCACCTCCATAGATAGCACAAGGAACAAGAAACTAAGGGTAATGCTGCTAAACGCCAGAAGTCTTAACCTCAAGATGCATGTACTCGAAGCTCTCCTCAGTATGGAGAACATCGATATCTGTGCAGTGACAGAAACCTGGTTCAAGGCTCCAGAGAGCACCCCAGCACTACCAGGTTATACCTCATATCATGCTTTTCGGCCCCAAAACCTGGACCAAACCACAAAAAGAGGAGGAGTTTCCATATTTATCAAGGATATCCACACCTCCAGGTTAGTGGCATTGCATGAAGTATCGGAGACCATCCATGTGCAACTGACAGTGGGCAAGACTGCTTTTCAGTTTATAGCATCCTACAGACCATCCTCTCAAAGTCAGGAATCTCACTCGGCTTTCCTGAAAACATTGGAGAACATGAAGATCTCTCCGAACACCAACTTATTGGGTGACTTCAACTACCCAAACATAGACTGGGAGCATTACTCAAGCCCCAGCACCTTAGCCCAAAGGTTCCTGGAATTTATAAACTCAAATGCTATGGAACAACTAGTCACCACTCCCACAAGAGGGGAAAACATACTAGACCTGATCATTACCAACATGGGGACTCTATGCTCCATACCAGAAGTATATACCTCATTGGTAAGATCAGACCATAAATTAATTTCACTGGATATCCACATCCCGACCCCACCCCCAGCTCAGAAAACCACAGTGAAAAACTTCTCAAAAGCGAACTTCACACTTTTCAAAACCGAAGTGGAATCCTTCAAGGCCCCAGAGCCAGTGGAAACTACGGCCCAAACTGCAGAATCCTATATAAATGCATTCTACGGACATCTCCAGGAATGCATGGATCATGCTATCCCAAACAAAATCAAGACCCAATCATCCAAAGGCAGGCGTCCAGTCTGGTGGACCCCAGCCATAAATAAACTGTACAACAGAAGGAGGAAGCTACTACATGATAGAGCAAAATCCCTAAAAGGGAAGGCATCTCTGATCAGTACTAGCAAAAAATTACGATCCCTCATAAAATCCTCCAAGGCCAGTTTCGAGAGAAAAATTGCACAGGACACTAAAGACAATCATAAGGCTTTTTTCAGTTATGTTAGGAACCTGGGATGCAACCCCCAGACTTGTTCTGAGTTGATTCTAGACGACAAAATATACACTGAACCCACAGACATCGTCAATATCCTGGCAGACAGGTTCAGCGCAAACTTCTCCACCCCCTCCCCCCCAAAAGAGCAAGTATCTATCCCGGCAGAGTGCAGCCTCCCAAACATCTCTGATGCTTAGGTGAAGGCCGCCCTCTCCAAAGCAAAAAACACTGCTTCCATGGGACCAGATGGCATCCCGGGTTGCGTCCTACATGAACTCCAAGAAGAACTAATCCCTCAAGTAAAACTGCTGTACAATCTCAGCCTCACTACAGGATATATGCCCAAAGAATGGCGTACAGCAACAGTGGTCCCACTCCACAAAGGTGGTGCCTCTGCGGACCCTGGAAACTATCACCCCATAAGCCTAGTCTGCAAGGCTATGGAGAGGATCATCATGGAACTCATAAACAAAGACATTGGGGACCTACAGACACTAGATCCTACCCAATTTGGCTTCGTCAAGGGCAGATCCTGCCTTTTGTACCTGGTCGACTTCTTCGAAACAGTCACCAAGGCCATAGATGAGGGGAAGGTAGTCCACACAGCCTATCTGGACCTCACAAAGGCATTTGACACAATACCCCACTCGGGCATTATAGATAAGCTATCCAGCCTAAATATAAACCCCTATGTCACAAGATGGGTCGCAAATTGGCTCAAAGACAGAACCCACAGAGTCAGAGTTGCTGGGGCCATGTCAGACTCGAAACCGGTCACAAGTGGCATCCCACAAGGCTCTGTCCTGGGACCTCTCTTGTTCGGTATTTACTTTTCTGAGGTACAGGCCAACGTGGGAGGACTATGGCTCACCAAGTTCGCAGATGACTGCAAACTGGGTGCCATAATCGACTCTCCAGCTGACACAAACATCCTTCAAAAAGGTCTCGCAGCGACGGATAACTGGTGCCAGAGCCATGGTCTAAAGCTAAATGCCAAAAAGTGTATAGTCATACTCTTTGGCAAAAACAATGTGCCCACAAAGTACCACATAGGTGGTAACCCATTAAGTACAGAGAAAGTAATTAGGGATCTGGGGACCCAAGTTGATAGCAATCTCTCCTTTGACAACCACATTGCCAAAGTGGTTAGAAAGACCTTCTACATAGCCCACCTCATCATGAAAGGATTCACATCTAGATCAAGAGAGGTAATCGTGCCCCTTTATTCATCCCTCATCAGGCCCATCATAGAATACAATGCCCCCTTTGGGATGTACCTTACCCGACACCTGCAGCAATTAGAAAGACCCCAAAAGTACCTCAACAGGAGGATCAAGGGACTCAAACAGATGCCATATGCTGCTCGGTTAAAAAAACTCCAGCTCTACTCAGTTGCATACCGCCTACTTCGAGGCGATCTATGCCTGACATATAAAGCTATGTCCAACCCAGAATTAATGGACATGCTCCACCTCAGTAAATCTAAATCCCTTAGAGCCATGCGCTCGAGGGACTTGAACCTCAGCACAGAAATAAATAGAACATGCTGGAGGGACAGATTCATAACCCAAAGGCTCCCTTCGCTCTGGAATAGAATTCCAATTCATGTTAGGCAGAGCACCTCACTGACTCTCTTCAAGAAGAATCTTGATGAGTGGATGGGGGATCGTAGGTTTGTCCCGGGGATTACTTCCGTGTCACTATTAGACAGAGCCACAGTAAACTAAACTTTAAAAGGGGCACAGTATACTCAAATGAAGGGGTGGCGTAAGCCAAACACAATCGGGCTAGGCTTATAAATGCCCCAGGGCAGATAGCCTAGTATGAACCTATGAACCTAAGAAACTATATAAGGAAACTGTTCTGCTTTGAGTTTGAGGTGGCACATTGCATAATCATAGACAGCAAAGAAAGAAATGTAGTATAATAGTAGAGGTGGTAACCTTGGCTTTCCACAATACAGTGTTTCATCAAATTTTATCATGATCATCTTAATATTAATGTGTATTATAAAATATAAATTATATGTACAGTAGATTGATAAAGATTCATTCATACGTTACAGCAACTGCTATTAACTCTCTGTGACTATGAATTAACATATAGTATATGCTGGCAAATCAAATTCATTAAATGTGACAAATCAAATCACATCTTGGCTGTGAAGCAATCCCTTACTCAATTACAATAAGGAGCACTTAAGCTAAATCTGTGAAAAATAATGCCACTTACCAACAAAATACACTGAAAGGGCAGGAATTTGCACTTCCTCACTAATTGACAGGTTCAGATTCACCAATGAAAGCATAATCACCTTTATGAGTGCCTATTTTAATAGAAGTAGTTTCACTTTTCTTCAGGAAATAGCATCCATAATTCCAGTCCCTTTTAAGTAATACTGTGACTAGCCAGTCACCTTGGCAAATTTCAATTTTACTTGAATTGTTTAAACTTTTTTAGAAAAAAAAATAATAGCACTAGTCTCCCTCAAGTAATGTTATTATTTCCAGATTTCTGTCTTTAGTCATTAAGCAGGACTGAACACATACCATTAACTTAAAAAATCTTTTCAGGTGATCAGATTTTCAATTGTCATTATGTCTATAAGAAAACTACTATGTTGCATTTCTCACTAGTCACTAACTTTACATAAATGGAATATAACATAATTTCCATCTTTCTTTTCCAACTGCTATAGTTCTCACACAAAGCGGCAGTTTCACATTTAAAACAGCCTAACAGCAACCAAAGGCTAGTGAAGTATCTTGCTGAGTTCCATCCCTGTGTCTGTGTTGCTGTGATTGGAATTTTATAATGTGGAGAAGAAGAAGCATTCCTCTTATCATATCACAAAATATACACTTAAATCATTTCACCCAACTAATTTATATCTTGACTCCTACAGCACCCCAGGAACAGCCGTCGACATCCACAGACATTACCAAGCAAGTAGGGAATGCAATTAGATTGCCAGGCCTTTCTTCCATATCATACACACACACACACACACACACACACACACACACACACACACACACACACACACACACACACACATACAAACACATGCACATATGGATAACTTAGAGTCACCAATCCATCTACTGCATGTCTTTGAGATGTGGCAGAAAATTAGATTACCCAGAGAAAACATACATAAGCAGTGTCCCTGCATGAACACACCCCAGCCAAAAATCAAACAAGAACTTTTGTGTTAATAGATATCACTACTATACTGTTAACAAACTTTAATACATTTATTAAGTTAGTTACTGATGTTGCTGAAGCTAGTCCCACTAGGCCTATGATGTCTTTTCCAGATAAACCTAAGGTGGTATTTATACTAAGAGAAACTTGTCCTTGGTAGCAATTAAATTCCCATTTTCTTTTTGATAAGTGCAGCACATCTTTTAGTACAAACCAAAGCAATGTTAAAAAATAAGCATACAAAGAAATAAGATGACACAAATTTGCTCCTCAAAATCCACGAGTGCCTGAGTGCTTGATGTGTGTGTGTGTGTGTGTGTGTGTGTGTGTGTGTGTGTGTGTGTGTGTGTGTGTGTGTGTGTGTGTGTGTGTGTGTGTGTGTGTGTGTGTGTGTGTGTGTGTGTGTGTGTGTCATAATTAAAGAAATAATGAAAAGAAAGCAGCAGTAAAAAAAAATCTTCAAACAAAATAAAAATTGTAGAATTTTTAGATAACTAGAAAGGCCCTATTTTACTTTGCATATATTAAAAAGAAATATAGCCAGAAATTACATAATGTAGGATATAAAAGTACAGTTTTGCTTGGAGATTAAGCTGATTTTCAGGAAGCCAAGGCTTTGAAGTTTAAACATTCAGGCTTCAGCCTTAGAACCAAACCATTCTAGGCATGATTAAATCCCTGTATAGCCCACCAGAAACATGACATATTATTATTAAAACATCATAATTTCAATATAATCTCATTTCTAAAATGGAATATATTTAATAAATCTAGCAGTAAGGCTACAGGGTTCACAAATGTTAAGCTGCATATTAGCATATGAATTACTATAAATGTCAGCAGTCTCTGTCTTGCACTCAGTTCTCCCAGTTTAAAAAGATACTAACATTTATTTATTGATTCTTTTCCAAGGAAAGTTGCACAGATGCCATTGTCAGACTTACATGCAAGAACCAGACTCAGAGTGAGTGTAACGTGTCATGCATTCCATTAGAACATTGGCTGGAAATCTGGTCAGCTGAAAGTCTAATTTTCACAATCTGGTTCACTCCAAACAGATTTGTTTAAAATTTAACTCAAAATTCTACTGGTGTAATGTTTAATGTTTTATACATTAAAATATCTAACTAACAAAAATAGATAGATAGATAGATAGATAGATAGATAGATAGATAGATAGATAGATAGACAGACAGACAGACAGATAGATAGATAGATAGATAGATAGATAGATAGATAGATAGATAGATAGATAGACAGATAGACAGATAGATAGATAGAACCTATGCTCTGTAGTAGTGCTTGTATACTCACTAGTAGCAGATGGAGATAAATAATGCCATATACTTAAACAGTGTGAGGGAGAGGCTGCATTTTCTCTGGTATACTTCTTGCTAATAAATTAGATTCCTAATAATAAACCAAATGTATTTTCATTCATCTGAACATATCAGTGTTAAGTGAACACACCTGCCATAATCGAGGACAGACCTGTAACGTTCCTTATGTAAGTCATATTCAAGAGCTTATTTGCCACTATTATTTATTTATTTATGTATTTCAGTTTGATGACTGCAGAAGTCCACTGGGCCTAAAAAGAGAGCCTGGTTTTAGTGAAGGCCTGGGGAGAAAAGCTGCAGTAACAGTGACAAACATATTAGCATATAGACATACAAAGCAAAGACATCATACAGCTTTATGCAGCATTCTACAGTAAAAAAATTCTACATTCTAGAATAATAATAAAATCTAGCAACTGTACAGTCTAAGAGTCATTAACAATGAATTACAATTGAAATTTTACATTCCACAATAATTGTAGAAAAATCTAGCAACAGAACAGTCTAAGGGTCAGTAACAGTGAATTACATTTGAGGATGAGAAATTGTTGGAAATAAGCTATTAACAAAATTTGGAGGCTAAGGAGGAGCAGGAGGGCAAATGATGTGCATGCAGAGATGATGCACAGAGTTAGAAGGTGGGTTTTGGTATAGGAGGGTCCTATGTGGAGAAGGAGCAGGGGCATTCCCACTTAGATAGGAGGGAATGGAGAAGGGATTTAAAGTTAGAGTGGTTATGAGAATTTCTAAGGGATGGGGGAAGAGAGTTCCATAGTTTAGCTAAGGAGCAGGATAGCAGAGAGTGCCCAGGTTGCCATAAAGGTTTGTAGATTTTGAGCAGGTTCTGATTTTCTAACCTAAGTAAGCAATTAGGAATATAGGGGGTTAAGGAGGTGGAGAGAGAGGGACAGGAGGATGGGTTAAATATGAGCTTATGGTAGTGAGTTTATGGAGGTTCAGATAGTTGGGAAGTTTGAGACATTGCAGTGAGTGGAAGGAGATGCAGTGATGGGATGAGTTCCTAGAGTTGGTGGTGAATTTCCAGATTTTATTGTAGCAGGTTTCTAATTTAGTTTGAAGGCCAAGCTGAAGATTCAAGAAAAGAGAAGCTCCATAAATTAGATAGAGGAGAAGGTATGTGAGACGAGGGCCTTTCTGGTGGAGGGGGTGAGATAATGGTTATGCTTATATAGGAGTCCTAATTTTTGGTGGGTTTTTTGAATTTAGTTTGGATGTGGATATCGAATTTTAGATGTTCGTCAATAATGCTGCCGAGCAGTTTGGTGTAAGGAACAATTTCAATGGGGGTGTTATTCTGGCTTATGATCTGGAAGGAGTTTTTATCAATGGGGAGTGTTTAGATGGGGAAAAAATTATTAATTTGGTTTTATTGGTGTTAAGGGCTAGGTGGTTGTTTTGCATCCAGGTTTCATTATTTGAAAAAGCTGACTGGGTTATTTGCAGAAGGTTGGAAGAGGTGTCAGCTGAGCAGATGATTGTTGAATCATCCGCGTACTGGATTAGAGTAGAATTGGAGATGAGTGGTGAAAGTTGTTATTGAATATATTGAAAAGTAAGGACCCAAGGACAGAACTTTGGGGTACCCCAGTAGGGGTATATAGAAAGGAAGAGGTAGAATGTTTTCATTTAACAGCTTGTTGTCTTCTGTAGAGGTAGTTGGTGAACCAAGCTATAGTGGAAGGGGAGAGATTCAGGGAGGAGAATTGTGATAGGAGTATCGGGTGGGAGACGGTGTCAAAGGCTTTGAAAAGGTCTAGGAACAGGGTTGATATGATTTTGCCAGAGTCACAAGCATTGTTGATGGATTCAAGTAAGGAAAGGAGTGCAGTGATGGTACTGTGGCCAGGACGGAATCCATGTTGTGTAGGGGGTTAGGAGGTTGTTTTGTGTTAGATGAGGCATCACCTGTGAGTGAATACATTTTTCCAGGACTTTTGTGAGTGGGAAAAGTATGGCAATAGGACAGAAATAAGTGGTGTCAGTCTTTTTATCTCCTTTATGGAGTGGGATGATGAATCCTTGTCTCCATAGTGAGAGAAAATAAGATTCTTGGATGGACCTATTTATTATGATGGAGATAGGGAAAGCTATGCTGCTGGCAGATAGTTTGAGGAAGGATACAGGTAAATTATCTGGTGGATTGGAGCATGGTTTCAGTCTTCACTACATTTATAACTTCTAAAAAATAATGGTGAACAACTCTGTACTAGTTTTTTCTTTTGTTCATAAATTTTAGAAGCATAGCACTGAAATATTACCTGATCCTGCAATTTTCGAACACTCGTGGTAAGATGACAGAAAAAAAAATCATAATTAACTCCAGAACATTCTCTATTTTAAAAAATGCACAGCTAGGCAAGGCAAGTACAGTAGCATTTTTGAAAGAAAAGATGACCTAGGAAGTGCTTACCCAGGCAGTTGTATTTAGATACCGGTTTCAGGGATGCATCATCAATAAGCGTTACAGGGGGGTTGTACAGATGGGTTATGAAAAAGAAGTAGCTCTACACTGGGGAAAAGTGCAGATACAATAATGTCTTTCTAGGAATGTTTAAGGACTCTTCCACTTCTCACATAAAGTTGGTCTGTGGCAGTGGCTTAACTGGATTCATTTTCCATTGCTGGACATTTAGTGCAGCATAAAGTGGGTACAGCACTGTTGTGTGTTATCTTTTGTGTGAGATGTTAAATCATCTCTGGTGGTAGTTCAGGTGGATGCAAAACATTCTATGGCACTTGTAAGAAAACAAGGGTTCTTTAGGTTCACAGGTTCTTGGGTACTTATTAGGCTAAAAAAAAACAGCCATGCATTACCACAAAGTTTTTATTCCTTATATTTTAAGGTACAAATAACTCAGACATATTTAAATGCATCCATGAGGGACAAGCAATAGCATAGCTAGGACAGGGTGCCAGGGGCAACTGACCCCAGGCACTAATTGTTGGGGGAGTCACAATCAGCTGATCCCAATCTCTAATGCAATACCAGCTTTTAAAAGTCGATATTGCACTTGCGATCAAACCTGAGCATTGTAGTACTCTCTGTATAGTCTAAACTGCTTGCTAAAAAGCTCTTTTTGTAAACTAAAAAATGAGCACTGTAGCACTCTGTACAGACAGGCTATGAAATGTAGTATTTCTAGCAAGTAGTTTGCTACAGTTTGCAAGAAAAAATTATTTTGTTTACTATAACATGTTCAAGGAGGGTCAGAGCAGGGCACAGAAATGGAACCTGAATGGCTGGGCAGAAGGAGGGGTGTATTATGCATCTGACCTCCTGGTTGGTGTGTCAGTAGAAGGAACTTCCATTTTTTTTTTGTTTCTTTAATGGAAGAGCTGAAGGAGTACATAGATCTGTAATAAAATGATAACTACAATGTAGTAATCAGCTTAAGAAAGTAAAGTGCTTTTTTCTTCTTCACTTGAAGAGTTGAGAGGGTGGGGCACTCGTTCATGGTAGCAGCACAGGGCACTGTCTGAGCCAGCTCTGCTTCTGGGGACAAAGGTGCTAAACCAAGGGTGAATTTGCAGCCAACCATCCACTTGTCCAGAGTACATTTGAATAATGCAAGTAAAGTGATAATTCCAAAGAACTGGTATTCTCTGTGATACACGTCTATCTCTCTAACATGTTCTACTTATAGTACAGATGAGATTTAGATCTCTTGAGCGAGTATTTATGCCCACATTGGATTTATGAATGTGCCGCAGGTTTTAAAAGATAGGGTGTTTTAAGGTTCTATACTCAAGACAGAGATCTCCCCTTACTAGTCTGTGAGACACCAAGAAGTGAAACTAGGCTTTGATTCACTCCACATAGTTTTTTATGATTTAAGCCCTTGGCTTTCTTAGTAAGAAAGTTTTGCAGGCATTTGTGTTGTGTCAAATTCTTGGACAGGTGCATACTGACGGGGGCAATAAACTCAGCGATCAGTCAGGCAGGTGCAAAATACAGTGGAATGATCACATCATTTGGCCTGGACATCATACTTTAGTAATAAGCCTCACAATGAAAAAGTACTTTGTTACAACAGTGGATACATGGTGATCAAAGGATCATCGTCTATACATGCTCCTAAGATTTTAAGTCATGGATCAGTTTTAAAGTGTGGATTTTCTGTGTGATAGTTGAAGGGAATTCTTGCTTGTTGAAGGATACTGTTATGCATTTCTTGTCATTCAATTTTAGTTCATTGTTTTGACACCAACTAATGCGTTTGGCAAAGACCCTCTTGGAGGATTTTATTATCCTCTAAAGATTTTTTGATGGCAACAAGTTTACAGTCATCTACAAACTTGGTCAACCATAAGTTTTAACAGTAGCTTTGATCTCTGAGAAGTAAATGCCAAAGACTACTAGCCCAAGGACTGAACCCTGGGGCAAATCACTAGTAGTATTTTGGGGAAAGTAGAGCAGTGCAGCCTAATTTTCTGTGTTCAGTTTGTGAGCCACTTTGCTGACCCATGAGTTACATAGGTATCAGTATTTAGCTGGGATAGTTTATCTACAATACCTTAGCATGGGATGGTGATGAACACCTTTGAGAGTTCTAGATATGTGGTGTGTACTCATTTGCCCTCATCCATTCTTACAGAAACCTTCTTGAATAAATCAGCCAGATTAAGTAGGTGGGATATGCATTTTTTATCAAGTCTAAGGTTACCTATGTCCTTATTTATTATATCCATAATGATCTTTTCCATAGCCTTACAGATGAGGCTGGTCAGACTTATGGGTCTATAATTTCCTGTGTCCGTTGATGCCCTAGCTTAGTGAAAGGGTATGACAGTTGCAGTCCTCCATTCATTGTTTCTAAGGTTTCTAGCACAGTTAAATATGGCTTTGTAGTTGTCCTTTGCCTGGGTGACTATTTTTACCTCATATCTGACTTTGGTTGACTTGATCATGGTTTTGATAAGGTTTAGCTAAACATTTTTTTGCATCTTGAGAGATATACTTATTTTTATTTTAAATTATTGTTTTTATTATTATAGAGCTTGTTTACACTTGAGTTCCACCATAGGGGGGGGGGGGTTATTTTTGAATTTGGTGTTGTATTTAGTTCAGAGGGGGACAGAGGCATCTATGCAGCTACTCACATGTGTGTAGAATTTAGTAGTAAATAATTCTGCATAAGCAGTGGTATCACTGAGATGGAAGGGGATGTTGAATTTAGCCAGCCATTTCTTTTGGCATAGTGGGATAAAGGCCTAACTGCAACCCAGCTGACCTAAAATAGACTGGAGTATCAGGTGCCTGTTGGATTTGGCAGAGGCAGCAGTGGAATGACAACTCTTAAGCCTACTTACCTGTCTTCAGGCATGGGCACCGGAACCATAGAGTGAGGGGGGAGGGGAGCCCCCCCACACTTTTAGATCATCCATACCTCTGTCCCTTTCGTTTTCCGCATGCCTTTTTGCGAGTGGGAACAAACAGATTTATTCATAGCTGCTGCCAGAACAGAAACAGAAAGGATTTATTTGCAGAAGCCGCCTGTTAAGCAGGGTGGAGTGGGCAGAAGCTGCTAGGATGGAATCTGGACTGTAGACTAGGATGTAATTGCAGAGTGGAATGGGAACGGACAGAAGCTGCTGGAGTCTATCAGAGTGAGTACACTGCTGGACTGTATTTATTGCAGAGTGGTGTGTGTGTGTGTGTGTGTGTGAAAATGCCCCCAGCAGGATACATCTGGTGGCTAGAGGTGCTCAGGCTCAAACCCTGTACCTTGGGTACAGGTAAAAAGAGCCTAAAGTCCCTAGCCACCATCACTTGTGAATTTATGCCTCACATGTTTGTTCTGTTCCTCTGGTTTGCAGGAGTGGTAAAAAACTGGTCAGGGCCAGTTGATAATGTCATGCAGAAACATTACTTGTATCATAAACTTCCACTACACCCCAGACTCCTGGATTGTAATGAGTATGACTGGGCAGACAGGAAATAAAGACAACCCCCCCCCCCCTTCCCCTATGAGAATGATAGAACTAGCCCTGATTTGCTTCCTTCTCATCTTGAGGAATGAATCAGTCACAGGGCAACCAGCAGAATCAGTAAGGAGGGGGATAATCTCAATAGTTAGAGGAGAACTGTATCAAAAATAAATTATAGGACACTGTCCAAGATTCAGTAATCTGTAGATAACGTTTTACAACAAACAGGTAGCCTTGAGTTCCACTGGCAACATTTTCTAGCTTTTATTGTAGTGCAGAATTAGACTGTCCCTTGCAATAATCAAGGCATTTTTTCATAGCAATTTGCAATTTGTCTGTTAGTAAGTAAATTTATTTTAACAGTGAAAATACCATTTTCAGAGGTGGGTAGCAGCACGCGTTTATTCATAAAGTGTGACAAACGCTAATAATTTAAGGTCATTACTTCAATTTTTGTCATGGTTTTATGAGTGTGCACATCATGTGTAAGGTATGAGTTAATATAATGGCTTAAGTATTTGAAATCTTGTAGTACTTCAGTTAAGCCCCTTGATGAAGAAGGTACAGCTTCTATACGGTTGATGCCTAGTAACACTCCCTTATTTTATAAGAAATTCCATTCCAGTCTCTTCATCAAACATTTACAGGAGACAAGTCATGGCTCTTCAAGACTATAGTAGTTTTTTGGTGTGTAACATGTAGTAAAGTATAAAAGATATATATTTTTTTAAATTTGGGATTCACGGTGAATTGATAAACATCAGGACAGTAAATTAAAAAAAAGGTTCTGGGAGTGATTACTTTGGAACTGCAGAGGAAAATGATTTAGGGTAAGAAATAGCCTAAGCAAAGCAGCTACATTTCAGAGAAGTACCTTGTAAATTGCTAGTGATGCTTAGTATAGTAGAAATAAATTAACCATTATGTGTGCAAAGTAGCTCTGAACGGTCGCTGTGTTAAACTCATTTTCAGGTAGTGTAATATTTACAGAAACAGCAAAAGATAGCAGGACTGTAGTTGTGATGCACCAACTTTTGAATAAAAGACAGTGTTTGCTGGCATTTCAATAAGAATCCAGATGAGTTTTTAGGTATATAGATGCAACTGTTTTCAATAGTTAGTTGCTGCAGTTAAATAGGTGGAGACGGGGCTATAGAAGTGTTACTAGTGTAGCATTGCATGGATGTGAAAATATACCAAATATAAATATGATTTAAATGTATATAAATGCTGTGTGTGTGTGTGTGGGGGGGGGGGGGTCCTGATATATAACAGATGCAGTGAATGAGAACTTGATTTCCCATATTTACATAATTCCTGAGGAGTCTGAAGCAACAGGGAAAATGTGAAGGCAAGCTCAGTCATAGCTTAGTACGCTGAGGACAAGTTGAAGAATGAATTAATGAAGCTTAGAAGAATGGAACCGGAGGTGTAATCATGACATATATATCCATACCTGCTTTTGGAAGGGATAGAAGTTTTTGGTCCTCTGATACCAAAGATGGTATCAGTTGCTGCTCTACTTGACACAATTAGGAAATTATTTTTGTTTCAAAATTACTTCTAATTTTAAAAAAGAGCACAGATTGCTTGCCTTTGTCTTTTTATTTTGCTTTCACATTCACTCCTTAAAATGACAAATGCTTCCAAGTTTTCTTGGGGCATTGCCTTTTTGAATTTATTTCAGGCTCTTTACTTAGGTTCATAGGTTCATAGGTTCATACTAGGCTATCTGCCCTAGGGCATTTATAAGCCTAGCCAGAATGTGTTTGGCTTTCGCCACCCATTTTAAATTTATTTTGCTATGCCCTTTTTCGAGGTTAGTATACTGTGCCTCTGTCTAACGGTGACACAGAAGTGATACCTGGGGTAAACCTATGATCTCCCATCCACTCATCAAGATTCCTCTTGAAGAGAGTCAATGAGGGACTCTGCCTAACCTGGACTGGGATTTTTTTCCAGAGTGAAGGGAGCCTCTGGGTTATGAATCTGTCCCGCCAGCATGTCCTATTTATTTCAGTGCTGAGGTTCAAGTCTCTCGAGAGTGTAGCTCGATGGGATTTGGATTTTCTGAGGTGCAGCATGTCCATTAATTCCGGGTTGGACATGGCTTTATATGTCAGGCACAGATTGCCTCTGAACAGGCGGTATGCCACTGAGTAGAGCTGTTGTTTCTTTAACCGGGCAGCATATGGCATCTGTTTGAGCCCTTTGATCCTCTTGGTGAGGTACTTTTGGGGTCTTTCCAGTTGCTGCAGGTGTCTGGTAAGGTACATCCCAAAAGGGGCATTGTACTCAATTATGGGCCTGATGAGGGATGAGTAAAGAGGCACTATGACCTCCCCTGATCTAGATGTGAATCCCTTCATGATTAGGTGGGCTATATAAAATGTTTTTCTAACCACTTTGGCCACATGGTTGTCAAATGAGAGATTGCTATCAACTTGGGTCCCCAGGTCCCTAATTACTTCTTCTGTACTTAATGGATTACCACCTATGTGGTAATTTGTGGGCACTTTGTTTTTGCCAAAGGGGATGACTATACACTTTTGGCATTTAGCTTGAGGCCATGGCTCTGGCACCAGTTGTCTGTTTCTATGAGGCCCTTTTGGAGGATGCTTGTGTCGGCTGGAGAGTCGATTATGGTGCCCAGTTTGCAGTCATCTGTGAACTTGGTCAGCCACAGTCCTTCTGTGTTGGCCTGTACCTCCGAGAAATATATACCGAACAAGAGAGGTCCCAGGACTGAGCCTTGTGGGACACCACTTGTAACTGGTTTGGAGTCTGACATGGCTCCAGCAATTCTAACCATGTGGGTTCTGTCCTTGAGCCATTTTGCAATCCATCTAGTGACATAGGGGTTTATATTTAAGCTGGTGAGCTTATCTATAATGCCCGAGTGGGGTATTGTATCGAAGGCTTTTGCAAGGTCCAGGTAGGCTGTGTGAACCACCTTCCCCTCGTCAATGGCTGTGGTGACTGTTTCAAAGAAATCAACCAGGTTTAAGAGGCAGGATCTGCCCATAACAAAGCCAAACTGGGTAGGATCCAGTGTTTGTAGGCCCCCAATTCTTTATTTATGAAGTCCATGATGATCCTTTCCATAGCTTTGCAGACCAAGCTAGTCAGGCTTATGGGGTGATAGTTTCCAGGATCCGTTGAGGCACCACCTTTATGGAGAGGGACCACTGTTGCTGTACGCCACTCTTTGGGCACATATCCTGTAGTAAGGCTGAGATTGAACAGTAGTTTTATGTTTGGGTTTAGCTCTTCTTGGAGTTTATGTAGGACGCAGCCCGGGACACCATCTGGTCCCATTGATGCTGTGTTTTTTTGCTTTGGAGAGGGCGGCTTTTACCTGACCATCTGAGATGTCAGGGGGGCAGCACTCTGCTGGGATAGATATTTGCCCTTTTGGTGGGGAGGGGGGGAGAAGTTTGCGCTGAACCTGTCAGCTAGGATGTTGGCAATGTCTGTGGGTTCAGTATATTTTTTGTCATTTTGGACTAATTCTGAGCATATCTGGGAATTACCACCCAGGTTCCTAACATAACTAAAGAAAGCCTTGTGATTATCCTTAGTGTCCTGTGCAATTTTTCTCTTGAAGCTGGCCTTAGACAATTTTATATGTGCCCGTAGTTTATTGCTAATACTGATCAGTGATGCCTTCCCTTTTTGAGATTTTGCTCTATCATTTAGCAGCTTCCTCCTTCTATTGTATAGTTTGTTTATGGCTGGGGTCCACCAGACAGGATGTCTGCCTTTGGAGGATTGGGTCTTGGTTTTATTTGGGATCGCATGATCCATGCATTCCTGAAGGTCTGGGACGTATTTTCCACAGGCCCGGGGGCTTTGAAGGATTCCACCTCAGTTTTGAGGAGTGTGAAATTTGCTTTAGAGAAGTTTTTCACTGTGGTTTTCTGGGCAGGGGGTGGGGTCGGGATGTGAATATCCAGTGAGATTAGTTTATGGTCTGATCTTACCAGTGAGGGATACACTTCTGGTCTGGAGCATAGAGTCCCCATGTTGGTGATGATCAGGTCCAGTATGTTTTCCCCTCTTGTGGGAGTGGTAACAAGTTGTTCCATAGCATTTGATTTTATAAATTCTAGGAACCTTTGGGCTAGGGTGTTGGAGCTAGAGTAATGCTCCCAGTCTATGTTTGGGTAGTTGAAGTCGCCCAATATAATGGTGTTTGGAGAGACCTTCATATTTTCCAGTGTTCTCAGGAAGGCCGAGTGTGGTTCCTGGGTTTGGGAGGGTGGTCTGCAGCAGGCTATAAACTGGAAGGCAGTTTTACCCACTGTTAGGTGCACATGGATATTCTCTGATGCTTCATGCTTTGCCACCAACCTGGAGGTGTGGGTATCTTTGATGAATATCGATACTCCCCCTCCTTTTGTGGTTCGGTCCAAATTTTGGGGCCGAAAAGCATGGTATGAGGTATAACCTGGTAGTGCTGGGGTGCTCTCGGGAGCCCTCAACCAGGTTTCTGTTACTGCACAGATATCGATGTTCTCCATGCTAAGGAGAGTTTCGAGTGCGTGCATCTTGAGGTTTAGACTTCTGGCATTGAGTAGCATTACTCTTAGTTTCTTATCCCTTGTGACACCTATGGAGGTGGGTTTGTCTTTTGAGCCTTGCCTAAAAAAGGCACTATGGGGGTAGCAAGAGCCTTTGCCAATATCTGAAAGCCCAGGGGTGACAGGCGCAAGCCGTCCCTAGCGAAGCATCGTGGCTTGTCGAGCATATCATCCCAACCTGATAGGCATTGGATCCCCTTTGAATGACATCAGTACTTAAGCCAATTGTTGAAATTGATCATCTTGTCTTCATATTGTAGCATCATTCTTGGTGAGGGTAAGATGCTACTCAAGGTCAGGGTCATACCGGCCTGGGCTACATGCTCAGAGAGCTCCTTTATGTCTCTTTTCATGTAGTCCAGGGAGGTATGTCTCAGGTCATTCACACCAGCATGGACAATGACTGAGTCATATTTGTACTTGCCTTGGAGTGACCTGAGTGCTTGTGTTATGTGGCAGATCCTAGTGCCCGACAGGCTGCTCACCATGACCCTCTCCTTGTTCAGCCTGGTGAGCGGGATGTCAGTGTGCCTGACGATAGAGTCACCTATTAAAAAATTTTCTGAGGAAGTTCACGTAAATAAAGGTGGATGAAAGCGCTAAAAAAGTATTTCGGAGTGTGTTTGGTTTTTGGAGCTGTTCATGGTTATTTGCCTGGTTTTCAGAGTTTCTGGAGTTTAGAGTCACCTATTACAAGTGTATCAGGTGTGTTGTTTAGTCTTAAGGGCTGTGACTGTTTGGCACACTGGCTTTGTGAGATATGTGTTGCACGTGTTTCGTTTTGGGGTAGCGGATGCTTGGGTGTCTGCTTTGGAGGTCTCTGCTGCTTCGGCAGATCTTTATTTAGAGCCTCCGAGTATGTTTTTGTGTGATTATGTGTTTGGTTTGCTGTCGTGGTAGGTCTATGTGAGACTGGAATTGTAGTGAGTGTGGTTTCCTTCTCCTCCTGACTGGTTATGCCAGTACTGAGTTGAGAGAGCTTAGCCTCCAGTTTGGCTATATGGTTGCATCTCTGACATGTGTTGGAATTTGTTGGGAGGAGGAGAGGGTTGTCTGTGTACATGAGGCAGTTGTAACATTGCCTCAAGATTCCCAGATTCACCAGCTGGACCGGAGAGGAGATTGACAACTGACCTTTGGACATGCTAGAATAATATTGGGAATTCCTTAATAATTGAAAACCAGGGCCAGTGGGGAGTGAGGGTGCAGTGCTTTTAATTTTTAGTGCTGACTTATATAATTGCTTTAGTGAGCAAGTGCCAGGTAATGTAAAATAACTGGCCTGAAGCCCAAGTGCTTAAACCAGAACTAATGCACATTAAGAATAACAGACACTGGGCTCTCAATCAGCAGTTCCCAACTTAGAAGGATGAAAGCTACCTGTCCTGCCACCACAGTGCATGCTACAAACCTTCCTAATGTAAAACAACTGGTCTGAAGCCCAAGTGCTTAATCCAAAAGACTTAGAATGATTGCTACACTTTAATCAAGTTACTACCAAGCAGTAATAAATACAATTGCATACTTTAGGGAATGCCTGGATTAGTGCTCAAGTTACACAAACAATGCTAGATCCAGCAGGCCTGAATCCAGTCTATGCCACAGCAAACAAGGCGCACCAACTTCAGTAAGAAGCAGTTCAGATATGCATGCACTATAAGCCTTCAACCAGAAATTCCCAGCTCAGAAGGGCAGAGTCCAGCCTCTCCTCCCACAAGAGTGCAGACCACGAACCCTCTTAATGTAAAATAACTGGCCTGAAAGCCCAAGTGCTTAAACCAGAATTAATACACTTTTAGAATAACAGACACTGAGCCCTCAATCAGCATTTCCCAACCTAGAAGGATGTAAGCTACCTGTTCTGCCACTACAGTGCAGACCACAAACCCTCTCAGTGCAAAACAACTGGTCCGAAGCCCAAGTGTTTAAACCAAAAGGCTTAGAATGAGTTACACCAAGCAGTAATAAATACAATTGAGTACATTTAAGATGATGTAAAAGTAAAAAAAGTAGGTAGAAACACAAGTGCAGTAAAAGCAGATGAAATTTTTTTTTTTTTTTTTTTTCTGAACAAGTGCTGAGATCAAAGAAACAGATTTGAGTGCTGAAACTAGAAAACTGGCTCGTTATAAGAAAAAAAAACTAAGCTAGAAGGCTTCCCATCAGCATTTAGGTACAGTACTATGGTTAACTCATGCTCTGGTAGTTAATGTGGGGAAATATTTATTTCTAGTAAGGAAGTCAAATATTCAGGAAATGCTCCAGAGTCATACTGCATCAGTGGTTACCAGTCGCAGCTATTTAAAGTTCGATGATGAGGTATTTTGCAAACTGGAATGAAAATGGGGAATAATAATAATACATTCACTAGCTTTGGTTTGTTTTGCAGAGAAGATTGAATTGAATCTGCAGTGTTTATAGAATATTGGAGGGTTTGGTTACTAGTTAATTATTTCTTCTAGGACAATTAAACAGCAATCAATTAAAGAATGTTTTCCAGACTTCTAATTGGTCTTGTCAGTAAATGAGAGCATTAGAGATAGACAAGCTACTAAAGTAAACATCACTTTCCTGACAGTACTGTACATTAAAATCAACTTATAGGAGGCAATTTTGTTTATACATAGCTGTTCCTACAGATGAAGTGAATTCAGAAACCCATTTGTGGTCTCTGTCTATAAGTCTCAGAAAAATAGTCATTATAGAAGTAAATGTACTATTTTCTGTATTAATAACTGTATTCTACCTAGTTTTGAATTTCAACCTCTGATCCTAGCTCTTTTGACTTCCAAAATGCTGGCATTTTGTCTGAATAAAGGTTGGAATATTATACTTGATTTTCTTCGAGAATTTGGAGATGTTAATTATATTGGTATTTAAATGAACAGTCCATGTCTTCATGATAAGGAACTTCTTGTGAATAAATGAGGTTTGGCAACAAACCAAATTGTCCTGGGACATCTTCAAGAGGGGTTAGAGTGATATATTAGTGGGAATTAGTTGGATTGGGGAGGTGAAAGGGTTAAATGGAGGGAGGGATGATTGAGAGGAAATGAGATAAGGGTGGGGAGTGGCTTAAGGGGTTTAGGCAAGTGTAGCCAGGTAAGCAATCACATGTTGGCATGAACTTGCTACCTGCAAGTTTATGTCCTAGACGACCTATAGGTAACATGGTGGTAAGTTAGGCCTTGGATAAGTGAAGTGTGCTTGGAGGAGGTGAGTAGTAAGTATATATTAAATAGTGTGGGAAGGACAGGTTGGGGGTGGTCCAGTAGTTACAGTTTTAGGAGATTAGGTTTGAATTATTAAAAAAAAAAAAAAAAAAAAAAAAAAATGTTTAAGAAAGGAAGAGAGATGGTGATAGCACGATCGGTTGTTTGGGGGGTTTGGGATGCTCTCTTGTAGTAGTTTAATGTGTTTTCTCCACAGTGAGAGGAATGCTCGGTGAGTAGCTGTTTCGCAGGCTTTCATTCAGCCATATGCTCACAAGCGGGGGTATTAGCATTAATTTGCTCCTGGAGGGCTAGGGCATTACAGTTGATGAGCAGTAGGGCAGGAAATTGTATGTGTACTTCTCGGCTGTTCCTGATTTTTTTTTTTTGGGGTGGGGGGGGTTAAGGTCATGATTTACTCCTAATTAGATCTATATGCTCTCCTGGGTTACAAATGTATGTTGGTTGGCAATTTCTTCTTCATTTCTTGCCGGAAGTTAATAGCGCTAATATATTAAACTGTTCTGCATTTTGGAGTGATTTGTCCTGCTAGGTTGAGAGCAATGACGGAAGCTGGTGGGATAAATAGATACAATCTGTTGTTCTGGACTGTACACTTTGGCGGTCAGGTTATGGCAACCATAGAATCGAATGTTGATTGCTTAATTTATGCAGTAAAATGGAAAGGCTGCTTATGTTGGTAGGGGCACATTTTTTTTTTTTTTTTTTTGCAAGGGCAAGCAGCTGAGAGAAGATGGCCTCAGTGGTGGTGGGGGCCATTACGCTGAGTATGCTACCCAGCTCAAATCTATGGTAAGCTTGGTAGGGTCAGGAGGGGTTATTTCAGGTAAAGTCTTCTTTTCAGTGCGGCTGCCAGTGTGTTTTTTTTTTTTTTTTTTTTTTATTTTCCCCCCGAGTATTAACATGACAAGACCTCATGGCAGCTCTCATTCCCACTGTAGTTGTGGTAAAGTGGGAGGTATGAGGAGCGCATGTTGGAAGCAGTGCTTTAGATTTCAACATTGTTGCTCATCTTAGCACAGGTAATCTGGACAAAGCAATTGATAAGGGGGGGTACAATGGCCTTAAATAGTGTTAAATATTGTTCTAAATGGAGGACTGGATTTAATAACGGGTCTTGCCTTAGAAGGTATTTTGGAGGGTGGTGAAGTGTGAAATGGAAATGTCGGTCATTATTTATGAACATCAATCTTCAATGATGTTCATTGTATGGTGAGTCCAGTAGCAGGCAGAATGAGTTGCTGGCAGTCATACCACCGGTCACATTGGTTAGCAGCTGCGGTTCTTCCAAGTGTGAATGATTTTAGTGATAGAATAGTTATGTTAGGTCTAAGCCGAGGTGTAGGCACATCCGCTGATAACAGTTGATTCCAAGCCCGACTTTAAGGACTGCAGAAAGTTTGAGTTACCTTCTGTTAAGAGGCAACATGTTAAGGTTAATAGTTCAGGTAAATTACTGGTCTTGAGAGACATGGATGGAGGGACATGAAAAGTTTGTGAGAGGTGTGTTTCATCCCAGAAGTCTAATAGCTCATTCTTCTGTCACTGTCAGTCCTCTCTTACTTTTCAAGGGCGTGAACATGGTCCCTTGTAATTTCTGTTCCCGTGAAGGCTTACTGCTACATGGTAAGGCTAGGAGTTATTAATAGGTTGTTCTTGCAGTCGAGTCACATCCTTAATTGATTAGGGTAACTTTTGTCACAACCCCGTACTGTTTTCGCCCAGTAGTAGCAGAGATTTGGTGCTCCGAGACTTGGAGACATTTGTGGTAATTGTTCGCGGCTCTCAATAGGTCATATGGAGCTCATGCTGAGTGCATCTATTCGCGGGCTTTGGGTGGGCAGCATGGTGGTTGGCCTGTGGTGTTCCATCTTTGAATGGGAGCTTCTGACTGTTGAATTTGTTGGTTGTTTCTCTTTTGAGCTATATGTTGCACTTTGTCCTTGTCGGTGGTGGTGTTTAAATGTTTTGAGCATGGGATTGAAAGCTGGAAGCCAGAGCTGTGGCTGGCGTGAGGCATTACTTTTGGGCTAGGTGTTTTCCTTAGCTGGGATCAGTGATACCTTTTCGTGGGCTCTGATATTTGGCAGTTTGTGCAGCTTTCAGTTATCCAGCTCATTCCATTAATGTTTAAAGTTGATGTGAGAAACTTAAAATATTAAGCTAACATTTAAGGCATTGTCCAGTAAGGTCTTGCGGGAACTCAGGATTGACAGACATTTGAGGGTAAGACCTGATACTTTCAGTATGGTGAGCTAATGCAAACTTATCCTACCAATTTGCTCAGTTTGTCGTAGCAATATTTAGAAGTGCTACACTGTTATTTCTGGCTTTGTCCAGATTGCATGCAATGAGGTGGAGTGGGAGGTTGAAATTTCATGGGGTGCAGGAACTGCATTTGTGCCAGTTGGTGTTTTGCTATCCTAAATCTTGATGGAGTGTGAGTAACTTATTGTCACATTCTGGGTGGCAACCTAATTTGGCAGCAAGCATTTCATTTTCCTTTTATGTTATGCTGTGGTCCAGAATTTGCATGGACAGTTTCAGAGATCTATGGTGGCTATGATATGATATGCTTGCTTTAAGTGTTAGTGTTCCCTGTGCTTTTCTATATTGACATTAATGGGGTTGGGGTTTGACATTGCAGGTTATACTGGGTGTCACTGGTAATTATTATGTTGCCTTTGATTTAGAATATGAAGATATGGTTATGGAAATGGGGTGGGTTGAGTTATTTGTTTTGTTGATGTTAATTTAGTTTGGATTTGTTCTGCATTTGGTGGTGAGTGGTCCCTGTTTGGAGTAGTTTATGGCTCTGTGGTGCTCATGTGAGTAACTGTTAGCAGTACAGGGCATCTATGCAGGTCACTTGTAGTCTATAGTGGGTGGTTCTCAGGGCAAGCCTTACCCAAACTGTCAAAGTATTTGGCAGGTGGCATAGCAGTATGTTCTGGGTTAGGTTTATATCTTGGGCAGTTTCATGGTTGGATGGTTTTAGGAAGATGAAGTAGATCATTAAAGATGGAACTGGAAAGTTACACATGCCTGTTTTGGTGCATCTGGTTAATTGCATGAGAGGTTGTAATTGCAGTAGAAGGGGGGTTTGGAGATTCTCGGCATGCCTCTCAACTCCACAGTTTCACAGAATTAGCTAGGTTTTGACTCCTAATTTGGAGAGGTTGGTGTAATGGGGATTGTGGACTGAAGTTGGATTTCTTAGTATTTCACCTGGTTAATTCAGAGCAGTAGTGTAAGCATATGAGGTTGGTGTAATGGGGAGTGTGGACTGAAGTTGGATTTCTTAGTATTTCACCTGGTTAATTCAGAGCAGTAGTGTAAGCATATGGGATAGAAACAGAGTAGGAGTTAGGAGAGCCTTTGGATCTTGCATAATGAGGGAGTGAAACAGGACAAGAAGAGAAGGACGAGGCAATTTGATAGGCATTGGAAGCATAGGTTCAGTTTTGGCTGCTTTGTCATACAGGTGGGTGGCGGTGGTACTTCCCAGGTTGGTAGAATAGGTTGTTCTTGAAGATGTCTTGGAATGTGTGTTATGTATTCTGGATGATTTACATGTCTTTTCCTTCTTGCAGATGGGGTTTTGGAACGCTGTGTCTGTAGTTTGGAATTGGTGGGTATAAGATGGAGCCTTCTCCTTACATATTAGAGGATTTACTTTTGTTCTTTCTTTGTAGATGATGGTGTGTCGAGTCCAGTGGTGAGATACAGTGAGTTTGCAGATGATCATGCTTTGGTGTCAGATAAGCAGTGGGGTCATTGGTATGGAATTTGAGTTGACATTGGTTGGTGACCGGAGGTGACGGAGCTCAAAAACTTAGAGGCTATTGCAATGGAGGTCTCAGTCTCTTGAGTGGTGCATAATGAGATCCCAGAAGGACTGCATGGTGAGCAGTGGCCATGCCATGTCAGAAATGGTTTTGGAAGGTAATGGATGTTGATTGTGGGAATGTTTTGATTGCGGGAGTGGAGCACAAGGGGATAACAGGCAATCATAAGTCTGTGCTAATGATGACACAGCATGGTTGGAGTCTATCAAGGTATGGTAGGGGCGAGTTGAAGGAGAGGCATATTGAGACATGGTAATCCAGGAAGTGGATTGTTTAAGGTGAGATTGGGATGTTCATGGGTAGGATGGAGTCTAATCATCATAGGATCGGGGGTACTCTAAGGTCACTGGTTTAAGCCTCTGGTAAGCTAGATACATTTTAATTTGTATATCTAAAATGGAATTGGGTCAGAATTTTAGAGATGGAACTATGAGGAATATGATTTTAGGACAGGGTGGGGGGACCTTCCTCAAGGTGGGGTATACTTGAGAGGTAGTGGGCAGGCTGGTATGTAAAGTTTCAACATCTTAGATTTCTTCGCAGTTTAAGGTCTTGCATACAGCTATTGGCAGATCAAAGCAGCAAATTGGAGGGGTTGTCAAGGTTGCATTTTTAGGCGATGATGACTTTGTTTAAACTATGATTTGGAAGTGATATAGGTTGTCATTCATGAAAGGTGCAGCGATGGTTAGTGGCTTGAAGGAAGTGGGCTAAAAGGCAATGTATTTTCTGAGAGTGGAAGTTCAGGTATGGTATAATGGGCTCACAGGTAATCCTACTTTATTTAGTGTCATATAGGTGTGTATCAATGTTGGTATGTCAAGGCGTGGGGTTGATGATGGGGTACTAATGTACTTTACAGACAATGGGTACACCAAATGATGTTTGGCTTAACTATTCCCTTTATGGGAGATGGTTGATTGAACAATTTTGGGTAGAAGGAAGGGGGAACAGCCTGGGTAGGCTGGTTGGCGGAGAAGAGGGACAGGCTTTTGCCCTCTTCTGTTCCCCCTCTGCTGTCTAGGTTCATCTCAAGGATTTGTCTAAATGAAAATGAGCAGCTGGAGGAAGTTTGCTGAATAGAAAAGCAAGCTGAGGTAAGGATGCTGCCTACTTGGTGGAAGGTAATTAAATGAATGGTATATGAAGTGAGATGGGACACTGCTTCATAAGTAAGGTAAGTGAGTAGAGGTATGTACTCTGCTTACTGGAGCAGGGTGAGTAAGTACACTGCCCTGATTAACATTATAAGGATGTTTATGCTGTGTTTAGAACCAACTATATTGTGTCTAGCTGTAATTAATAAGTTTCGTGCTCAAAGCTATGTTATGGAAGTTTTAATAAAGGTTGTCCAATGTCATTCAGTGTGATGTGTTTATTAAAGGGGACCGGGACAACTGTTGCATTAAATAAAGTAGTTTGTAGAGCCCTGCATGTTATATATGAATTTTAATTGGGTCTGTGGCTTGTGTCTGCCACCTGATACTGTTTAGGAGAGTAAACCATCCAAAAATAATCATTTGGGCCTAAATAGTGCAATGTTCATATTACAGATGTATGATGTCTGCCTAACTTTCTAATGTGGGTCATAGTTAATGTGTCATAGGAGAGGAGATCCTATGTCACCAAAGGAGGGCAGCAGTAGGAATATGATTTTGTGCTTAATTGTGTGTAAAGTACATAAAGCGTAATGATATTTGGTAGAAATAGTTCTTCCATGAGGACAATTCAAATGCATGTAAAAAAGAGAACTGTTAGCATTTGGTACTCATCTTTATGAGTGATGAGAACTACTGTAATATTTACTAAAACAGGAAATGATGGCACACAGGATAATTAAATTGTAAGACATGGAGGCATACCACAGGAGAAGGACTGCAGACAAAATTATGTATATGGGAAATGTATACTAATTCATTTAAGCTGTAAAGGGTGCCTGCAAGATGAGCTGCAGCTTTTGAAATCTCATCAAAGGCAATTGCCCTTACATAAAATAGACAGTAAAGCAGGGGCAATAGACAATGGGTGGGGATTATGACCTTAAGACATAGTACCTGTATAAAGTGGTGGGCTAAAACTACAAGGAGTTCGTTCTAGCTACATAAACCTCAGCAGACCAGAGCACGTGCCTTTCAATCTAAGAGGCATGTAAGAGCATTTTGAGTTTAATATCAGCTTCAATGTTTCAAATAAAGGAACAACATACTAATTCAAACAAGCTATAGCATACTATGATTGACAGGGCTACTTACATTAGAGATACTCACATGAACTCTGTATCAGTTCTCCTTTAAGCAGTCAGGACTAAATTATAGTGACAGAGTATAAACTGCTAAAACTGTAATATCTAAAGATTTCTGCATACAATATTCACTTAAATAATTTCATATACTGACACAGTTTAGCACTGACTCGATAGTTGGCATTAAGCTTATCTGAGAAGTGCATTGAGTTACTGCTAAGTGTGTTTCATGCAGGCTCAGCCTTTTAGAGAAAATGTAGCATTAGCACATAGTGCTTACATTTGTAGCCAATAACTGAAAGAAGCTGACAGAACAGGATATATAAAACTTTCATCACACCCGGTTCACAGATAATGGCATTTCACTCACGAAAATGTCAGTCAGGAAGGAGATTATAGGACAGCACTGCAGGTACCATTATCAGTGCTGATGTCATGGAAATCTTACATTAGTGTGAAGTTTTAAAAGTCCTAAAGCTTAGCGACAAAATACGCTTGTCAAAGAACTCAATTCGAATAGTCAGAGGTAGATGAGTCAGAGATTTTGACCTTAGTTATTGTTGTAACTACTGTTTCATGCCAAAAAAAAGAGTGCCCCCACTCAACTATCGACAATCAGCACTTTAAATAATTTCAGTCTAAGACCTCTATTGTACGTTTCTGCTTGTTCTGAAAAATGCTCATGATGTTTCTTGATGCTAGAAAAACACTGTATCGAGGAGAAAAACGTCATGACTGGTTATAAATATTTTGCATTCTAATACTAAGTAAAATAGACAATTAAATACAAAGCATGTATATTCCTTGGTCACCTGGCAGGCAGTCTGTGTTGACTACATTGTGGATATTAAATATCAGTACTAGCCAAAACAGCAAAAGTAGGTACAGGGCCTAACACTGCTGTGGTTATGTGGCTGTCCCTCTACACACCCATAATCATACCACTAACATGGTTATGTGGCTATCCCTCTACACACCCATAATCATACCACTAACATGGTTATGTGGCTATCCCTCTACACACCCATAATCATACCACTAACATGGTTATGTGGCTATCCCTCTACACACCCATAATCATACCACTATCATGGTTATGTGGCTATCCCTCTTGACATCCATAATCATACCACTACTGTGGAATGTGGCTGTCTCTCTACACACCCATAATCATACCACTACTGTGCTGGCCCTCTGCATACCCATAATCATAATGACATTGCCATAACAAACCAGCAAGATGAAAGATAAATATGTAAGAGAAATGTAAATTTTATTTTAACTTATCTGTGGCTCTTTGTATACTCAAAACGGAGCAAAAATTGTTATGGACAGACAGTGTTATGTAATAAAAGCAAGTGACCACTGTTCCCTATGTCCCTCCCTGAACAGTATAATCAATATATTGGAGGCTCAGAGCATGCAGCTGCCGTACTTGATTTGGCAATTTAGTTGTCAGGAGTGAAAAGATTTACATCTATGAGCAGAGGCTTCCAACATTGCTATAATATCAAGTTAGCTGTACGTACACCAGATACTTGCAGAAGTACAGCTAAGATAAAACAGCTGTCACAGCCTATACCACACTTATCTGGATGCCTAAGGAGGAAGGGACTAATAAATGCTGATAAGTTTAAAAAAACATCATAAGGTGACTATTAGATGAAAAGCATACAGTGCTAGCCAGACTATATAAATTATATCTTCAAAAATGTTACACATAGGATAATTTCTCTGTTACTGAAAGTTCAATGAGGTTATTAATCAAAGCATTACATATCTGGCAACAGACTAGAGCAAGTTTTTAATTAAATAAAAACCCAAGAACAAGATTGATTTCTCTTACTGCTTGACAATGATCATCAGAAAGTATGAGCTTTAGGACTAATATCTGACCTTTGATCCACATCTAAGTAATTTATTTATTTGTTTGTTTGTTTATTAGCCTTGAAAGTTGTCTGGCCCTGTCTAGACTTGTTTCAGTCTTGATCTAGGCCACAAACATGTGAATAACCTACATATGTATGAAGAATTTAGTAAAGTCAACCAGTAAGCTTATTTTGAAGAAGAAACTGGGCTACCTAAAAAAAAAAAAAAAAAAAAAAAAAACTATGCAAACAAATTAAGAGTATGCACTTTGAACTTAAAATGTAAGAACTATGTAAAGAATTGACCTAATATTATAGGTCATCATGCTGGCTGGCTACATGCATCTCCCAGAAGACCAAACACATTAGCCCAGCTGCTTAAGTTGCTTAAAAGGAACACCTCCACATTAGTTTTGAAATACTCTCAAACAAGTTATGACAGTTCACTAAGCCTGCAAAAACTATCATTAACAAATGCATGAAATGTACTATACTTGTATATTACCTAGTGAGTTCTACATGATAATAACAAAGTACAATAAAAATGAATTATAGGCACATTGTCACATGCATTTTGGAACTAAATCACTTTGTGCAGAGCAAGGCTGCTTAACTAACTGCAGTGATATTTAATGTCCACTTTATTCAAATAGTGAACTGAGTAACTTTTAAATACGATTCATACAACCACAGCCTTTGTGCAAACAAATGCAGCAATACAACACAATCCTTTTAATGCATAGTTAACAATGGGGCAGATGAAAACTATTCTTCAGCCTGTTGCATAAAGAAAATCAAATCATCTTCTGCTCAAGAAAATGCCACAGTTAGGAGTTCAGTTATATCACAACAAAGACATGTGACTTTGTCATGTAACATTAAGAAAGTAACATCAATTGACTTCCAAGATGGCTGCATACTGATCAGCAGCTTAATTTCAACTCTTCGTGTGAAAAAAAATGAGTAATATGGACCAGTAACTCTGCAAGTCTTAAGTGTATTCACTGGCTAGTATGTATACTGCCTGGGTACCAGCAAAGAAGAAGAAATGGAGAGAGTCTGGAAGAAAATCAACTAGAAAAGATGAAGAAAAAAACATAGACTAGGAAGAACCCTGCAGCTTTTCAGCAAGAAGCAGTTCAAGCTCCATCTTTGCTGGAAGACATGGCTTCTAATAATCTAGAGAAAAAATAAATAAAATGTTCTCAGAGTTGATTAAAACATAAACACCTAAGAGTATATAAACTCAAATGACAAAAGGATAGAAAATGTAAAAAATGAAAGAATATTTAAACAGCTGCTTAGATGAACAGATAAACTGTAAAAATCAAAGGTCAAAATTAAGATAAGGCTAGTTAAGTATGAAACTGCTCAAAAAGATCTGCTTCAAAAATGGTAAAGTTAGAGGACAGAGCATGGAGAAAAAACCTGAAATTTTCTGCTGTATGACAAAACTGGAAAAAAGCAGACTGCATTAATTTTATGAAAGTTCAAATAACCAGTGGGAATGGTATTCCTCAGCATGATTTATTAACTGAAAGGACACATTGTGTGTATTCTCCAAACCTGGTCATGAGAAAGGCCAAGACCTATACTAGTAAAGATGCAATCATACCAGAAGGAAGAGTTGATCCTGTTGTGGCAGAGGGCAAAATGCTAGAAATTAGAGACAGTAGATGTTTGTAGAAAATAATTATTCACTGCACACAAGACCAAAAAAAAAGCAGGTTTATCCCAGCAATCATGGAATTTTGAGAAGCAGGTACAATATTCAAGCTGATGTATCCAGCTGTCTTGGGATATTTTTTCCTGGAGTAACAAGTCATTTTTGATACAGACCATGTGAAGGAGGAAAGACAAAAGTTTGCATAACAAAAATTGAGCCATCAAACAGAAGAGGACTCTAATACTTATTCTTCTGTTATTAAAGTTCAAAATGAGACTTTGCCAGTGAAACATTTCCAGTTTTCCACAGTAAATTTCTTGAGGGACAGAAAAAAGCATTTTGGGAATTGATGAGAAAAATCAGGATTACCTGATAATTGGCCATTTTTAGGGTTAGGAGATAGAGATGAATAAGACCAGAAGCACTGAAATTAGAAAGTAAAGGAGAGTTGAGTTTATAAACTATCAATCACTTTTGTGACATATGGCATTACAAGAAAAAGTGGAAAGATTGGGCTGTTGTTGACTTTGTTAAACTTGTTGGGGAACAGAAAAGCATATACCTCATTTCATGTCATTAATGTTTGAAAGGACACTAAAAGGAAAGGAAAAAAAGTAACTAAGTAAAACAATTTTTATTCTTAATGGAATTCATACAAAACATTTCACAATATAAATTGCATGTTATATAGTAAAGCATTTTCAGTTATTGCTGTATGCAATAAAAGTACTTAAGTAAACAAATGCCTTTTTTCTGTTTTTAGTTTTATAAAATGCAGGCATTACAGTGTAAAAGAAAAGCAAGGCTGGACAAAAGCATGTTTAAGTTAATATGTAAACATGCTCAGATTATAATATATGCTGATATATTTTCGTTTACTTGGATGAATGTCTACATTAAGGCGTTTGGCTTAATCTAAAAACATTTTGTGTGTAAGCAAATAAAAGAAATGAATGTAATAAAGTTTACCTTTAGCAAATAAGTATTTAGTGTGAGTTGAGAGGTCTACAGCTGAGGGCAGCTGTACATTTTGTTTTTATGTTTCCATGGAGACCAGCTGACTACAGGGGCAGGAAATAAAAGCCAGAAAACTTTCTTAAGGATAAAAGGTAATGTTTTCTGAAAGCACATGAGCTGTTGTTCACATTAGGGAGGGGAATAAAGAGAAGGCAAGAAATGACAGCAGTTAGTGCAAGTAGGAGCACAGTCTATATCATGCATCTCAGCCTGGGTAACCTTAACCTTAGGTTAGGTAGAGCTTGTATGTGCATCTATTGATTTCGGACAATTGTTATCAGGAGGGTTAAACTTCATTATTTAAAAATGCATGTAGTTTGTGTTTACTAGGTTATTGGGGTGTTCTGGGGTGTTTTTTTGACAATTTTTATTAAAACAAAATGTCTTGTAAAATGTGGCATAAGTTCAAATGGCGATGACAAGAAACAACTGTATAAAAGATCAACCTGCCAAACATTCGTGGGTGCATGTAACATGAAACTGGAAATAGACATTTAAAAAAGCTGTCATATATAATAGGTGGGAATAATAAGTTCTTCTCATAATGGCTACACTATCCATATTTTTTATAATGTGACTGACCTCATAGGTATCAATAAAAAGGAAAGAATATTCAATTATATTAAAAAATGTAGAGAGCAAATTATGCTACAGGAGACACATTTGGGAAGAAGTAAGCATGTGAATTTGATAAAGAATGGGCATTAGGAGGGATATTCAGTAGAGTATCAGGAACAAAAGAAATTAGGAGTACTTATACTAATTGCTAGATGAGCTCCAATAGTAATAGAAGAGGGAAAAAAGATAATAATGGTAGTTCTGTGTAGTAATGGGCTACTGGAAAGGGAGGAGGATTATGATGGCATGTATTAAAGGAATATTATTTATACGTATGTAGAGACTGGAATTTCATTTGACAGTGAGGATGTATCTGAAGGAACTAGAAGGGAAAATATAACGGAAGAGACTAGATTTCTGAAGATATTTATGAAAATATTTGGTATGGAAGACATAAAGTCAGTAGTAAGAACACAGAAAGAATTTATATATTAATCCCCAAGGTAAAATAATTGGACTAGACTAGACAGAAATTATATTTCACATGAACATGTGCTTTAAGTGAAAACATTGACACACATTCAATAACTATTTCAGATTATTCACCCATAACCAGGATAAAAATGTAGTGTAATGAATTAAAAATGAGGCACTGGCACTTCCCCACTTACTAAGTAAAATGAAAGGAATGCGTAGTGGAAATTATTGGAGAGTTTTAGGAAAAATAGACATTCCTTCAGAAGTTATAGCTATTTAGTGGGGTAAAATGAAAGTAGAATTTAAAAATAGGGTAGACATAAAAGAATAAAGAGATATGGTTAAGAAGTAACAGGAATTATTTAGAGGGGCTGACAAAGGTTAAACGTAATACAGAATAAGGGGAATCTCACAGAACAAGAAGAGGTACAACTGCAGAGTGCTAAAAAGAAAATGAGAGATTATCTGGATAATATGCATGACTTTAGAAAATTGCTACTAAGCAACTGTTTTTGATAATAACTCTAGGGCACAAAAAGTTTATAATGACTTAGACAACAGAAAGTAGAAAGGATTGTTGCCAAACTTAGGGAGCCTATAACAAGAAAAATAACTAGAGATCCTGTAGAGTATTTGAGATATTTCAGAAAAGATATCAAAATTTGTATAAAGCAGGGAAATGTAGAAATCAAGAAAGAGCATAAATGGAAATATTTTGGAAGGCTTACGTATGCCAAGATTAGAGGTAGATGAGACTCAGCAATCAACAGTTAAGATATGAGAAGATGAGATAAAACGTGACATATAATCAATCTGCAGGAAAATCTCTAGAAATAGATGCTATTCCTGTATATGTTTTGATGCTAGGAGCTAAGAAGGTGATGAAGACCTGGAAGGTTTTGTTTGACATTATTTTAAGATAAGGGGAAGAAGCAACATCCTGGAAGAAAGCTATGGTGGCTGTAATACCCAAAGAATGTAAAGACTAAACAAACCCAGCTTCATATAGACCTCTTTCAAATTAAAACTATGATTAGAAAGTGTTTATGTCTTTAATTTCTAAAGGAATGGCAAAGACGTTGCCAAAACTGATAGGCATGGATCAATGTGGTTGTGCAGAGGGAAGGCAAATATTTGATAACATGAATAGAACAATGATGAGCCAGAGGGAAGCAGAGTATAAATAAATATAACTGTTGATGGTGGGTCTTGATGCAAAGAAAGAATTTTACAGACTAAACTGGGATATCAGGGACAGGGCAATGGAACCACTTCCATTCCCCTGATGCAATAATAAGGTCAACTATGAGGATATATGAGGGATCAGAGGCAAAAATTAAAGTGGGAGGGTTCCTCTCTGTCAAGTTGTGTCTGAACAAAGGAACCAGAGAGACTAAACAAAAGATAATATGAAATCTTAGAAACTGAAAATTCTTGTTTATTCTTACAGATAACAAGATTAAGCATTGAAAATGTTTTTAGCCCCTTTAGTTTTATATATAGAGGTGAGGCATATTTTTTATCAACCAGAAGAGAAGTTATGGACAATAATTAATAAAGAGTTGGATGAATTTATCTGTGAGAGAAAGAGGACAAGTATCAAATGGGATAAGTTGATCCTCCCACCAGAACAAGGTGGTTTAGGATTATACGATTTGAAAGGATATTTTAGATCTTCACAGTTAAGGCTCATAGAGATAACAGAAGCAGACAGATATAATTCAAAGTGGAAACGGTTGATGATGAAATAGTTGGGAAATTCAAGAAATAAGAAGAGAGTGGGATTTTGAATACAGATCCATAAGAAGAATAACAACAGTGATACGGAATATTATGTTCATAAAGCAGCAGAAGGTATTCCAAGAACTAAGCCAACATGAGACTATAGAAAGGAGATTTTACTGATAGGGATGACTGCAATTAGGGGTACAGAGAATAAGGAAGAAAGGGCTGGAATTTATTGGAGAAAACTGTCAAAGGAGTGAAGGTATTGGGAGCAAATAACTAGAGAGGGAAAAGTAATAGAATAGGAAGAGGCCAGGAAAACATTTGGACTGCAGGCTAGAGACTGCCTCCCCTATCGGCCATTGGTATCAAAATATAGGCAAAGAGAAAAGGATAGGGGAATACCAAGTGAAAGACCTGATCTAGTAGAGTTTTTAGTTGAATGTAGAACAGAAGCTGCTGTTAAAAAGGGATAATTAGTAGAGCATATGCAATATTGCACAATAGCAACAGGAATCAATCAAAGGAGGTTAGAAAGAATTAGGAAGAGAGATTGGATAATATATTTCACAAGGAAACAGAGGACATATATATGGCTCCCAACTAGGCAACAAAGTCTTGAAGATTTATGATTTTTGCTTGGAAATGTTTGCATAGGCATTTTACACCCCAAGCAGACTGCAAATCATTTTTCCTCAGGTAGATGGCAAATGTTGGAGTTATGATAGGGAGAAAAAAATGTAACTGTGAAGATATATTTTGGGAGTGTAATAAGTTGAGAAACTTCAAAAATTTTCCTACAGAGCACTCTGTCAGAAATATTTGGTGAGCAAGTAAGTGTTACTAAGGAAATGATTTTTTTGAGCTTGTGTACAATATCTGAATTCCCTAGATACAGTAATTCCAATTTTCCAGGTTTAATTCTGATGACTGCTAAAAGTCAAATACTAGAAAATGAAAATCAAAGTCTAAACCAAATAGATTTGAAGTATTGAATGTAATAGAGATGAAAGAACTAGAAGTGAGGTCTTTAGAAAAGGCTAGGAGCAAATTACCTAGAAAAAATGGAAATTGTAGAAAGAATGCATGTAGAATAATGTTTGAAAGAGGAGTGAGATTTAAGATAAAGTAGGAATTCAGCAGTTTATATAATGCTGGATTGATAGCTATCGAAAAAAGAAAATAACGTGATGTATAATGTTTTAACTAGGTGCATGTCAATATGGTTTGTTTTCTTTTATATAAATTTATGTTTGCCTATGTCTTAAGTAATAATTCAGTAAAGGTGTTAAAAAAGAAAGTGACGTCAGTGTATCAGAAGTATTGCTGTACACAAAGAACAAATTAAGCAGATTTTGCTGGGAACCCAAGCCCTCCAGCATACCCCACAGGGTCAGTGGGGGCTTAATTCCCCCACTTCTTCCTCATCTAAGTACATTAAATGTACTGCCAAACAATCATGGAGAATGGAAGAATACTGCAGAAAGGAAAAGGATATGACTGCTCCCCATATTCAGTACTCTGCTGATGAAAAACATATAGAACAAGCTGTTCAAACACCATAAGATACAACAAAACGTTCTGCTACCTCAGTTTGACTCCTTCAAAACTCACAAGCCCATTCATTGGACCACAAACATTAATGAAGAAAATTGCATGAATTATATTACTAACAAAAACTGTTGTTATAATTGTTTTCCTGTGTTCCTGGTCTGAAATTTGCAGACTCAAAAACACTGACAATGAACAAATGACATGCCCCTGATACTACAGATTTCATCTGATTGGCTTGCAAAACTTTGACAAAGGTAAACTCAAAAACAGTTCTGCATGCAGACAAACTGTGAAAACATAGATGCTAAAATCAGAGATGTTGCACCAAGTGAATTTACAAAGCTGAATCCATGCATCACTCTATTCCATGCCAAACTGCAGAGTACTCCCACTTAAGTATTTGTTTCAGCTATTTTGCCATCACAGAGGCCACTAACAGTCCTTGCAGTTTGCCTAATGTTCTAAAACCACTATAACTTTCTAAGATGGCTACTGATTTGATATTCACTAAAAAAAGAAAAGATATGTTGTAAGACAAATATGTTTCAACAGAAACTAAAGAAAACAAGATAAGCAGTAAGACAAAAATATTTATCATACTTGCACTGAATCAAAACAATAAACATAGGTAAGTTCTATAATTCTATAGTTCTATAATTATATAATGTAATGAATCAAAATAGTAAAAAATAATAAATATAGCCATGTTACCACCTACTGTGCCATCTATTGTGACATATAGAGGAAGAAGGAAAAAGAAAACAAGATAAGCTGTAAAATACAAAATATTTTAGCATACTTACATAGAATCAAAAAAGCTGAAAGGAATAAACATAAGAATGTCCCCTGATCAACTAGCATGACACTTTATATAATGTAATGTAAAGGATATAAACTGCAGTAGTGCACATTGGTGGATGTTTGAGATTCTCAAAAGAAAGTGAAAAATCAAAAATCTCTGTGGTGAGCTGCCTGCAGTCAGTGGAGTACCTGGGATCCTTAAAATGTTACACAGCTGACTCTCCATTGTGCGTGACTGAGAGTGCTTCTTAAACAATCTGGAAATACAGCGCTGATATAAGTATATTTTTTGCACTTTAACTAGCTGTTCACTGATTCTTAACAGTACTGCACTGTTTTTATTTATTTGCTTGACTGAATTATTATATATTTGCTGAACTCTGGCTGAATTTTGTTTCCTGATCTTTGCTGAAATTTTTATTCCAGTTATAAGGCATTTGGCACAGCACTTTAGCTTGAACTAACTAGTTCCACAAATGTGGTCCTTTGTAGCTCTCTGGGGCAGCAGAGAGTTTGCAGTGAACTCATTCCAGGGTGGAAACACTGGTCAAACAGCTTTTGTGTTATCTGATTGCCTCAAGGCTTGGCTTTGAAAGGGTCTTTTATCTTGCTGGTATAAAAATATTAGCTTTGTGTGACTTTCTGCTTATCTTGGTAGAAGCTCCATTGTGCCTAACTGAGAGTGCTTCTTAAACAATCTGGAATTACATTGCTGATATAAGTATATTTTTTGTACTTTATCTAATTGTTTAGTGATGCTTAACGGTACCATTTTCTCCCAATCTCCCACCCAACTGCAGTTGTGTTTTTAAAGTTGGTGGCTTTTGCATTTGCCGGCCCCTACTGTAAATTTGATCTGGGACACTCCTCCCAGTCCCATCTCATTAGCTCATTCTACCTAATACAAAGATAATTTTGGAAGGTTAACCCCCCTTGTTTCTTAACCTTGAATTATCTTCTGTTCCTCCTCTCTCCCTTTCCACATTACTAAAAAAAAAACACTTTATTCAGCTTCTTTTACTGTATTTGTGTTTCCTCCTCCTACTCTACTACTTCATCTTGCTTTTCCTGCAACTTGTTCCTTGTTCTTTTCAATTGCATCCTTTCTGTTGCATTTATTACTGCTTGTTTATAGCCCATTTAAACTGTGTTATTCTAAGCCTCTTAGTTTTGGTTTAAGCACTTGGGCTTTAGGCCTACTCCCTAGATCTCCTTGGCTTTTATCCCTCTGATTCTGATAAATATGGGTAGACAATTTCTTACAGTTTCTTCTACCAGTCTGGTTGATATTGGCATCCTAAGACAGTGTAGCAAATGCCTCATGTACACAGACAACCATCTACTACTACCAGATAGGGACACAATTTGTGAGAGATGCAATTACATTATGAATGTAGAGTCTATGTTCTCTCACTCACAAGCCAGTATTTTTGGCACTGAGAAGGTTGTCAACACAATCACAACAGCTCAAGCCCCACCCAAACCTATATAACACACACCCACATATGCAGAGGCCAAAAACATACTCAAACAAAGGAAACCTCAGAGGCAAAAACACGTGGTCCCACAGCCCTCTACACCACATACCATGCATAGTCCGCACACCTGTGTCTCACGGCCATTAAGGCCTAACCATAAAACCAGCATATTAGTTATAGGAGACTCCATTGTGAGTCACACAGATGTGCCTCTCACCAGGCTGGATAAGGAGAAAGTCACGGTTATTTTTTTTGTCAGGTGCCCAAATCCACCATATCACATACACATTCAAGTCTTTCAACAACAGGTACTGTTATGACTGAGTCATAGTCTATATTGGCATAAATGACTTGAGATGTACTTCCCTGGTCTATATGAAGAGAGACATGATTGTGCTCACTGAATATGTGTACCAGAATGATGCCGCAATACAAACAGAAAATTATTTGGTATCTACTTCTCTGAAGTACAGCCTAACACAGAAGGCCTCTGGCTGACGAAGTTCGCAGATGACTGCAAACTAGGAACCATAGTCAAGTCCTCAAATGATGTGGACATTCTCCAGAAGGGCCTCACTGAGACAGATGCCTGGTGTCAGAGCAATGGCCTCAATCTCAATGCCAAAAAGTGCAGTGTCATCCCCTTTGGTAAAAACTCTGTACCCATGAACTACCACATAGGCAGCAATCTCCTTAACACAGAATGTGTGATGAGACCTTGGGACCCAGGTGGACAGTAGTCTCTCCTTTGATAGTCACATCGCCACAGTAGTCAGGAAGTCCTTCTATGTGGCACACCTCATCATAAAAGGGTTCTCATCCAGGAAAAAAGAAGTCATTGTTCCCCTCTACTCATCACTCATTAGACCCATTATAGAGTACAATGCCTCTTTTGGAATGTACCCCACAAGACATCTGCAGCAGCTGGAAAGGCCACAGAAGTACCTAACAAAGAGGATTACTGGCCTCAAACAGATGCCCTACACTGACCGTCTCAAAAACTCCAGCTTTACTCCGTAGCATATCGCCTACTACAAGGTGATTTCTGCCTAACATATAAAGCTATGTCAAACCCAGAGCTATTGGACATGCTACACCTAAAGAAATCCCAATCCCTCCAAGCTACATGCTCTGGGGACCTAAACCTTGTCACCACAATAAACAGGACACGCTGGAGGGATAGACTGCTGTCCCAGAGACTTCCTATACTCTGGAACAAGCTACCCATCTATGTCAGGCAAAGTTCTTCATTAGCACTCTTCAAGAAAAATCTTGATGAGTGGATGGGAAATAGGAAATACACCCCAGGAATCACTTCTATGTCTCTGCTCAACAGTGGCACAGGAAAATAACTTTCTTGGGTGGTGTAAGGTATGGTACCTTGCTGGCTAGGCTTACGTAGGCCCTTGGGCCGATAGCCTAGTACCTACCTATGAACAATTGGCTTAGTATCTGGTGTCATTCCAGGGGGTTCCAGTACCTGACAGCCTGGGAAGATATAATTGACAGACCAAGATGCTTTCCCAGAGATGGCATGCATCTGTCTCACTTGGGCTTCAGACTTCTGGCAAAGGCTCTTGCCTCCCCCATAGTGCCTTTTTTAAAAGTGATGAGATTAAAACTACCAACATAAAAATTCCAAAAAAATGTAAATTAACTGTCATTCTGCTAAGCGCTAGGAGTCTACACTCATTGCAAGCATTCTTAACCCTGGAAGATGCTGACATCTGTGCAGTCACAGAAATGCTGAGAGCAGCTCAGCCTTACCTGGTTGCTCATCCTGTCATACATTCAAACCCCAAACTGTGGGCAGTAAAGCCAAAGGAGGTGGAGTTTCAATATCCATTAAAGACATACACACCTCCTGGCTGGTCAAACACTGTGGCACACAGGAGACACTTCAGGTACAGTTAACCACTGACAAATCCCCTATTCAAATCATAGCTAGCTATCGGCCCCCAAATCTGAATCAAGATACCCAATCTGCCTATTTGGACCTCTTTGAATCTATCAAGATTCAACCCTTTACCCTGATCCTGGGTGAATTTAACTACCCAAACATAGATTAGAAGAACTACTCATGTTAGAACACAAATGCTCAGAGATTCCTTCATTTTTGTCAATGCAAATGCCTTGGAACAGCTAGTTGATACCCCTACAAAAGATGATAATATCTTGGACTTGGTATTTAATGAATATGGGTAACCACTGCAGCATCCCTACAGTATCATCCTCCCTTGTAAGATCTGACCATGAGGTGGACACTTTCAAAGTCACCATCTCCCCTGACCCCCCTGTAGCTAGGGTCAAACAAAAAAACTTCTACAAAGCTGATTATAGCCTCCTGAGGGATGGTAGAAACAGATTCACAGCCCCCTCCCCCTGTGTAGGAACTGGCACCAATATCCAAAACTACATCAAAGCACTATACAAGCATTTATATAGATGTATAGAATCAGGAATACTCTACAGAATTAAATCATCCTCTGCAAGGAGAGTAAACCTGTCTTGTGGACATCTGCAATAAATAAACTCTATAAAAAAAGGGGAAAAATATGCTGTCCAGAACCAAGAAGAAGCAGGTGCCCAATTGAAAGCAATCTCTCCTTAGCCTGAACAAGCAAATAAGAGCACTAGTGAAATCCTCCAAAGCACACTTCAAGTCCAAATTGACCACATCTACTAGAGATAATCATAACATAAGGCCTTCTTCACATATGTCCACAATCTCAAAGGAAGCACCCAGATCTGCTCAGAACTGGTGGTCAAGGACATCACATATACAAATGCCATAAATATAGCAAACTTGTTGGCTGACAGATTCAGTGAAAAGTTCACCCCTCTGTCACTCCCATCAGTAAATCAGTACATCCCCAGTACCTCCCCCTTCCCCTTATATCTAGGGAACAGGTCATCACTGCTCTCTCAAAGGCAAAAAAATACAGCCTCCATGGGACCTGATAACATCCCAGGCTGCATTTTACATGGACTCAGGCAGGAACTTGCATCACCATTAGGCACCCTATTCAACCAAAGCCTGAGTACTGGCTTTGTCCCAGCTGAATGAGGACAGCCAATGCCATCCCTTTGCACAAAGGTGGAATGTCCACTGATCTGGGAAATTATAGACCCATCAGCCTAACTAGCCTGATCTGCAAGGCCATAGAAAGGATTTTCATGGACCTCATTAACAATGACATTGGCAACCTCCAAACACTTGATCCCAAAAAGTTTGGCGTTTGGCTATGTCAAGGGGAGGTCATGTCTGTTAAATTTGGTCGACTTCTTTGAGACAGTCACCAAAGCCATGGGCGAAGGTAAGGCAGTGCACGCCACCTACCTTGACCTGGTCAAAGCCTTCGACACTATTCTCCACTCAGGCATAATAGATAAACTCTCTCAACTAGGCATCAATCCATATGTTACTAGATGGGTAGCAAACTGGCTCACTGATAGAACCCACCTAGTCAAAATAGGGGAAACCACCTCAAGCAGTAGACCCGTAATTAGCAGCATACCCCAGGGTTCAGTCTTGGGGCCTATGATATTTGGGATATATTTTTCTTAGGTGCAGGCCAAAACCAGTGTGCTATGGCTGACCAAGTTTGCAGATGACAGCAAGCTGTGTGCTGTCACCAATTCTCCCAGTGATGTGGACATCCTCTAAGAGGGTCTCACCCAAACAAATGGCTGGTGCCAGAAACATGGGCTCAAGCCGAATACCAAAAAATGCATCATCATCCCCCTTTGAGTATAGCGACATCCCCACAAATTATCACATTAATAACATCCTAAGCATGCAATCAGTTGTGAGGGAGTTAGGCACCCAGGTTGATAGCAACCTGACTTTTGTCCACCACATTGCTTTCATTGTACGGAAAGCTTTCTATATAGCTTACCTCATAAGTAAGAGTATCTCATCCAGGGGCACAGAGGTCATAACATGCCTGTATTCTTCTCTTATAAGGCCAGTTATTGAGTACAACACCCCTTTCAGCATGTACCTTACAAAGCACATGCAGCAACTGGAGAGACCACAGAGGTTCCTCACCAGGAGAATCCAGAGCCTCAAACATGTACGGTACACAGGCTAAAATCCCAATTCCTCTACTCAGTTTCATACAGATGCCTCAGAGGTGACCTCTGTCTGGCATGCAAGGCGATCTTGGACCCCGCCTTGATGGGATGGCTGCATATTCGCAAGACAAGCTCCACTTGCGTAACCCACATGCGCAACCTCAACCTGGTCTGTGACATCAATAGGATTTTTTTGGTGGGACCAATTTGTGTCCCAGAGACTCCCACATCTCTAGAATAGACTCCCTCACCACGTCAAGCAGAGTACCTCATTACCCCTTTTTAATTGCAACCTGGGTAAGTGGATAGAAAACAGAAAATACACCCCTGGGATTCCACCTATGTCCCTGCTGGATGGGTCTATATTATAACATTGAAGTCTTAAAACTTCAAAAGTTATAATATCAAACCCTATGCACCGAACGCTGAAAATAGTGAAGCTGCAGAATATCGAATAGGGAAAGTATTCGGTGGGCCATTTCTGCAGCTTTGTTATTTCCTCGACTTTGGAGCGAAGGTTACAGACCGGGTTAAGGTAAGTGTGCGAACAAATCGGGTTAAGGTGATTGCATGATAGTTAGGGACCTTAGGGTTAGGGAGCAGGTAAGGTGAGTGTGCGATAGGGACCTTAGGGTTAAAGAGTGGGTAAGGTGAGTGTGCGATAGGGACTTTAGGGTTAGGGAGCAGGTAAGGTGAGTGTGCGATAGGGACTTTAGGGTTAGGGAGCGGGTAAGGTGAGTGCGATAGTTAGGGACCTTAGGGTTAAGTAGCAGGTAAGGTGAGTGTGCTGTAGTTATGGACCTTAGGGTTAGGGTTGGGTTAAGGTAAGTGGATAGCTAGTAGTGTATGTATGGTTTAATGTAGGGTTTTGTGAAGTGTATGCGTGTGGATTATTCATTTTGGTGTGCTTGTGTTGTGTGTATGTTTGTCAGAACTGCAAATTTTTTCCCTGGGAAAAAATGTGCTATTCTGAGTGTTCGCTGTTATAGTCTTTCAGTCTAAATGGTTCGATATTTTAACATTTGAAGTTTTAAGACTTCGATGTTATAATATAGACCCCTGCTGGACAGGGGCATTGGGTGCTGACTTGTCTAAACATAGGCTAAACTCTTGGCTAGGCTTAGAAGGGCCTCAAGGGCAGTAGCCCAGTATCGTCCTATGACATAGACTGTGTTTTCAGTGTATGTAAAAGTACATGTGGGGTGAATGTGTTTGGAGTGCGATACCAAAGTTTTCACTGTGCGGTGATTTAACTGTAGCAAACTGCTTGTTGCATTAATAGCAAAAAACAAAGAAGAATTTTGGAGGGTTTTCAGCTCTGAGAAGACCAAGACTATTTCTTTTTGGTTTTCAACCATAAAGATATCTTTTTGGTTCTGTGTCTGTCAGTGTTGAGATGAGTCTGTCAGTTTGAGGATGTGTACAGGACACTTGATGGACTAGCTATGGGTCTAATTTAACTTAACTAACTTTCTCACCATTTATCTCTTCTTTCAGTGTTGCTCTATCAGTTCCAAACCTCTTCATCCTTCCTATTACCCTTTCTCTTTCACTTTTAAATAGGTATTTCAACTCAGGCTATTTTATTCCTTCTCCCCCTAGCCCATCCGTAACCTCCTTTCTTAACAACACAATGCCCTACTTTTAGATTCATGCCCATAGCATCTGTGGGTCTGTACCCTAATGACAGCAATGTTCTTTCTTACACCCAGAAGGTAATTGAGACATTTTATCCATGTATTGGCAAAATATCTGATAATCTAACCATTCCCTTTCCTTTCTACCATATCTACTCTGGTAACTACATATCCTTATTTTATTGTTTTGTTCAGGCAGTATGTTAAGTTATCCATTCTGCCATCCAGCTCCCTTCTGTTTTCCCATGTTTCACTATTATTTTAATCACTTTACTGAAGGTGCTGCCTGCCTCTTGACCACTTTTTCAGTGTTTCTCTGCACAACATGTGTTATTATTGTGTGCCTTTTAGCACTCCCTTATTTTTTCTCAAATAACCTTATACACACTGTCTGCCCTCTCCTGTCATATTTCTGTTATCTTCCTACCTCTTTCCTACACGTCACCTTAAACTCCTCTTTCAATTTTAACACATGTATTTGTACTTGCCAATTACCCTTTTTCACTCTAGTTCACTGCTTCTTTCACCTTATCCTTATGGTTTGTGGAGCACATAGAACCTTGTGCTGTAACCATCCAATTTTAGTTTTATTAGACATTTTGATGTGATTTTTCTAGTTTTAGTACCCCCCCCCCACATGCTCATAAACACCAAACAGTTTGCACTCAAATAAAATACACTGTAAAAGCTAGCATAAAATATTGTCTTAACATCTGGTAACTGGTTCCCTAGTACCACCAAGCCAGTATCACTACTACCAACCTCCCTGTATATCACTCCCAGCTGTCTAACTTTATGTATCCTGCAGTTAGAATGAATGAGTACACATGTCCTTTTGTATACCATGACTCATGAGTGACAGTTTCAGTCTTGAATACTGATAGTTCCAGGGCTAGGGTATCAGTCAATCCATCAACATTTTTTTCTTTCACTACTGATCTTCTTCTTCTTCTTCGTTCGGCTTTTCCCAGTTAGGGGTCGCCACAGTGGATTGTCCGCTCATGATTAGCAGTGGAGTTTTACTGTGTCGAGTTGCCAGCCTGGTGCCCAACCTTCCACAGAAGGCACATAGGCCAATTTAGAGTGTCCAATTCACCTACTGCATGTCATTTTGGATGTGGGAGGAAACCAGAGCTCCCGGAGGAAACTCACGCAACTACAGGGAGGACATGCAGACTCTGCACAGAAGGCACCCCAGCCAAGAATCGAACCAGAGAACCTCTTGCTGTGAGGTGGCAACGCTAACCGCTGTACCACTGTGGCCGCCCTTGGAAACAACTTTTTAGGACAATGGAGAGTTTTCCTTTTTCCAGTATTGTGCAACCTCAAAGTGTGTATGTATATATGTATCTATCTCTCTCTATATATATATATATTATATATATATATATATATATATATATATATATATATATATATATATATATGTGTGTGTATATAGATATGGTTTCACCTCAGTATCTGAAAATACTGAAACACCGAAGCTGTAATGGCCGAGTTCAGAACGCAGATGTGTCAGTATTTTGAAATACTGAAGTGACGCGAAAAACACATTTAACTTAGGAAAAGTGCTGTTTCTGTAAGGGGGCAAGATCCTTGCACCCCCTCACTTAATTATAACGTCCCAGTGGTTGCACAATAGTGGGGACATGGCAAATCTCCCATTCTGCGCTTCCTCATATGGAGCTGAACGGGAGATTTTCCTTTCCTCCACTGTAGCGCAATCTCTGAGTTGGTATATTTAAGTAGGGGTGGTGTGGCTTGCCCCCCCTGCATAAATGTTGCATGTAGTGTTTTATTTATTTTTTTTATGTAGCACTTCAGTATTTCGGAATACTGAAACATCGGCGTTCTGGTTTCAGCAATTACAGATTCAGTCTTTCAGTATTTCGAGATAATGAAGTGAAACCAGTATTTCGAGATAATGAAGTGAAACCATATAAATATATATATATATATATATATATACATATGCATATATATTTGCACTGTGTGTGTGGGGATAAGGTACAGTGTAATTGTGCCCCTGAAAATAATTGCCTCTGAGGTTCACTGAAAGTTGTTTAGGTACAAAGTTTTTGGTAAATTCATTTTCAGTGAATTCAACCAGTCAACATGATTCCCAGGATTGTCAGGCAATACTAAAAACCTGCATACTTGCTTACTTTCCATTACATTCCTTTCCTAGATTTACAGTCATTATATAAGCCAATACCAACTCAACGTATCTTTTTCTGGTTCATTGCTGAACTGGATAAACCTTCAGATGATCATGGTTCAACTCCTGTATGAAACCTTGCTTTCTCCATAATTTCTTTACAGTTCATAAAGGAAACAATACTGTATCCTCCATATATGCTGACCTTTACATTTTGTATGTGGAGGAAATGTTAATTTATGATCCAGGGTATACAGTTTTTCTTTATCTAAAATGGACATGTGGAGACAATTTCTGGAAGACTCCTAGTTAAGATGCAGCAGTGACAATGATGAACTGATTAAGTTAGTACAATACCCAATAACATCAAGAAGGGTACTGAATTTGCTATCAAGGTATTTCATTTTTGATTGTGTTAAAAAAGAAAAAAATGATGATAATACTTTAGATACAACACTGCACAGCAAATCCTTTCAGAAAAAATAATTTCTTACAATAAACTAGCTGTCATCCAAAACATATTGCACTTAATTTACACAAGTCATAATTTTTAAGAATTAAAAGAATCTATTTTATAGAGAAAAAATATTTAGACTGTTTTAAAGGGTAAGCCACATGTTTATACAAAGAAGTTATAATTCAATAATTAAAGCTAATGCGCAAATAAGAGTGAGGAAAACAAGCAAGACTAAGTTACTATATTATAAACAGCCAGGTTTATTCCATGCAGATTTGCTTTTACTACTACTTAAGATAATAACATCAATGCCTTTAGGGCACTGGATCACTTTAAAAGCAGATGTAGTTTTACTTAAAGTTTGCCTAAGAAAATTGCAAAACATTTATGTCTTTTTAAAAAGATATGGTCACATGATTTGTAGCCCTTGGGTTTGGATTGTATCAGATCTATGGTTCTGTACACCGTGGAAATTGCAAGCTATATAAATTTATTATATAATCTAAGGGCTTTACTTATGCAAGTACTTCTCAAATACTTATAATTAAGATCTTAATCACCTGCAGAAGATAGGGGTTAATTTATTTGGTACAATATTCTTACTCAGCCTTTTACATAGGAATAACCTCAATTATGCTGAAACTGAGAATTTCTGTGTAGTAAGGGGACCAATGCATTATATAAACATACAATTGAATATAGATAAGCTACCTTTCTGTTTGTCGTAGTTAGAATTTTGTTGTAAAAATCAATTGGTAAAATATTTTCACAACTAGGGAACAGATATGGATATCACATTTGGGGGTACTGTATATATCAACTGTTAATGAAACTTTATAAAGAAATGTTAAGTTTAACTGAAGTTAACTTTTTATCCAATAGATTTTGCTGTTCTTAAGTTCTGGAATAGTGAAAAATAATGTGACATGAGATTTTGATTCATTATGACTGTTGCTGTTTAGATCTTTAAAAGTTGTTTTTAACCACTTTCTTCAAATCTTCACTTACTGGTTTATTTTGAAATGACTTCTTCAACTGCTGTATTATTAGCTGAGTTAGTGATGATGTCAGCTGAGACACCATCATCCATTTTCTATGTACATAACGGTGAGTCATTGTGTGTGATAAAGATTCAAATGCATTTACACTAGTTTGCAGGTTTTTGCTGTCCTTTTGTACTGTGGTGAATAAATGCTGATGGTGTAATTTGTCCAAATAATCTTATTGCTGGCTTTTTGCCTGTGTAGATGGCTAAGCTTCTGCATGCAGCAGAGGATCTGCTGCATTTTTTTTTTTTTTGATTTTGTGAATTTCTTATAGAACCCTAGCACATATATCAGGGTGGCCTAGAATTACTTGTAAAATAAGTATCTTATATACATGACAGCATTTTAATATTGGTGCATTTGTATTTAGCTTCTTACACAGTATGAATCCTTCCTTTATCTTTCCCATTTCAATTCCAAAGCCTAAATATTGCTGTAAATTTTTGGGGCATAATATGGTTATGCTAGGCACAGACTTTTGAAGGCACTGCATCACTGTTAAAAACTATTGCAACGCATGTTTGTATTTTGGTTTTGGCATTTGCGGTATTGTTTTGACTCTTTCTGTATCAGACCAGTCTCTGTAATTTATATTTTACATTTGCTCATATTTATCTTGAAGCTGTGATGTGCTGCTCACACTCAATTCACTTTATTATTCTCCCATCAAAGTTGCCACACCTCAGAGAAATAGCAATTTCTAGAAGGCACTGTAACACTTGTCTTGCTGTTTTGTTGAGGTGCAATAACATCACAACAACCAGTGCTAGCTACCATGTCAATTATTATAATCTCACTGTATAGCAAGCAACAAAGCAAAGCAAATTCTAACTTTAGATGTTATACTTGAGAAATGCAACATATTTCTCTCAAGCTTGATTAAACTGAGTAGCTGACTACAACCATTGTTAGCTACTTGTCATGCTCTTCTTGTGTCTGACATCACAAGGGAATATGATCAATTAGGTTTGCAGCAGCCTTCAAGCTTTTACTTATCCATACAAAATCTCTTTGGAACACCTCTGGTGTCAAGGAAATAACATGCAGATGTTTATAGAATCTGTACCTTTCTACTGGTGCAATTTGAAAGTTTCTCTTTTTAGTTTTTTTTAGTACTGAAAGAATATATCAAATGGCTTTGCCATGACAATATCTTTAACAATAAATAATAGGTAATATTCTTGTTTAATCTCTTTATTTAGATCTTACTGATCAGTACACGTGAACACCTTCTTTGGCTTTCCAGCTACAATCATGATTTATTTCCAGTCAGTTGCTACTGCTTGCTTTTATTGGCAGCTAAGCTTTCTATTCCCTTGAATACTTGCTCATTTCAAGTTCCCCAAATGACTTTCTTAACAATCGTTATCACTTGTACAGTATTGTGCTTTATTTGTATGCAATTATTTCTTTTAAAACTTCTCAAACCTTTAAATAAATCAACATTGTTTTGAAGGATATCATTACTGCAGCTCTGTCCAGTATTCATGACATATCTACAAATCTATGGCTGCTCCTGCAGATTTTCACTCTTTGCTGTTATACTCTGAATTATTTTTCCTTTTCTATCACTAACTTTTTACAAGCCAAGAAACCCCAAATATTAGCATTTACTTCACCAGTGTTGATGTTGTGCTTTACATTTTTACATTCCTTTACTAGTAGTTTTTAACCCAATAGATTTATTTCATTCCTAGAATGCATTAACAAGTGACACACGGATATCTTGGTTATGCCTTATCTGTTTAGTTTCAAATATATTGCCTGGCAAAATATTACACTTGGCATATGTCTAGTTTAAATTCAGAATTTTGTTTATTAATTCTCAAAATTTCTTACTAAGAATTTGACTTGCATTTATCTCATTCAAGCCTATAGCATCTTTTCTTATACTTCCATTTGGCACCCAGAGTTTATGCCATGCAGACAATTGGACGGGGTGGGGGGGTCTACCTTCCATATCTAAGTGACTCAGCAGTTAGTAATAGGCACTATTAGAATGAGCAGGGTCTATGCAGCAAAATGACACAAAGACTGTTATTCTAATATTTCCTGATGTGGAATTAATCATTATCTGTCATTTTTCTTTCATATTTTTATATTTACATTCATAACTTTATAACTGAGAGACCTATATCTTGTTGAGGGAGCATGTTGTGAAATGTCATGGTAGAAGACAGAAAATATATGTGTTCACTTATAGGAGACTACACTGAAAATATTATTCACTTCTTAATAATTCTCATTTGCAATATTTCTGAATGTACTTTATATTTTCAAAACTAAGCGACTTACAACCTTTTACATGACATCAAGCAAAACCTTACATGATGTTGAAGAAAACAGTCATTGATAATTGCACTGCAAGTTATAAATATTTGTGTGTGTTGTCCCCTTGAACCTCATCTTACTGACCTGGCTTGCAGTTCCCCATGTCCATGTCAAGTCTAGCAGCCATCATCCAATCCCTTGGACTACTCCAAGATTACTGGGGCTGGTCCTTCATCATAAGGGAGTCCTGAGGGCTCAAGCATCTCTACTTCTGTCTTGGGTGGTTCTTTTCTATGTTCTGCCCACTTCCTTGCCTGTCCCCCATGCTCATTTACTATGCCACAGGGCAACTCCCCCATTTGGACCACACCACCCATTGGGGGCACCACTAATGAGTACCCTCCCATTCAGGATGGGCAAGTCCATCCCTCCCTGCTACTGTGTCAATCTCCCAAGCTGCCAATCAAGCCCATCACCTGAGCCATAGTCAGAGCTTTATCTCTAAATGGCACCAGAGTGACTGAATGTTGCAAATCTTTCCAGATATTTGGTGTTCTTTATATTGCTAATTATAAACTTAAGCACCATTTTTCATATTACTGTAAATATCACAATGAATGTGCACTCATAAAAGAATTTCTTGTTCTTGTGCAAAAGCTTATGTCTGGTTAAAACATTTGAACCGACAATGTATGTCTAGATTGTACAATTTTGAAGATATGGCAGTTTGTTTTGGGTGTGTGTGTGTGTGTGTGTGTGTGTGTGTGTGTGTGTGTGTGTGTGTGTGTGTGTGTGTGTGTGTTTGTGCATGCGTATGCATGTGCAGTATTATTAATATTCCTATGTTACTCCTTCTGGTAGAAGCCAGTAGTCAGTATATTATCCCTCAACTTCCTAACCTGTATGTCCAGGTACTCAGTCTGAGTATCGGAGTGTTTTAGAGTAAATCTAAAAAAATCGGTGCTATCATGTAACTGCTGAACAAACTCATTGAGGGACATCGGTGTACCACCCCAAACAATAAAGATGTCATCGACAAATCACTGATAAAATCTAACGTTCTCCTTAAACAATTCTAACTTAACAACTTCCTCTAATTCCCATTTGGCCAATACCAAGTTGGTGTAGCTATTGGCACAGCAAGTGCCCATAGCTATGCCCTCATGTTGCAAGAAATATTCTTTATTGAACACAAACATGTTGTTCTCCAAGACAACCTCCATAAATACACATAATAAATCCACCAACCTACCTCCATAGCCACTGATATTAAGGAGGAACCTTCCCATGTACTCAATACCCTCATCATTGGGAATAATAGTGAAGAGTGAAACTGCGTCAAGCGTAACCAGTCTACAACCATCATTCCTAGCAAGCTCTTCTGAGAATAAGTACAGATCTTGTAAAAACTGCCTAGAATCCTTCAACACCACAGGTGACTTATCCAAGACAGGTCTCATATATGTCTCCACAAAGAATGAAAATGGTTCTGTGAGCCACCCTCCCCCAGACACAATGGGTCTAAAGGGGTGGTCTCACAGAATCCTTATGTATTTTAGGTAGCCCATGAAAGGAAGGTATGACTGGATGCTCCACTGTTAAATATTCAACCAAGTCCATGGTAATACCGTAGCTAATCAAACAGTTATTTAATATAAAACTAATCTTCCTCTTCATAGACTCAACCTGATTAATACCAGTCATTCGATATACATCCTGACAGTAGAATATATATCTACAGAGCCTAGAGTATAGGTGGACAGCAGCTCTGTGCATTAAACAAGCTGATGGCAGGACTAAATACTGACTGTTATTGCAGGAATGTGCATCACACCTCATGAGCATACTGGGGCAAGTTGCAGGCATTGTGCTTCATACTGCATAACTGCCATCATGAGCTGTTGAGCTTTGCCATGTCAGAGATTTAAATGCAGTCTACCCATGTGTCTTAGCACTATTATGTAGATGCATTATGAATAAAATATGTTTCATCTGTTTTGTGTGTATACAGCTTCAAAGTTAATAGACAGGAAGATATGTTTATATATAACTAGAGAAACAGTCACTGAAATTATGAATTTAACATGTATTCTACCTATATATTTATATGCACATGCATATTTAATTAGACATACAGACAGGGAAACTCACATTTAGTACACTATGACTGTACTGTTTGATTTACTACATGCATCCTAATAGGAACACAGTAACCCCTGTGGCTCCACTGCTTGCCTAACTGCATTGTGCCTCAAGCAGTCAGCTCAGCTTTGGTGATGTTCAGTTGGGTGACCATTTGAAATGTCAGGACCCTCTAGATCAAGTCCCAAAACATGAAGACTGAATGGCTGAAAGATCGGACTTACATATACTAAGCCTGAGATGCCATTTCTCGTATTCACTTTTCTCCAAGGCATGGTGATCTTGGACTTGGTATATATAGGTCTGGGGGTATGAGGGTCTTGTCCCCCACAGGGGTGGGTGCAGAGGTGCTTTCCCCCATGCAAAAAGAAGCTTTAAGAAAAAGAAGAGCGATTTTTGATATTTGCTCTTCTCCTATGTTTTCAGTCTTTTTTCAACTTTTCAGTACTCTGCATTTGAATCACACAAGCACTTTTATTTAAGCCGAGTGATGATAGGAATGCATACAGGATGTTAGCTCATGTGCATAACATATTAACATTAAAGGAGTACTTGGCAGTTGTCCCTGAATATCATTGTCACTTTTCTGTATTTTACTCTACAATGGCTGTCTATGCCCAGGGAGGAATGAGACTGAGACAATGTTGTAAAGGGTAAACAGTTGTGTAACTCCCATGTTGCTTCAGACATGTGACTGTTTCTATTTTAATGACAGAAATTTAATTAAAAACATCTGATTAAGAATAAGGCCATGACTGTGTCAATGAAGGAATTCATTTCTGCAGCAAAATAGAGTGCAGAATGCTTTTGAGCAATAAATTTAATGAACTGTGCTGGTTCTAGCACAGTGCTAATCTCTGAAGGTCTCATGGCTGATTTTAGATAGTCATTCCAGTAGTTTATATTTCTCTGTAGGTGGAGAAAGGATATATAATCAGCAATGGAAAATGTTAAGATTGCATTACGTTAATGTGAATTCATAAGATAAATTTCTATTTATAGATGGTAGATACTGGTGGCAGTTTGTCACATAGGATTAGGTCTATTAACAGCTAATGAGGACCATCCAGGAGTTCTGAATTTATTTCCTTAGCCTTTTTTACATGCTGCATGACTCTGAGATAGCCATTTATTTATTTGTACATTTATTACCAGGCAAGTACACTTGTCCAAGAACCCTTTTTAGGTACAACCTAGGCATTACAGAAAAAGAAATGTAAAATAAACATTTAGCGTATTACAATAGTTTGACAATAAATTTTCTGCTTATTCATTTAATTAGCAGACCTCCGTGGTGGCTGCTGAAAATAGGAATTTGTACCTGGTGGGTTTATCTAGCTACTAAACATATAAATAAATACAAAAATAGTTTCTTGCTTCATTTTAGGAATGAAATGATAACATAAAGGAGACATCAATTGACAGGTAATATTGTTTTTCATAACTATAAAGCAGTGTTTCAACAGATAGTATTTATAATTTTAATGCTGACATTTTCTTATAAACAGTTAAAAAATGTAGATGCTATAATCTTAGTGAGTGACTTCAGTTTCCTAACTGTGATCCTTAAATGTTAGTTCAGTAGTAAAAAAAATATTTTGTGTAGCCTGCACTGGTCTGGTGGGAATAAAGTCCTCACTATAGTACAACCAACCCATGTTCAAATACTGGCTTGGCTGCTTCATAATACAGGCAGAGACTATTGATATGCTCATCCTGCAAGGACGTCTGGCTGTTCCCCCTCAGCTCATATCACTGCTCTAATGGCAGAATCTCATCTGGAAAGTGACTGGCTTGTCATGATGCAAGGAGATAATGCAGTGAAAATGTAAGCATGGCAGCCCAGAGAAGAGATGCTATGAAACTTTTATTTGTGCCAATACCAGATCTATAGATAGATATAGATAGATAGGTAAATGATTGATCGGATGATGAAAAAAAAAACACAACACACCCTCTTGACTGCTTAAATGATACCCCCACAGACAGAGTAATATCACTTTGAGCAGAAGTGAAATGGTTAGCAGACACAGTGGCAAGTCAAACAACAAAAAAATAAAGATATCTTCTTTTGGAATTTTGAATGTACTTTGAGTATGGCCTGATATAAGAAATGGATTTGTGGATCCCTGTATTAGTGCATTCAATGTATGTGTATATACATATATATATATATATATATATATATATATATATATATATATATATATATATATATATATATAGATTAGATTAGCTATATATATAGATAGATATATATACAGTAGATATAGAGCCTAGGTTTTGTCAAGCTCTAACAAATTTGTATGTTCTTATGTATACTACATTTTGTTTACTTTATACTTTTTTTGATTATTGTAATGTGTGAATGAAAATTTACTTTTACTCATGGAGCTTTTCTCCCAGGGCCTCTGCTGAAAAAGGACATTCCCGGTAAACAAATGTTAAATAAAAATAAATGTCTTTGTCTTTTCCCGGTTAGCAGTCGCCACAGTGGAACTCCGGTCTGCTAATGATTGGCAGTAGATTTTTATGTGCCGAGTTGCCAGCCCTGATGTACAACCTTCAATGAAGGTACGCCCATTCACGCATGTCTCCACACCGAAGAAGCTTTAGCTGAGAATCAAACAGGACAACGTCTTACTGTGAGGCAACAATGCTACCACAGCACCACCACCGCAGTAAATAAAAATAAATAAATAAATATATATATATATATATATATATATATAAATATAAAATATATATATATATACGTACACACACATTCACGTTCACACACACTTAACATTATACATAATATCAAAAAGATTTGCCTGCACTGGAAATCCAAATGAAGGGTGAAGCCAAAATGTTAAAAAATACTCCTTTATTCAAAGCGAGTAGATAATAGTAACAGCTGGTGTAGTCCCAAGCACAAAATAACAGCACAGCAATGCGTACATTTTCGACTCAGTACATACAAGTCTTCTTCAGAAATCAAAACATAATATACATAATATAATACATCTGCAGAAGACAAATGTTGCCACACAGTAAGCAGGTCGATGAACCTAGTAAGTATACAAATGAGCAACTCAGTATGAACTATAATGCTATTGCAGTATAGAAATGACAATGATATGTACCATGGCTGTCACCTTAAACAGCATTGCAAAGTAATTATAGAGGTCTACTAAACAGACAAAAAATCAATAAACTACCAATGTGGAGCAGTTGCAGAACATATCAATGGTTCATTGATAGCATCCTATACATTAATCATGATTCTAGTACACATATTCTGACACATATAAAGAAACTGGACACAAATGTATTTTCATACAGAAGTATATTTTCCAAATATATAACTACATACATATGTAGTGCGGATAAGGACAGTTTACCCAATGTCACCTCTGAATGTTCCCACTGATGCAATAACATAACAGCTGCATTGATGCACTAAAAATGAAATGTGGGCTGTACTTTCTGATGTTTATCCAAACAAGGAACTGCAAAGTGATAGGCTGATGATCTCACCTATTGAGTACAGCATCCCAGGGGTGGCTCGTGGCATCGGGCTGCCGGACTGCAGCCCCCTCAAAATAAAAAATAGAAAGAAAAATGAAAAAATAAAAAAAAAAGTATTTTTCGAAATTCGCGCATGCGCAGTAGCCCTCTTTCAGTATTGCACAGGAAGGATGTAGTCCTCTTTCAGTATTGCACAGGAAGGATGTACGTTAGCTGGATATATTCAGGTAAGGAGCTTTTTAATTTACAGTGTGTATGGTGCGTTTTACCTTTATTTAATTGCTTGAGTTTGTGTATGGTGCTTATGCTTTACTGGTGTGTGTGTGTGTGTGTGAAAATGCCCCAGGTGCTTATGGTAGGGAATACCTCAGGCTTGAACCCCATACCCTGTATGCAGGTGTTAAAGACTTGAGTTCCCTACCCACCACCATTTGTAAAAAAAAAAATTCAGATTTTTGCCTCATATTCAATCTGATCTGTTCCTCATAATATCTGTGGTTTGTAAATGTTGCAGTGGCTGATATTTGATGGTGTAGTAGTAGCATTGTTGTCTCACAGCTGCAGGTTCTTGGGTTTGATTCTTGGCTGGGGTTTGTATCTTCTCCCTGTGTTTGTGTGGGTTTGCTTTTGTGTCCTCCCATGTTACAAAGACATGTCTGCATTATTTCTTCCTGGGCCTCTGCTGAAAATTGTTTATTTGTTCCAAGTCAGACTGTCCTGATTAAAAAATGTTAAATAAAATTGACAGGCATTTGAATTTCAGACTTAAGGGTTTCTGAATGTTTAATTCCTTGCATATTTGATGGTGCAGTGGTAGTATTGTTGCCTCCCAGCTGTAGGTTTTCTGGTTTGATTCTTGGTTGGGGTGGCTTCTGTGTGGAGTCTGCATCTCCTCCATGTGTTTGTGTGGATTTGCTCTGGTGCCCTGCCATTTTACAAAGACGTGTCTGCAGTTTTAATCCCTGCTGAAAATTGGTTTTGTTCTGTCCGCAGTAAAATTGACAGGCATTTGAATTTCAGACTTCAAGTTTCTGAATGTTTAACTTCTTGCATAATTGATGGTGCGGTGGTAGTATTGTTGCCTCACAGCTATAGGTTTTCAGGTTTGATTCTTGGTTGGGGTGGTTTCTGTGTGGAGTCTGCATCTCCTGCCTGTGTTTGTGTGGATTTGCTCTGGTGCCCTGCCATTTTACAAAGATGTGTCTGCAGTTTTAATCCCTGCGTCTCTGCTGATGTTTTTGTTCTGTTCGCAGTAAAATTGACAGGCATTTGAATTTCAGACTTCAGGTTTCTGAATGTTCAATTCCTTGCATAATTGATGGTGCAGTGATAGTATTGTTGCCTCACAGCTATAGGTTTTCTGGTTTGATTCTTGGTTGGGGTGGCTTCTGTCTGCATCTCCTCCCTGTATTTGTGTGGATTTGCTCTGGTGCCCTGCCATTTTACAAAGACGTGTCTGCAGTATTAATCCCTGCGTCTCTGCTGAAAATTGTTTTTGTTCTGTCCGCAGAAAAATTGACAGGCATTTGAATTTCAGACTTCAGGTTTCTGAATGTTTAATTCCTTGCATAATTGATGGTGCGGTGGTAGTATTGTTGCCTCACAGCTATATGTTTTCTGGTTTGATTCTTGGTTGGGGTGGCTTCTGTGTGGAGTGTGCATCTCCTGCCTGTGTTTGTGTGGATTTGCTCTGGTGCCCTGCCATTTTACAAAGATGTGTCTGCAGTTTTAATCCCTGCGTCTCTGCTGAAAATTGTTTTTGTTCTGTCCGCAGTAAAATTGACCGGCATTTGAATTTCCAACTTTATGTTCTTCAGAATACATAGTAGCACAACCTTTTTTTTTTTTAGCAATTTTCGAAGTTTATAAGATGAATATTTTAAATTTGTCCCTATTTTTGGGACTGTATTCCCCCATTATTGGCTTCGTCCAGGTTTTTGTGCTAAGGTTGACAGCTATGGCAAGAACTGAATTCACTGAATATGTTTGAGGGCTGTATTCCCTCATTACTGGGTTTGTCCAGGTGTTTTGTACTAAGAGGTTGACAGCTATGGTGAGAACTGAATTCACTAAATGATAGCCATTTAAGTTTCAGTCTTCCTCTCTTTTACAAAGCAGCTGATGTGGCGTAGTGGTATGTTACTCTGACTGTTTTTTGCTCAGGGACCTTGGCAGTAAAATATATGGTGGCAACACAACATTTTATTCTAGAAACTTTCCAAGATTATACAAGCAATGTTTAATGTGTCCCTGTTTTTGGGCTTTTGACCCCAATACATTTTGGCTTTTTCCAGTTTTCTTGAGCTGCGAAGTTGAGATGCAGTTGAGTATTGAGTAGATTTTACAAGGAACTGAGAGCTGCAGGGGAATAGAAGTTGAGTGCTTTGCCAAGTTAATACTATAGCACAACAGGCTGTGTCCTTGCTTTTGATGCAGAAGGTTGTGGGTTCTACTCCCACAAGGGGTAGATGCTGCCGTACTGAGAATGTTCTCCTTGGTGAAGATACTAACTATGAGTTCGTTATCAGTTTGCCATCCATTTCCTCTTGCAATATTATTACTAGCTTATCATTTTTTTAATGTAATATAGGCAATTTATTCCTGAGGGGCAACAGATACTTTATTTTTCGATGAAACCATGAAATATAAAGGTGATTGCTAGCAGCAACCGCTTCATTAGTTACAGATTACTTTAATGTGGAATTATTTAGATGGCTGACTTCAGAGATTGTGCATATTTACTGATAGAATTGTGCATATTTACTGATAAAGGTGGACTGTAGAATTGTGCATATTTACTGATAATGGTGGACTGTGGAATTGTGCATATTTACTGATAATGGTGGACTGTGGAATTGTGCATATTTACTAATAATGGTGGACTGTAGAATTGTGTATATTTACTAATAATGGTGGACTGTGGAAGTCTGAGTAGACTTTTTTATGATAAATGTTCTCAACTGGGCAGTTTTGCCATTATGGGTGCATATGGTTTGTTTCATTGCTTACTGGAAAAATGTTCAAAACAAATTTAAAACACCCTGTAACAAGTGTACTGTATTGTACAAGGAATATAATTTTAGTACAATGAGGAAGGTGTATCAAAGAGCACATGTATGTTTCATATGCAAGGAGCCTATGATTCGAAAACAGCCCAAAATTAATCTTTATCTGCCACTGGCAAAATGTATTTTCTTTGAATGTGGGTTTCAATGCTGTTTCAATGAATGTGAGTTTCAAGGGCAGAGAAGTTTTAATGCTAAGTTTTCATTGTGAGACTGCATTGCTTTGTTTAACAGATGACTTAGTGTTTGTGCTGTAAAATACAAAATAAAACTTTCAAATGAAGTCCAACTCATCATAGAAGTAAAGCAGTATGCACATTAGTGTTTATGGTAAATGGAGTGAAATAGCCAAGTATAATGGTTCATTGGAATGGCTGCAGAGGCTCCATTCAACCATTATTTTGTCAGGGGAAGGGCAGCAAACTCAGACAGGCCCAGCTGAACTATACCTCCCAACTGTCCAGATTTTCAAAGAATGAATAGATTTTTGCTTCTTATTTTTGGTTTGTTGTTCATAAAATTTGTAGTTTTAATTCCTAAATGATTTGCCAGAAGTCACTCTAAGTTTCAGACTTCATAACCTTCAGAAAAATGCATGTTAAAGTAAGAGCTGTTCTATCAACTGTCTCAATTTATACAAGAGCAATTTTAGTACTGTTTATATGTGCCCCAATATATTTGGCCTTGTTCAGACTTACTGCATTAACAGGTTGAGAGGTACATGCAAATAAATTGCTTTATAGAATTAGGCATAGCCAACCTCTCAACTGTCCCCAATTTTGGCTCAAAATGTTGCTCTTCCCCCTTATAATCCCTCCGCAAAATAGCAATTTTGGAAGAAAACATGGAGGGTTTACAATTAAGAAATAACTGTAATAATCAAAGTTATAGATTACTTGAAATGCATGTAGATTCTTTTATATTTTGTCAGCTGCTCAAGGTAGCAGTACTAATATTAAAGTGTCCCTTCTTTGACAGGTAGCAGCTGTATTGTGTGTCTATTTTATATTTTTGCATCACGTTTTTGTCCATTTTTCATAAAATTGTGTTTTTGGCAAATTAATGACATCACTAAAGACTGAAGTTAGAAAATGACAGACATTTGAGTTTCAGATTTTATACCCTTCAGAAAATTCATACTAATGCAAGACCTATTCTATTATCTTTCTAAGTTTATTAGAGCAATATTTAAAAATTGTCCTTATTGTTGGGCCTTTGTCCCACTTCTGTGTATGGCTTTGTCCAGATTTCTTGCTCTTGAGGTTGAGAGGTATGACAAATGTGTCAGGGCCATCACAGTCAGCCAGAGAGATTTCAAATTGTGACATGCTTGTTGCACCCCACTCCCCATGTAGTGACTCTGGATGTGTCCAAGCAAGGCAAGGAGTAGTTGTATCTACCTTGGATGGGGAGGACACACTGCATAAGTACTACAGTGGCTTTTCATCTGTCCTTGATTTTGCAGAATGGTCTGGTTTCTGTCATATTTTTGTACTGTTGATTTATGCTTATTACTCAAAGTGCCTGTTGCTCTGTGTTTTTAAGTAGCAATGCTTTAATGACCATAAGGTAAGCTTGTCTGAGATCGTAAGATGCAAGTAAGCTTTAATAAGCATACTGTTAAAGAATTGCCAACATTGAAAGCCTTTCTGTTGTTGCCATGCAGAGAATACTTGACTAGATAATGTATAAGCCTTGGGTATTAAAGGACAGGATTCCATTATTTTAAAAGCTCATTACACTTGTTGGAGACTTCCAGTCATCTCTACAGACTTTACCCGTAAACTAAACAGAATGCCAATCATGTGTGGTCCATAACCTGTACAGTAATCCTTTAAGCAATGTATCTTGAGCTTGTTTCTTGTTTGCTTTTCATTTTTAGTTTTATCATGTTTTCCCCATGAAACAAGTTGTCAGGCAGCAGGTCTTCTTTGGATAAGAAACATTTTTACAAGTGGGGGCATCACATAGATTTCTACTTTCAGCATGTTACTTGGTACTTTAATAAAGCTGAATATATTATAATTAGGACTGCAGTGCAAGGAGAAGTGGTTTGAGTTGAGTGCTTCTGGATTTTCTTATACTTGATTTTGACTGGCATTCCAGTAATGTATTTAAAAAGTAATTTATTTTTTCATGCCTCACAACCTTTTGTTTCCATCTAGATATTAAGTAAGCTGTCATGCAGCCAATGCATTGAAATATTTTTATTCTTCTACACTTATTTTTGTCTTGATTGGACTTTCATAATGATGGTTTGCCACCCAGGGCAGCGTATTTAATTAAAGTTAGTTTTTTGTGGTTTTGTGCATAGCTCCTCCCCTTTCTGGTTGACCACACCCCCTCCCCTTAACCCCACCCATTCAGCTGTCTCCTGCAGCCCCCCTGTGATTTGAAGTCACCAGCCGCCACTGCAGCATCCTAATTAATGCAAATCAAGACTTGCACACAGTTATTAGTAATGCAGCTGAAGATGGTCAAATCCTGTCTAAATTGTGCTGCCCATTCCTGCATACTGGTTCAGCCTTCATAAACAATATTATAACTAGTACCACAAAACATGCACATGTATGGATGTATGTGTATGTGTGCCACATATATGTTTTTATATTTGTTTGTGTGTGTGTTTGCATGTCACGTATATGTTTGTGTTTTTGTGTGTGCGTGTGCTCATGTGTGTGTGTCACATACATGTTTGTGTATTTATTCTTGTGTGTGTGTGAGAGCATGTGTGTGTGTCACATATATTTGTGTTTTGCATGTGTGTGTGTGTGTGTGTGTGTGTGAGACACTTATATGTTTGTGTATTTGTGTGTGTGTGTGTGTGTGTGTGCATGTCACATATGTTTGTGTTTTTGTGTGTGTGTGCTCATGTGTGTCACATACATGTTTGTGTGTGTTTATGTGTGTGTTTGGGCGTCTGTGTGTGTCACATATATGTTTGTGTTTTGTGTGTGTGTGTGTATGTCACATATATGTTTGTGTTTGTCCTTATGTGTGTATGTGTGTGTGTGTCTCGCATACATGTTTGTGTATTTGTTTTTGTGTGTGTGTGTGTGTGTGTGTGTGTGTGTGTGTGTGTGTGTGTGTGTATGAAGGTATGTATACATGTGTGTGTGTGTGTGTGTGTGTGTGTGTGTGTGTGTGTGTGTATGTGTGAGTTATGCTAAGTAAGATAATGCACTGCCTTTCTCCATGCTCCCACCAGTATAGGCATGCTTTGCTACCACTGAGTACACTATACACATGAAAGGCACAGAGTGTGCAGCTCTGCTTATTCTTGTCCTGCAGTATAACAACCAGCAGTAAATGCACCATTACCTTTCAGACCACACCATCTGGTATATTGTGCACCCTTAACTGATAATGCTGCCTTCTTCCTTGCACTTAGTTCTAAAGGCCCCGTCACACTTCTTGATGTACAGGCTTCTGTGTTTTCAATTCTGCCTTACAGCTGTACCACATCCCTCTGTGTGCTACCTGGAAACTATGTGACTCATTATAAAAGTGAAATGAGTGAGTTATGGAGCATCTGCTAAATGTGATATTCATTTCTTTTTGTGACACACTGAATATGCACTGTGATTTGATTTGGCTTATGAATATGTCAGAGGGTATGACAGCCTTCATATTATGACTGGTTCACAATGAAAAAAGTATGTACGAATCCTACTCCGTCTCTGAATCTTACACCAGAAGTTAGAAAACGCAGTATCAACTCACTTGAAACTTGAGGAGATATAAATAGTTAAAAGTTAATAGCTGTCAAACTGCTGCAACAAGTCATTCTACATATGATATGCAGGCCACCAAAACAAGTTATTTAATTCATGGCCTATAGCAACAGTCTTCTAGTATTGACTACTCTATGTCTTGGGAAAAACAGCTGAAGGAAATTATTATTTTTTTTTCTGCACATGTCTAGTATGTTAGTGTGAAGACTTATAGATAATTATAAACCTTTTTAGATAAAAGCTATGGTATAATTTAATCCATGGAAAATATACAGGGTATTTCACTTTGCCAGTTTAGGGTCTATATTTTGATAATATATTTAAGAGTTTCTCTTTGTAATTTTAACAAATTCTGTATTAGTGTTTTCTTTTATTATATTCAAGTATTACTTTCCACTGCAAAATTCATGTCATTTTACACAATTTATTATGTAGCATAGAATATTGCCTAAATAATTGGATATACATTGAAATCACTTGAGGAGAGTGGAAATATTCAATTTGTTTTGGAGTTATTAAAATATTCTATTTTAAGACTGTAGATTTTACACAGATATGGTTGCTAAACACAAGTAGAAGCGTGCTTCTATCTGGGATCATTAAGTCAGCAAATTCAATTTTGGCTTAAAGTGAAGGGTAATATTAAAACAATCATTGAAGACTATAACTTCATCTGATCCTTTTTATACATGTAATATAATACATACTGTTTCTCTTATTTCTTAAGACTGGCTCCTATTTTTTCATCTTTTAATGGTAGATGTTCAACATGCAACTCTGGGCTGTTAGATATAATATATGTTTTTTTTTAGTATTATTTATTTATTTTTTGTTTTTGCAACTCAGGCTGTAATTCCTTTACAAGTTCTCTTCATTGCATAGTATGCCTTCTACTACATTTTCTACTGAAACTCAAATAGACTGACCTGATACAGCTATCCATAACTGTGCATCCTGTGTGAATTACTATATTACTGCAATTTAGGTTAATGCTAAAAATATTGATGTCTGTCATTTTAGCTGTTCTCAAGAAATATCTTAATGCTTAAAAGTTCGTAGATAGGTTCAAGACTAATAAAGCCTGGATATTTTTTCAAGGAGTGTTTGTCATTTTACTTAGGGATGTATCTCATATTTAATATATTCATTTCTTCTTAGTCTTCATTTATATTACTGATTTATTCAACTTTTTATATTTAATTTATGATGTTAAGGTTTGCATATGTTTTCGATACTTTTCGATTTTCAAAAAAAAAGTTACGCATTGAAATTGCATAGTAAATGTTACCATGTGATTTGATTGTATCACTTCAGCCTAATTATAATTTCTTGATAAGATTTTATGATTTTTTTCCATCTCTTGGTAACATATTTTAAAATTGCTTTATTGTTTTTATGATGTTTTAGACTTTTAAAGACAGTTTATGTTAGTTTACTCTGGAATCCTTCATTTGTTTTAAGTGTTTAATGCACATTTCTAAAAACATTTTGATGCTTTTTTTCAAGCTTAATCATTTATATCTTATACTTTACAAATTTGAGTAAACATATATGTGAAATAAAACAGGCTAGTTTATTATCTACAACATATGATTCATAATATGAACCTTGCATGATCCAACAGTCACAGTTTGAAAAATATGTGTAGTAGCAAATACACTCAATTATTTAGCAATACATGCTATTTCTATATCATTATTCATTCAAAATTCTGACTAATTAAAATTGTAATTATATAAACAGAAATGAAATTGTTTTGCATGACCATTTGCATAAAATGTGTGTGTGTGTGTGTGTGTGTGTGTGTGTGTGTGTGTGTGTGTGTGTGTGTGTGTGTGTGTGTGCATGTGAATGTGCATGGGTGTGTGTTTTGCCGTATTCTTTTAAGATATATACTAGACATGCAAAGTTACACTTTCTTTAAATTGACCATTTACTGTTACTGACCTGTCTTTGTAGTCCTAATCTCTCCCTTGCACTAGCGACTCAGGATTGAGTTTAGCAGAATGATTAAGATCTTTACCTCATAGACACAAGGTTCAGTGTATGACTCTGTCCTTGGGTTATTAGCTATGCCTAAAATAGTCCTTCAGGACAATTAGCTTAGTATTCACTTATGAGCTATAAACTTCCTGGGTTGGGCTGTCTCCCTTGGACCAGAGTTGGCAAAGAATAATTACATTGTCAGTTATGTTAAACGAGTTTAATATAGTGAGACAGCTTTAAAAAAAACAACGGAGAAAGGAAGATCTCTGTTGCTTTTTTTAAGATATCTCGCTATGTTAAACTGTTTTAACATAGCGAGACACCTTCCAAATAGCAACTGACATCTTCCTTTCTCCGTGCTACCACACATGGCTCTGATGTACTGCGTAACCATATGCATCATTACATCAGAACTGCGGCTGCCATAGAATACTGGACAGCTGCAAAAGTCAGTAAGGAGGCATTATACAATGCCATTACTTAAGAAAAGTTATTTCTTTTCTTAAATAATGTCATTGTGTAATAGCAATAACCCACTTCTGGGTGTGCGTAATCTTGGATTTACCCATGGTTGTCTTTGTTTGGCCACTCGGGCTTCGCCCTCTCGACCAAACCACACCAACCGTGGGTAAATCCAGCATTGCCCACACACAAGCATGGATTATTGCTTAATTAACACATTGTAAAACTATTTTTGGCTTGACTCTTTAGAATTCAATTTTCCTGTAAAGGGTATTTCACATGGTATAGATTTCTACCCATTAATTTATCTGAGAATATCACAAACTGTCACATTTGTATTTATTAAAACATAATTCAGCAAATGAGCAAAATGATTGGCGTTTAGCCAGTTAAATTCAAAAATAACAAATGTTAGGGATCCCATACATATAGTTAAGTAAGTAAATTAACTCTGTATGTGGGGAGATTCACCTCACAGGCTTCCTTCCTAACATATAGTCTGAAAGATACCAATTAAAAAAATTAGAATTGCTTAAAAACAAATTTTATGGACTAGGAAAGTGAAGGCATTAACAAAGATAGAAATCTTTATAATGTTAATATATTTATTCTAGTATTCCTAGAAACTGTCTCCCATATCAGTTTAAGAGCTAGTGTCTGTTTAGTTGTTTGTGTGTGTGTGTGTGTGTGTGTGTGTGAGTGTGTGTGTGTATGTGTGTGTGTGTGTGTGTGTGTGTGTGTGTGTGTGTGTGTGTGTGTGTGTGTGTGTGTGTGTGTGTGTGTGTATATATATATATATATATATATATGTATATGTGTGTGTGTATATATTATACAAGGGCACAAAGATATTGTCAGTGCAATAGGGTTGAAGAATCTCTAGCCTGCCTGCACAAGTAGACATTGCAGTACCCACCTGGAGGTCAGGGCTCCATCAGTGCTCAGCCTTTATTCTTCTCTGGGAGAATTCTTTGTACGTAAATGCAAAGGTGTTTGCTTCTCAAGGATTCTTTACGCCTTCATTTCTTCTCCTCCTAAACATGATGTCAGGCTTTGTATCATATCTCACCCACTCACTCAGTAGGCTTTCATTCTGAAGATTATTGCAAGCCTAGCCAAAAAACAGAATCAAGACCCATACCTTATATTTGTGAGGTAAAGACTTTAACCATTATACCAGCTCCCACAGAATAAGTTTTATCTAGATTTGAAGCATGTAACACTTGTGTTCTGTATCTAAAGTGACTAAACTTACCCTTTGTACCACAAAGACAGTTTCTGTCAGTATCTGTTAGCAAAGTGCATATAAATGCCATTGCAGCAGACGAATCACATCCTTAGTGCTCCACCTCTGAATGATTGGGGCCTAACCATTAAAAATCCAGCTGCTGGAGTACAACTAATTGAGAACTTGGTTTACTTACCAAAGACTTGTATAGACTGACATTTGCAATGGGACACCCTTCAATATACTCCATGAGGAAGGCAAGCCCTGTACATACCTTAGTATATACACTAACTCCACAATCAAACAGAAACAATGGGAAAAAGAGAGATTCCAATTTCACAAAAATAATGGGTATTTACGTATTATCACAACCACATTTTCGCGCTAATGCTGGTTGCTTCTCTTTGTGTCAACTGGGACCAATGAAGTATGAAAAAACCTCAGAGACATGTTTTCTGTAATGTGTTCTGGTTTTCAGGAAGGTTTCTCACTGAAACAGCTGAATAAATAAGGTTTGAGAAACAGGTTTCCCCATTTACTGCCAGCATCTCATGATGTCAGTTAAGCAAGTCCCCCATTCCATTTAAAACACGTTTCTTTTTCACAGCCTTTGCCCTGAGAACAGAAAGCCATCAGAAAAGAGAAGCAAAGCAGTACCCTGTCTAACTTCTTACAAAGTAATTGGGAAGGGTAGACTGTTAAAATACTCTTTTGTGGGATCTTGGTGGTGGGTTTGTAAAAACGATTAAGGGTTTGAAAATGTGAGGATTTGTGTCTAGCGTGCTCAAAAGCAGCTAATCCATTGGAAATGTGTGTGTGTGTGTGTGTCTAAACATCGTACGCTATAACTTACCCACACTCCTTTCCAGCCAACGTATGTATAAACCCGCAGCCACTGTGATGATCACTGAATTCAATGCTTGACGTCTTTCAGGCACGCTAGCCACAAATCCTCAAATTTGAACCCTTAAACATTTTACAAACCCACCACCAACATCCCAGAAGAGTTTTAACAGTCCACCCTTCCTGATTTCACTCCCTTTTTGTTGTTTGAGTAAAAGACAAGAAAGTCCAGCATGTCGGAAAATGTGGTTGCGATAATACGTAAGTACCAAATAATGATACAACTGTCCCTATACGTCAAGGAAATGACCAACACAGAAAACTCTGACCATCTGTGTTTGGGTGGCTGGTACAATTGGCTGTATATTGAGCACATGTAAGGAATATTTTTTCTACAATGTAATAGATGTCATAGTGGAATGCAAAATATGTCATGTTACATGGGTGCTGATTGTTGTTTTCTGTCAAAGCACTACAATCAGTGAAGTCAACCTTCCTTGTGTACTCATAGATATCATAAGGAGAATGCCACCTCACTTTGAGCAGTAATGTTTCCTTTTGTCACCTTACTCATGAATTGGTCTTGCAGTCACATGGACATATTTTGCATTGTCATGACCATTTCAGAACTTCACTAATAAGTGTTTTGAAGATTCGTCCATTGACATTAATATATAAAAATTTCTATGATGTGAAGCACAGGTGGGAGTTTGGAGTTGGTAAAAATATCTTCAACAGTGGTAAAAAACAACTGTCTTATCTGTCATCATTCTGCATGAATGAAAGTAATCAAACCCCGTGGAATAGGTCACATTAAGAAATTGACTCTGTGGAGATTTTGGGCATGATGGCAGCTTTCTGGACCTTTAGATATTGTTGAAATCCCAGGTATGCTCTTTCTACAGCAAACATTTTAAAAAATCACTTTTTAGAGGGCCAGATAGGCTAAAATGATTTTGGACTGACTCTCTGCGTACCACTGTTGGGTTGTATTTGATTTAAAGGGTAAGGTGAAGACCTAGGTATGCCAGCTTGCAAATGTACACCAATTCATGCAATGGGCAGATGAAACAGTAACAAAATTACATGATGGCATGTAAGAGCAGTGCTTATACTGTTAAAACAGCAAACACTCCTTTACATACTATAGATGACCTAGCAAAAGACTCCTCTCTTGCAGAAAGGACATAGTTTATTTTTCAGCATCACTGATTATATGAAATTATTGTGAATGTCTGAAAGATGTATCACTACCTAGATCACCACCAAAACCAAAGCATTCAAATGAAATAATACCACTAAAATGACTGCAACATTCAGAGCTGTTTTCAATTTGTTTTCAACTGATATTCCTTTATTTAAGAGCATGCAAAGAATTTAAAGTTATTTATACTATCCAATGGGCACAACCAAATTAATCTAATTTATATTATACATGATTTTGAAGCCAAAGAGTATTAGATTCCTTTCCTTGTTCCATTTGCTATGGAATGTTTTATCTCAGTGTTTATTTATTTGTCCCAGTCCCCTTCAATAAACACATCACACCAAATGACATTTGACTACCTTTATTAAACTTCCATAACAAAGCTTTGATAACCAAAATTATTAATTACAACTAAACACAATATAGTTGGTTCTAAACACAACATAAACATCCTTGCAATGTTAATCAGGGCAGCGTACCTACTCACCCTGTCCCAGTAAGCAGCGTCCATACTTTTGGTCGCTTACTTTACTTATGAAGCAGCGTCCCATCTCACTTCAAACACCATTCATTGAATTACCTTCCACCAAATACACAGCATCCTTACCTCATCTTGCTTATCTATTCAGCAAGCTTCCTCCAATCATTCATTTTCCTTTCCCCAAGTCCTTGAAATGAACCCAGACACCAGAGGGGGAACAGAAGAGGGCAAGCCTGTCCCTCTTCTCTGCCTACCCCAACTGATAAAATAACCCCAATCCCCACTAACCCACCAATAAAAGGGAGGGTGGGTGGGTAGCAAGTTCACACCAAAATGTGATTGCTTACTCAGCTACACTTGTCTAAACCCCTTAAGCCCCTCCCCACACTTATCTCATTTCCTCCCACTCATCCCTCCCTCCCTCCATTTAATCATTTCACCTCCCCAACCCAACTAACTCCTACTAATATATAACTCTAACCCCTCTTGAAGATGTCCCGGGACAACTTGGTTTGTTGCCAAACCTCATAAGCTTGCTTATCTTTACAGCAAACGTCTTCCAGCTGCTCATTTTCCTTTCCCCAAATCCTTGAAATGAACCCAGACACCAGAGGGGGAACTGAAGTAGGTTAAGCTAAACATCATTTGGTGAACCCATCCTCTGTAAACCAAATTACCTCCTTGTCATCAACCCCAAACGCCTTGACATACCAATACTGAAACGTGTCTTAATAAGCCTAAATAAAGTAGGATTACCTGTGACCCACTGTACCACACCAGAAGATCCACTCATAGGTTTATAAGTTCATAGGTGGATAATAGGCTATCTGCCTGAAGGCATTTATAAACCTAGCCAGAATTTGTTGGCTTTTGCCTTCCCCTTAGATTAGTTCCTGGTGCCTTTGTCCAGCAGAGCCACTGAAGTAATCCCTGAGGTAAACTTTCTGTTTCCCATCCACTCATCGAGGTTTCTTTTGAAGAATGTTAGCGAGGAGCTTTGCCTAATGTAGATTGGGATCTTGTCCCAAAGCATGGGAAGTCTCTGGGACAGGAATCTATCCCTTCAGCACATCCTATTTATTGTTGTGGTGAGGTTTAGATCCCTAGAGCGGAATAACCATTGCTGTGCACCACTCTATGGGTACGTAGCCTGTGGAGAGGCTGAGTTTGAACAGTGTGTTTAGGTGAGGGGTTAGTTCGTCTTTGAGCTCGTGTAGGACACAGCCTACACTACAACAAGATCCATTCCCTTTCACTCCACTTCCTTCAAGCCACTAACCATTACTCCCTCTTTTAACTGCACTCTGTGACCCCTTGCACCCCTCTCGTGACCAGGATGTCTTCTGCGACCGATAGTTCTTGATTAAGGGCAAATATCTATCCCAGCAGAGTGCTGCCCCCCCGACATCTCAGATGCTCAGGTGGGAGCCGCCCTCTCCAAAGCAAAAAACACAGCATCAATGGGACCAGACGGTGTCCCAGGCTGCGTCCTACATGAACTCCAAGAAGAGCTAAACCCAAACATAAAACTACTGTTCAATCTCAGCCTTACTACAGGATATGTACCCAAAGAGTGGCGTACAGCAACAGTGGTCCCTCTCCACAAAGGTGGTGCCTCAACGGACCCTGGAAACTATCGCCCCATAAGCCTGACTAGCTTGGTCTGCAAAGCTATGGAAAGGATCATCACGAGAGGGGTGCAAGGGGTCACAGAGTGCAGTTAAAAGAGGGAGTAATGGTTAGTGGCTTGAAGGAAATGGAGTGAAAGGGAATGGATCTTGTAGTGTAGGCTGTGTCCTACACGAGCTCAAAGAATCAATACCCCACTCAGGCATTATAGATAAGCTCACCAGCTTAAATATAAACCCCTATGTCACTAGATGGGTTGCAAACTGGCTCAAGGACAGAACCCACATGGTTAGAATTGCTGGAGCCATGTCAGACTCCAAACCAGTTACAAGTGGTGTCCCACAAGGCTCAGTCCTGGGACCTCTCTTGTTTGGTATATATTTCTCGGAGGTACAGGCCAACACGGAAGGACTGTGGCTGACCAAGTTCACAGATGACTGCAAACTGGGCACCATAATCGACTCTCCAGCCGACACAAGCATCCTCCAATAGGGCCTCATAGAAACAGACAACTGGTGCCAGAGCCATGGCCTCAAGCTAAACGCCAAAAAGTGTATAGTCATCCCCTTTGGCAAAAACAAAGTGCCCACAAATTACCACATAGGTGGTAATCCATTAAGTACAAAAGAAGTCATTAGGGACCTGGGGACCCAAGTTGATAGCAATCTCTCATTTGACAACCACGTGGCCAAAGTGGTTAGAAAAACATTTTATATAGCCCACCTAATCATGAAGGGATTCACATCTAGATTAGGGGAGGTCATCGTGCCTCTCTACTCATCCCTCATCAGGCCCATAATCGAGTACAATGCCCCTTTTGGGATGTACCTTACCAAACACCTGCAGCAACTGGAAAGATCCCAAAAGTACCTCACCAAGAGGATCAAAGGGCTCAAACAGATGCCATATGCTGCCTGGTTAAAGAAACTCCAGCTCTACTCAGTGGCATACCGCCTGCTCAGAGGTGACCTGTGCCTGACGTATAAGGCCATGTCCAACCCGGAATTAAGGGACATGCTGCACCTCAAAAAATCCAAATCCCATCGAGCTACACGCTTGAGAGACTTGAACCTCAGCACTGAAATAAATAGGACATGCTGGAGGGACAGATTCATAACCCAGAGGCTCCCTTCACTATGGAATAAAATCCCAGTCCAGGTTAGGCAGAGTCCCTCATTGACTCTCTTCAAGAGGAATCTTGATGAGTGGATGGGAAATCATAGGTTTACCCCGGGTATCACTTCTGTGTCACTGTTAGACAGAGGCACAGTATACTAACCTGGAAAAAGGGCATAGCAAAATTAATTTAAAATGGGTGGCGAAAGCCAAACGTACTCTGGCTAGGCTTATAAATGCCCTAGGGCAGATAGCCTAGTATGAACCTATGAACCTATGATAGTCAGAACAGGAGGAACAACCACTCTGTCAACTCCATCACGTTCCAAAGCAACTTCCTTCAGGCCCCCACTGCTTCCACCTGCAAAAGAAAGAACACTGTAAAATCTTTGCATACACCAATCAAACTTCTTAATGGCATTACACAATGTCAAAGCACACCCTGCCTGTAAACTGCCCCAGCTAAATTGCCCTGGCTCCCCTACCTCAACCTGAAACTGCCTTACCACCATTGATCTTTCCCAGCCAAGGCAAAACATCCAACAGAATGAATGACCCTCGTTATACACAAGGTAAAGTGTCAGTAACAAAAGATGTGACAAGTAAACAGTGTAAAACATAAATATCAATATACTTTACCTGCGTCACCTCTTCTTTCCATATAAAAGCTATACAGCCCCACATATGCTCAGTAAACTTGTCTCCTAATAGTCCCTAAATCATTTACATAATCAGCCTCCCAAATTACCCCGCACGATCACTGAAGCAACTGGTAACAGAGGCTGTTAAATCACAGATGCTGTGTACACTAGAAGAAAATCAATATTAATGTCCTGCCTTGACATTTCAAACTAAACCATTGCAGTATGTACAACAGCAACTTATGTGACTGTAATAGACCCCCAACCCCTCCAACTAACCTAGATGACTTGTAGTGTGCACTTGACAACAGCCCTCCCAGCTGCACAAAAGCCACCATCATTCCCCCCACTCACCAGGACTCCACGCGCACTGGGCCACTTTTCTTATGAGAACAGAATAAAGAAAAGATTACCTACTGACTCACTGTGCACCACCTCATTGTGCCCCAGTCATGCAATGGAGATATCCACCCCAGCAGAAACCATTACCTTACAAATCCACTTCCGTCAAGCCACTGACTGTCGCTCACTCTGCACTCCCTTATCTGTGACCTCAGAGTACCACTCAAGCAACCAGGACATCCAGTGGATGACTCCCTCACTTTTAAAGCCCAGTTCCTTTGGGTCACTGACTGACCTCAGGCCATGCTAACTCAGTACTTTCCCATCTTGACCATCAATTACAGGGCTGCAAACCCAACCATGAAATATTTTCCTGACAACAATAACAAATAGAACTGAATCCTGTCATTTCAGTAACGGGCCTATATTGTAAATTAATTCAATGTATTTTAACCATCCTATGGCCTACCAGTTGGTAGTGAATCATTACCAAATGTTCCCACCTTTTCCCCTTGTTCCACATTGTAAGCAGCAGCATTCCTGCCTCCTGAAGATGAGAGGATAATCCATCAGGGTAAGGCTGAAACCCTTCCATACATCTCCCTATACAGCAAAGTACAGCAGAGGGGACCTACTACTACCCCCATAGACTTACTGAGTTTCCAAAAGGTTCCACCAGGTTTTTGGTTAAAATGTGCATGTAGCTGCAGCATTCACTGGCATGTGAAGGCCCCCATCTTCCCCAATCACACGAGGACTCCAGGCACAGTCAAGGAAAGAGATATCTACTAAAACTCCACCCCACCACCACCCAGAAATTGCCTGCCCATCCTACTTCAGACACAAGTTACACTACTTCAACCCCCCACTACAAGATAAGTATGTCCATTCTGCCCCACCTGGGCAGCAGCTGAGTCTGGTTACTGCAAATGGCAGTAAGCTTGAATGCAAGTCCTACCTTTCCACCTTCCAGGGAAAACAAAGACAACACACCTGTCCAAAGCCACAAACCAAAGTGGGACAAAGGACCCCACCCAGGAACAAAACTTATTACTCTTATCTTACTTAGTTGACAGATAACCAATGTTGCATTAACATGACACCTCTGAAGGATAGGAAATCCAAAACACAAATGTCCGTCACCATGACTACTTTGAAACTGTAACAGCTAGCAAGATAACCACACTATTATAAAATATGGACCAAAGTAGGGTCAAAGACCTGGCCCTTCTGTGCGCACCTCTATGGCCTAAATGGGAACAGTTTTAGCACTGCTCTCACAAACCCAGAAACTAGTCAGGATAAAAGGTTTTGCATTCAATGAATTAGGTAGAGCCTATGCTTGTGTTGTCCATTCCCTCAAAATGCTATACAACTGCTGTAAGCTTTCATGGATCTGGCCCATCAGTTGAATCAATGAAGCACAAGGTATTCCACTCCTGAAATGCTAACTGTATGACTCCATACATTCTTAACTCATCTTCATCCTTGTTGCTTAAGTACATGAATCCGAAAACAAAACCAAACATCTATGTGCCCATTTGCGCATTCAATCACATGATTTCTATACCACTGATAACTTCAGTTGACTGACAGGGTCTTGAATAGACCTAAAGTATGAAGTAAAACTCTGACAATTGCAACCCTTCTGAACTATGACCATGTACAGCACTAGCTGTAATAGTGCACAGCAACCATACATCTTAACCTCTTCAAGAGAACCAAGTAACAAGGTATTAATACAGGAAAGCCCAACAGCATCGAGGAGTCACATGTCCCAACAGCCATCCCACCCTCTGAGAAATACTGTAAGAAAGTCTTCAGACCTACCATTAAAGGAACCTGGGTGACATTATTTAAAGATTGAAATCCTCAGTGATTTACCAGAAGACTACAAATTTTATGAGGAACAGACACCAAATCTGACACAAAATCCAGGCATTCTGCGACAACATGTGCAGCCAAGAGGCATGCAGGCGTGTGTCTCTTTTACTTTTCCCTGATGGACATGGAGTCTGGACAGCCCAGGCTGCCACCTCCTCCCACGAAGCCTGCAAAAACACATTCCAAGCAGACAACCTACGAATGTGGTCAAATGCAACAACCACACGTCTCTCCCATAGAACACTGCTCCTGAATGGCATGCCCACAAACAGACTGAAATGCCAATCAACAATCTCTCTACAACCTCATACGAAAGAATCCAAATTTTTTTTTGTCTATATACCTCAGAGAAACCCCAAGCAACCAAAAACCAAAGACACAGGAAAACCCCACCCTCCCATGACCAGACTGAACACAATCACCACCTTCTCCAATAAACCATCACCACTACCAACCTCTGCATTAAGCCTCATGAAGAAGCCCCAAGCAGTGAAAAACCAAAGACACAGGAAACCCCTAACCTCCTATGACTGGACTGGACAGAACCACCACTTTCCCCAATAAAATTATCATCACTACCAACCCCTGCAATCAAGTCTTACTCACCTCCTCCATACCCCACCCTTACAAGGCCTACCTGGCCGCCAATACCTTCAGGTCATCACGGATGAGAGCCTGCTGTAGCAAGTTCACTCCAAAATGTGATTGCTTACCCAGCTACACTTGTCTAAACCCCTTAAGCCCCTCCCCACCCTTATCTCATTTCCTCCCACTCATCTCTCCCTCCATTTAACCCTTTCACCTCCCCAACCCAACTAACTCCCACTAATATATAACTCTAACCCCTCTTGAAGATGTCCCAGGACAACTAACCTCATTTGTCCACTGCATATATTTGCAGTGGTGCATGTTATTACAACAAACCTTCTCATGCATATTATTCTCAAGATGATCCAAACAAAACACTGCAGTCTTGTTTTAATAAGGTAAGCGAACAGCGATATAATCCTTTACACTGTTTTCCCACAGCATTGCAATGGTATATTCTATATCTCCCAAACATACCTCTCATCTGTCCCAGATTTTAAGGAATGTCCCTGATTTTGACTTAAATTTTAACACTGTCCCTCTTAATCCCTCTTAAAACTGGGGACTTTTGGGGAAAAGTTGGTGAATTACACTTAATAATAATGACAATAAAAACAGTTACAAGCTTTTTTTTACTTCAGAAATGTATGCAAATTTAGATTCTTTTATTCTGTCAATGTATCATGTTAAAAGTGCTAATATTTTAAAAGTGTCCCTGATTATTTCTTGAGTTGCCCCTGAGTCTGCTGAGATTTGTCCCTGATTGGTTGAGAGCTCTGCTCCCAAATGACAGGGTTTGTAATGTAAGATCACATCATTTCCAGAGGGATGAGATGCTATAATAATTGTTGCATGTCTTGATTGATTTTTGTTTAAATAAAATATTGGGGCATAGTGGAGTGGGTGCATTACATATCTTCATTTTATGCTGTTTGAGAACCATGCTGAATGTGGCTATTTCTGGCAGTTAAAAGAAATTAAAATCCAAAATATGTTACCATGCTTAACTCCAGCTTATGATAACCATTTAAACTGTCTATATAATATCCGCCTGCAGAAATTCACAATAAGAACCAAAAAAAAAAACCACTGCAGATGCCAGGAACAGCAGCACAAACTTTATTATAAGTGCTTTCATCCACTAAAAATAGATTGTTGGACTTCTTCAGTGATAAATATGTTGGTGACATTCAAGACTAGAGCAACACACAACTTTGAACATTTTGATGACACAAATTGAGACATTTTAAATTTCAGACATTTATATTCGGTTTCAGTTACATTGGTGGCTTAGCTGAATGCACTAAGAATGATTTAGATTAGATGACTTGACTTGTTGCAGAAATATGGATTGTCGTCTTGTTTTTCTCTGAAAGTCAGTATGGGTGTTGTTTAGGTTATATTGTTCAGTTTGTAGTCCATTCTAATACAAGAAAATCTGTTAGGTGTATTGAAGATGAATGACCTCTTATTGTGTTAGCTAGTGTCATTAGCACCAAGTGTTCTGAGGAGTCACACTTATAAGATAAGAGGACAGTGGAGGAAAATGCTTGATGTTACTGATGTACAAGGCAAGTACTGTGACAATAAATGGCAGCTGCTGCTATTCTGTGCTTTAGTAGAAGGAGACACTTTCTCAATATATTGGTTTCAGTGATCTATAATCAGAACTTTGATGGCACACAGTGGCATAAGCCATTGTAAAATCTACATATGTTCATGGCTGCCCATCTGTTTGTGTTTGCAAGCAGACTCGTGTGCATCTTCTGACAACCCCATCTCTATTCCTGTACCCTACTACTGAAGTGAGATATTCATATGTAAGTACTGTGCATGTGTCAGCTTTGGTAGAAATGCTTTTCTGTAGCTGCACTGCAGTAACTCATCTGATGTTTGACTATATTAATCCTTTAAATGAACTCAAGCTTTACACTATTAAAGCCTTGGTCATAAGTCTTATGCCTTCTTTAAATGGAAAATATGTCTGTGTTAAATGGGTGCTGATTGCTGTTTTCTGAAAGCATGTTTTGCATCTCAACCCTCATCAAAATGAGCATTCCAAAACTTGCTTGTCCATTGCTCCAGGAGTGTGCCTGGATTGGACTGCAACATTCTGCCAGTATTAAGTGCCCAGGTGGTTGAATCAGTAAAGATTAATTTATTTAAACTATTGTATCTAATAAAAAAGGTAAACACAACCATAAGATTATTGAGTTACTTGATTATTCATGAAGTAAAATTATATCATTACCTTTTGTCTTTAAATTTTAAAATCATGCACAAATTGGGATAATGGCAGAAAAGCATGTTTATTCTGTGCAGCTGATACAGTTTACCTGTTTTTCTAATTGGATATGGGTCACTGAGCATATAAACCAAGCAATTGATCCATTAGTTACCATTTTTTAAGATGATGAATCCATTCATTTATATCAATGTGCAGAGAATTGGAATGATTTTTTATTTCTTATTGAGGAAATGAGGTTTGGTAACAAACTAATTTGTCCAGGCACAGCTTCAGGTGGGGGTTAGGTAGAAATAGTAATAGGAATTAAGAGGATGGGGGTGGAAGCTAGTTGGGAAGATGAAAGGGTTAAATGAGAATGTAGGAGGATTGGGAGGAAATGAGGTAAGTATAGGGAGGGGGTTAATGGGTTTTATGCAAATGTAACTGGATAAGGAATCACATTTTTACAGCCCTCCCTCCCTGTTTTTGGAACACTGGGGATTCTTTGGTTATTTTATAAGTTTGGGTAGGCGAAGAAGAGGGACAGGCTTGTCCTTCTTCTGTTCCCTTCTGGTGTTGATGTTCATTTGAATGAGCTGGGAAATGAAAGTGAGAGATTGGACACTGCTTGATAAGTAAAACTAAGTGAGCAAAGGTAAGGATGCTTCTTATTTGGTTGGATGTTTAATTCAATAATTGGGAAATGAAGGTGAGCAATGGGACGCTGCTTGGTAAGTAAAATAAGTGAGCGGAGGTAAGGAGGCTGCTTATTTGGTTAGGGTTAGGGAAGTCACATTGCCCTAGTTAACAGTTATATGGATGTTTATGGTGTGGTTAATAAATTAAAATATTGGTCAGTAAAGTTATGTTTATGGAAGTTTAATAAATGTTGTCAAACATCATTTGGTGTGATGTGTTTATTGAAGGGGACCGGGACAAACTATTTAATAGTGAACATGGGAAAATGCATGGCATTCTACTAGATATATAATAATTATGTGGTGGGACTTCTTATATGCAGTTTAGAATTTACCATAAATAATGTTTAGACTCATTATTTTAATTTCTTGAAATCTGCAATGTTTCCTTAAGTCTCTGTGTCCATATTAAACAGCATGTGATTCCTGGATTCCCATGCAGAGCTCTTGACATGACTACTGCCATATTCACTGATTGTTTTGTTATATATATAGAGCTAACCTCACAATCTGCCACATTCTGTCCCCTCAGATGAAGCTGTTACCCACCCCCACTCCATCTTTAGTTTCAAGCTCCTATTGGTTGAGGAAGTTAAGAAACTTCTCAATAAAAAAGTTCTGAAGTGCAAGGAAGTTCTGCAGTCTGAACATTTATTTTCCTTTTGGCTTCTTATATGTCATAATAGTAAATGTATGAAAATAAAATTATACTTTACTTGTTAATAATAATAAAAAAAAGAACATGAAATGACTGCATAATCTTAATAAAATGCTGCAGCTAAGCAGATTACTGACTTCCTTAATGAGGGCTCATTTATTCACCCATCTCAGCATAATATCCAAATGGGGCACAATGTTAATGCTATTTTCACATTTCTTTTTGATGGCATGGTTAATGTCTACAGTTTCTATTTCTTTTGATAATGTGGTTATTTGCTGCTGTCTCTTGTTGCTGTAATGGCAGGTTTTGTGAGGATGTAATGAAGGTGTTGTGTCTAGACCTTACTTCTGCATAAATCCCACTGATACAATGTCTTGAATATGTTAGAGAACTCTCTGTCAGTTAAGCTACAGCAGGTCACATGACATGCAAGTGTAAATTGAATTTATCAGATGCAGGACTTCAGGATATAATGAATTCATGCCTCCTTACCTCAATTACTATACTTTTAGCATGACAAGGATTTTTAGGCTACCTCCTCAGTAGAGGCAACCATTATACCTAGACTTTCTGTCACTGTCCCACTGCCCTGCGTCCTCAGATATTGCTCAAATTTATGTAAAGATTGTTTACTTCTGGTTTTTGCAATTTTATCATGAGTTAGTTTGCTTAGTTTTTTCATGATCCATGTGATTTACAGATTGTTTGCTATGGTTTCATTGCTTTACCTCCTGGACACCTCCAGTATATGGGATAACTGTATCTCAGTGGGTTGTCTTTTATTAACACTAAAAAGGACACCAATAAAGAAGGTCATATACAATAGTCAATGATATTGTGATATAAAATTTGGCAGATGTATGATATATTGGAACAGTGGAGTGTCAAAGTGAGAGATGTCACTATGTTATGTTGCATTTCCTCTGTGTGATGAAATATAGCTTACACTTCTGTCATTTGTTCCTTTTTAAAAAGAATATTTTTCATTTGTGGTCGAAATCAAGACAGCAATCAGTCTTCATGTGTTGCTGGAATAATACTATGTGAGTCACAATTGCTAAACAGACTGTTAACTATTAAGGATATAAAACAATGTAGGCCAGGCATAACAGTTTTGCAAATATAGGAGCTATAACAGCTTGATAATTTATATATTTTTTTTATTTCACAAAGATCCAGCCATTGTTTCCTTCTGAAATTATATTATCTAATTAACCAATCCAGGGGCTTGCTGAAAACAATACACACACACACACAAGCACAAAAACACAACTATATACATTCAAGCACAAAAACACTATATCCATTCTTGCATATGCATGCATGCAAACACACACACACACACACACACACACACACACACACACACACACACACACGCGCGCGCGCACCCGTGCACACAGGCGCACACACACAAGCACAAAAACACAACTATATACATTCTTGCACATGCATGCACGCAAACACACACACACACACAGATACATGCACACACACACACCCTTGTATACACATATACACACAAAATACTCACACACACACACACACACACACACACACTACACTCAGTATACGCTGTGAGCAATTTTGGCATGGTTTTAGAATCTGCAAAGAAAGTAAACACAGTGAAGTCATACAGACTCCACACAAAGTTATTCCCTGCCAAGAACAAAAGTAGAGGAACAAGCACCACAAAGTATCAATGCCAGCATCTGTACCACCTACTCAAGAAATGCAGTTCTTAAACCTGAACTGCTATTTTTCTTGGATCATTTATACAGAATTATGTATCAATGATTCAAAAAAAATCTTTGTAGGTCTTCTTTAAAGTATTAACATAAATATTGGAATTAAAGCTTACAATTATTGAGAGTTTTTATTGTTGCTTAGGTGCTCATGAATGATGTATCCTGAGTATTCAGTCTGCACAAAATGATTACATTGTAAATGTTAAAAAGTTAGCAAATGTTCAGTCTGTAAAAATGGGGCTATGGTTGTAGCCTGAAAGGCTGAAAAGACTGTTTAGAAACATGATATTAAGAAGTCTTTCAGAATATATCCTACCCGCTTTCCCTTTCTCTTCAATATTGAAGATACTTTGTACCTTTATCTTCACAGACTGTAGATTTATATGTTAAGTATAATAATTTTTGACCTGAAACTCTGGATAAAAATCAGAAATGTTATGCTGTCATCCTGTGTCATCATCATCATCATCTTCCTCATTTATTTTATTCTGTGGATGACTAATGTTCTATTATATCAAGCAGTCCTGGCAGTTTACCTTAGAAAGGTATGACTATGAACTTCTAACATGCTTCACTCTGTAATTATTGTTTTTATTCCCTCAGTTTCCATTTGCAAACGTATTGACTCTAAGCAAGTCATTTATATGGAAAATACTCTTGGGTCATCCCTTAGAATGACACTTGTGTCCTGTGGGATTCTTTAGTTAAAAGGAAAAAAAGGATCACAGGTAAAATCCAACTACCCACATGGATGATATGCTATTCAGAAATTAAAGCAACATTTTACAAGCTCATCATCATCATTATATTGTCCATGGCAAGCCGATCAGCAAGGATAATAAAAAAGATCACTAAGGAGCCTGAAACGATAACTAACTCCTCACTGTTCCATAGTACAGTGAAAAATAATATTTTATGAGCCAATAAATACATTATATTTCCATACTGTTAGTAGCTTTAACTGTAGTCTAGTGAATTACTTGGCTGCTTATTGAAATATGAGCACTCAAAATGCTGAGTGCTGACAAGCCTAAAAACAGACCAAAAACACAGAAGAGCGAATTTCAAAAAGTGTTGTCCTTGAAACTTCTTTTTGCAGGGCTGAAACCTGCCCCCTATGCCCCCAAACTTATATATCCAAGATCATCATACCTTTGCAAAAAGGGACTTTTCTGAGAAATGACATCTTGGACTTAGTATGTGTAAGTGTGTTCCTTCAATCATTCAGTCTCTGTATTTTGGTACTGGGTCTACCAGGTCCTGACATTTCAAATGGTTACTATTGACTATATTTCACATCAATATATGTTTCAGACACAGATAAACAGTCACATGAATGAAGTAAGACAGCAACAGGACAGAGGGCAAAATATTAAATAATTATTTGAAAAAGTTAGAAATATATATTTCAGTAATGCTATTGCATAATCATAATATACTGTAACAGTCCTGTGGGCAAATTATATTTTAGCAGTGATAAGAGCTGAACCCTCATTGCTGTAGAATGTTCCAGAAGTGCCCTAAAGCACTCCTTATCAAACTCTTCAAATGGCTTATGGTATATTACCATAAAATGTATCTGGGGCAGGCACTTGGTGCAGAACATAGCTCTCAAAATGTGATGCAGTGCTGTTTCATAAGTTGACATTCATGGAAAGGCTGTAGTATCTGTCTTCCATATAAACCACAGATCTCTCCTTTTGAAAATGATGGACTTACACAGCCTTTTACTAGGTTCTTCTGAGGTTTTGCATTTCAATAAAAAATGAATTGACAAGCTTGGCATTGTTTTGCCTTCACTGAGGAAGGATAACATTATTTACTGCAGAAATCACTTGGCAGTTACTTCATAAGTTTACTCTTACACCCTGCTTTAGGAGGTGTAATGTCATTGGAGAGGCAGTTGTCTGTTTATGTCTGGGTTGCAAATGAGTCTGGCAGATAGTAGGTTTACTGATCTTTTTAATATGTCTTTCATATAGAATAAATGTTGGATTTCTCCTGAGTGATTCTTCCATCCAGGTATGAGGAAACGGTACTGCAAGGTTTGCAAACTGTTTCACTGATATGTTATCTAACAGGTCATGGTGGTTAGTCTTGGGTGAGTTTAACTATTATCTTGGTCAGTAATAATCCCATTGAAATCACAATAAAGGTTCTCCAACTTTTGGAGGATTGGGCTTTAGACAGAAAGTTGCTTCTGCTACCCATTAGCAAGACCATTCTTTGGACTCAGTGTTCACACAACACATTGGCATATCAGATTCAATGGTAGAACCTTTTTTATCTGACAACAGGCTAATTTTTGTGGGCTTTGCAGCTCACAAACTAGGTTGTCCAGTATTGAAATGGCCCCATACCAGAATTTAAAAATTATCTCAAAATGTGAATGGATTCCCTTATTTGATCAGTTAGTTTCTGCTGGATGATCCATGCTTATGATCCTTAGGTTCTTCTGGTGCTTAAATTCAGGACATCATTACTGCCCTGAACTTGATTACCAGATTGTGTTTGCCCTGGGTATGGTACACTTGACTAAGATGTATCCAGCTGATGGACCATTTCATCAATAGATTACAAAATACCAAATGTAAAGCCCTAGCTAATGTGAGAGATAAACTCCTCATATCCCCCCATAGAGATAACTTTGCTCCTGGCACTCCTTACTTAATATAATCTTCCATAGTGATACACAACCTTGGGTTAGGTTCGAACATTTCAACAAAATGGTCAGCCATCTGATAACAACAACAACAACAATAATAATAATCATAATAATATAGATTTGTTAATCATGTGTAGGCCCACTGAACACAAACTCCCTTTTCAGGGACAACACAGGAACAATGTCTGGTTAAATGACTTGCTCAAGGTCACACGGTGGGAAAATTAGGACTGAGGGAATCAAACCATGTACCACAGGAAGTACAGCTCACAGGTTTTAACCCCCTTTCCTGACTGCCAGACCAGACTGAATGTGGGCAGGCAGAGAGGTTCAGAACCTGAAGAGCACATGCAGGGGGTTGGGGGCATGCCACATAAAGGACATACTTATTCTCACTGCCAATTATTCTGTTTATCATTTGAAATATCTGAAAGAAGCTGCCACTTTTTGCAGTTGGAGTCTTTGTTGTATTGAACTGTCCAGCTATGCTCTCATGAGCAAAGGACAGACTATGTAGATCAGCCTGTCCTGTTTTTGTGGGGAGATTTTTCTATTTCACATTGTGAGAAAGATTCATGACCCTGTATTTAAAGTGGCTGAGTTACTATTTATTTATTTTTACATTTGTTGACTGGGCTAGTCTAACTGGATATATGTCCATTTTCAGTAGAGGCCCGGGGAGAAAAGCTCCAGGGAAAAAAATACAATTAATAGAGAATAACATAAAAACATTTTTATACAGCAATATTTATACAAACAATTAATAGAGAATAGTATAAAAGCAGTTTTATACAGCAATAATGATATGATTAAGGCAGTTTTATACTCAACAAATTTAGCCTAAACATGTAAGCTAAAGAAATTGTAAAAGAATATAAAAAAATAGTAGTATGTAAATACTGGAGGCAAGTCTTAGAAGGGTGTACTAGTAACACTTATTTCTATGTGAGAGAAAAGGATATAGAAGTAATCTAAGAAGGTTGTAATAGGAGAAAGGTAAAAGATTAGAGTCAAGAGAATGTTAGTCAGGGTTAGAACATGGGCATACTATGGGTTTTTTATGCTTTTTGCCATAATGCCTTCCACCCATTCTGATTCCACAGTCACACAAGCTAATTTTAGAGTTATCTGGTGAGCTGACATGTAGTTTGCTTGGTTACTTGCTGGTATCTCTGCAATGGGGACATTATTTTGGCATGGTCATACTCTCTGCCACATCTGTCAAGTGCCTTACTCTCTTTTCCAAGTCAGGTCGCATGCATCATATAGTCAGGACTACTCCATAAGGGCTGGTTTCATGCTTTTTATGTTTTTAAATCAGTGTTCTAATCAGTTGTTTTCCTTTTTTAATTCTTATTACCTGACTAGTTTACTGTTCATTGTGATATAACTTTTAAACACTGTTTAGGCTTTGAACAGTATAGTAATATAAGTAAGAAACTTTTGAAGTAATTTGATTTTATTTTCAGAATATATATGATTAAACAATATTTGGTTTTGCACTTACTTGTTTCCTGGCCTACATAACACTTACAAGGAGTAGAGATAGCTGGGATTTTGCCTTATATTTATGTTTTTTTGTAATAACTTGTGTGACTGATGCTATCTGGACAGTTTGTTAAAAAACACTTCCAGTGAAGTATAAGAAGTCAGTGTACAAACTTGAAATTGCTCCAAAAAATTGAGTAACACAAATGAGCCTCCTTCCTGTTAATGACTGCTTGCATGTATTGTGCTTATTTGCAGATCAGTAATTTATTTCTAAAAACACTATGCCATACATAAGTTATGTTTTGTTGAGAGAGGCTTCCCTATATGAATAATAACGATGATGAGTGGTCTTACAAATTGCCTCTTTCTCCCAATTTGCACTGAATGTCCAGGTTATTATAATTATATGAGGAATTGGATATTTTGATCTACACTACCACAATCAGTATTTTGAATTTTATTTTGCATTATGTTCATTTATAGGGAATTATTTATTCAGATGAACTACATTTAGTATTTTGAATTTTTTGATGTTGTCTTGAAAGGTTTTCAGTATAAAGAGGTCATAGCTCCCTAGTTAACCTAGAGCTGCCAAAAACATGTCAAGTTACAAAAACTTGCATCTGAAGTGTTTCTCCCCAGGCCTTCACTGAAAATTGGCTCGTTCCAAGTCAGACTTTCCTGGTAAACAATGTTAAATAAATAAATAAATAAATGTGTGCAACAGTTCTCAAAACTCATGGGTGGTGCAGCTTAGAGATTTGTTACTTTGTCTTAGATGCGGTGACTTCGTGTGTGACTTGCTTTTCTCTCTCTAAGTAGTGCTGATCTCTGTGTCCATTTGATTTTTCTCACCTACATGGCCTCCTCCTGTTGTGCTTTTAAACTTGGTGGCTTTTGAGTTGCCAGCCCCCTACTATAAATTTGATTTTGGACACTCCTCCCAGTCTCATCTCCTCAGTTCATGCTACCGAACACTGAAAGTTCATCTGGGAAGCCCCCCCCCCCAGTCTATTCAACTTGAGTTATCTTCTATTTCCTACCTTCCCACCTTCTTACCAAAAGTGTACTTTATTCAGCTGCTTTTACTGTACCTGTTCTTATTCCTACTTTAGTTAGCTTTTTGCTGCACTTTTGTAAAATATTCAGCTGCATTTATTACTGCTTGTTAGTAGCCTTTTTACATTATAACAGTTTTTCTAAGCATCTTAGTTCTGATTTAAGCACTTGGACTTCAAACTAGTTATTTTACATTAGGAAGGCCTGTGGCCTGCACTCTTATGACAGGAGAGGTAGCTATCATCCTTCTGAGCTGGGAATTGATGGTTGAAGGCTTATTATGTTTGTGGTTCTAAAAGATCTTTGTTCTGGTTTAAACACTTGGGCTCTAAACCAGTTATTTTACATTAAGAAGGCTTGTGGTTAACACTCTTGTGGGAAGATAGAGTAATCTCCACCCTTCTCAGCTGGGAATTGTTAGTGAAGGCTTATTGTGTCTGTTATTCTAAGTATCTTTGTTCTTGTTTAAGCACTTGTGCCCCAAACCACTTATTTTATATTGGAAAGGTCTGTGGTCTACACTCCCTTGGCATGAGATGACAGCCTATGCCATTCTGAGCTGGGACATGCTGGTGTATGTCTTATTGTGCATTTATTTGATTGGTTAGCAGGTTTATTTTGTTTAAAATTTCAATCTCTCTGCCTGAGACATTTGGCAACATTTGGTGACCTTGCTACATGAGAAGAAGAGTGTTGTTGGTGTCTGCTAAACTTTACAAAAGCTAAGACTTACATTGCCATATCCATTCTTTTGACACTTGCTTTTCTCTCCATTAATTGGCTGCTTCTGTGCTGAATTTCATCACTTTTTGGCCTTTTTTACAGTCTTTAGTTAGAACTGCCTTAGTTCCATTTTAGCGAGAGTAGAGGGGACCTGAATCATTTACTGTGACGGGATTACATAAAGGAAAGAAGAGTGTGCTGTTTTTAATTGCCCACAGGGCTTCACTTGTATTTTTATTAAATCTGTGCTGCTATTTAAGCATTGCAGTTTCACAACACTGATCTCATAATGTACAAACTCTGAAGCATTTGTTGACGTTTGACGACAATGCTACTTGAGAAGAAAAATGTTGCTGGATTCCATTAAACTTTACAAAAGCTAAGATTTAAATTATCATATCCACTGTTTCAGCACTTGTGTTTTACTTTTTGTCACAACTGCTTTAATTGTTTCTGTGTTGAATAACTGCAAGATTTTGACATTTTTACACTCTTTAGTTAGAATTGCTTTAGTTCCACTTTACTGAGAGTAGAGGAAACCAGAGTCATTTTCTGGCCCAGAATTATGGAAAGGAAAAAAAGAGGGTTCTGTTTTTGATTTGCCAAATGGCATTGTTTGTGTTTTTGTATCGGATCTCTTCTGCTATTTTAAGTATTGCAGTTGCACAAAGCTTGGTTCATAACTGACAAGCTAAGATTTACATTATCATACTCACTGTTACGGTGCTTGCTTTTCACATTGTATTTGTCACAGCTGCAGTGATTGAATGTTTCTGTGTCGAATACATGTACTTTTTGACCCTTTTTACAATCTTTAGGTAGAACTGATGCTCTCCATGCAGCAGTGTCTAGCAGTGATCTGCATAAACACCAGTATCTCACAGCATAATTCACCCTTAAAATTTGTGTAGATGCTGATCTCTCACAGTGTAAGTTACCCTTAAAATAACCTTACTGTCTAGACAGATTTTTTTTAACTACTAGAGCATATAGTTTGCACATAGCTGAGTATTGCTCATCAAGTTCCTTGTGTGCTGATCAATTCAGTATTTAAATTTCCCTAACTCCTCCCTAGCAGATCAGCAGCCATGGATATACACTTCCCGACTCTCTCTCCAATCTGGATGAGATGGGTATTTTGAGACATTGTAACAGTTACCTCATGTACACTTACAATCCACTTATATGCAAGAGGTGTAATTACACTTTAAGACTGGAGGTAAAATGTTCTCATACAACCAAAACTATTCCTACATAGGGTGTCAGGGATACCTACACCATGTCTACTGCACAGGTTAAAGACCCTACACTTAAAATTAACTTATGCTGAGGCATTTACAAGGAACCTTTCTAAAACACTAAAACTTCCTGTACAGCACAATCAAAAAAGGTTCCTCAGCCATCACATAAACACACCATTAAAACACCACCCACAGTTACTAACACTGTATCCAGTACCACTACTGCTAGGCCCTTAGGCAAACCAACACAGACACAAATTTCCTGGTCACTTCTGATTCTGTAGTGAGGCACACCAACGCCCCCCCTCATCAGACTGAGTAAGGAGATCATCACAGTTAGCTGTTAGCTGCCTTTCTGGGGCTAGGCTCTGTCAGGTCAAACAGGCACTCAGGTCATTGAAGCACAGGTACCTAGAGAGTCCTAGTTCATGTGGGAGTTAATGACCAGAGACATGCCTCCCTTGCTATATGAAGTGAGATATGATCAAGCTCACTTATTATGTGCCTCAGTCAGGAACGAGCTTAACAAACTGAACAGCATACTACCTTCTCCAGGGATGATGCCACATTACCAACAGAAAATGATTGATTGTTAGCAATTGGCTTAGCTTCTGGTATCAGTCCAAGAGGTAAAATATTTGATTGTCTGGGAGGACCTGATTGACAGACCACAGTGGCTTGTTAGAGATCGTCTGCATTTATCTCTTCTAGGCTTTCGAATATTGGCAAAGACCTTTTCCACCCCACAGTACCTTTTTTAGACAATCCCTCTCCGTGTCAAGTAGAGAACCTCATTAACCCTTTTTTAAGTGCAACCTCGATTACTGGATGGGGAACAGAAAATACACCCCTGGGATTCCACCTGTGTCCCTGCAGGACATGGGCATTGGGTGCTGACTTGTCAGAACATGGGCTAAATCCTTGACTTGTAAGGGCATCAGGGTCAATAGCCTAGTAACTTCCTATGATCCTATGATAAACCCCCCCCCCCCTAGCTTAACTGAACCTATGAAGGAATATCTGATGGTTGTACTGCTCAATGCTAGAAGTCTCAACAAGAAACTCCACTCCCTGAAAGCCTTCCTGTACCTGGAGATTGTAGCGATATCTGTGTGGAAACAGAGGCATGGTTTAAAGTCACACAGAGTATCCCAGCAGTGCAAGGTTATAATGCATTTCACACCTTTAGATCAGCTACTGCACAAGAGGGAACTAGAGGTGGAGAAGTTTTATATTAAGACCAACCTCACATCCGGACTAGTTAAAGTTTATGACCCACTTTAACTTGCACCTGTGCAACTCACAATAAGCAGAGTCTTTTACCTTATCCTTGCAACCTATTGGTTCCCCTCCATGTCCCGGGAAAGGAAACCCACACTACCTATCTCAATGCAATAGAGTTCCTCACCATTCAACCCAATATGTTCTTTAAGGGGGATCTCAAATACCTCTCTGTAGACTGGGAATCCTACACCACTTCTAATGCACAAGCCCAGAGATTCCTAAACTTTGTTAATACCAACATCCTGGAACAGTTAATCCATTCTCCTACCAGGGGTACAAACATCCTTGACCTTGTGACCTTGTACTCAGAAAAATAGGAGAGCGATGTTCCTCACCCAATGTAATGTCCTTGATGATCAGATCTGGCCATAAGGCAGTATTGTTTAAAATAAAAAATTAACTATAGGGACCCAGTGAATCCAAAAACCTTTAGGAACTATTCCAAGGCTTACCAGTTTGTACTAAGTGAAACCTTGACTAAATTCCAAGCACCCCCAATCCCAATTAACACCATAGCATATGCCGAGCTATTTGCAAAATCCCTGTACAGCCATATTGATAGCTGTATAGAGCGAGCTGTGCCCACTCGTATTATTAATAAGACAAACTCAAAAGGCAAACCACTCTGGTGTAATCACAATATAAATTGGCTACACAGCAAAAGGAAAAAAAAAAATTAGCAAAGCATAGGAGGAACAAAGCACAACATACTGTAAAACCCCTGACCAACTTAAACAGGCAACTAACAGGGTTAATTAATAATTCAAAGACTAAATCTGAAGAAAAAATTGCTTCTCAGGCAAAGGATAACCACAAAGTTTTCTACATCTTTGTCTGCAATATCAAGGGAAATATGCAAGAATGCACAGAATTTACTGTAAATGGAATCACCCACACTGAACCGGAGTCCACTGCCAACCTTTTAACTGACAAGTTCAGCTAAAATTTCTCCCCCCCACTCCCCCACTGATAGTCCAAACAAAATACTGCATTCCATAGTCCCCTCTACCATTTCTAAGGAATATATCATCAATTCACTTTCCAAGGCCAAAAACACTGCACTGATGGACCAGATAACATTATGGGATGCTTACTAAGTAGCATGAAACATGACCTCGCTGGTCTCCTTAAATCACTTTTCAACTGGTGCCTACAGTCAGGTTTTGTGCACAAGGAATGGAAGATCGATACAGTCATTCCCATGCACAAAGAAGGTCCATCCACTGATCCATGTAACTACAGACCCATAAATCTGACCAGTCTCATATTTAAGAATTGCATCATTTACCCTTTGGGAAGTCATCCATCCCAGCTGATTACCATGTTGATAATACGCCCGGAAGAGTAGGCCCACTGGTCAGAGATATGGGTACTCATGCAGACAGTAGCATTACCTTCAACCACCATTTGGCCACAGTGGTGAGAAAATCCATTTATGTTGTGAAACTTATAAGTAAGGGCATGCCACCTAGGTCCAAATACGTCATTATTAAACTGCACTCTGCCATTATCAGACCAGTCATAGAGTACAATGTTCTCTTCAGTATATACCTGACCAGGCATACGTAGCAACTAGAGTGACCTCAGAGGTTTCTTACAAAAAGAATACAAGACATAATAAACCTGCCTTAAACAGAGTGCCTTAAAGCCCTTTCCTCAGTCTCCTATAGATGAGGGATGATCTATGTCTGGCTTAAAGGGTATCCATGAGCCCCACACTTATGAATCTCCCGCATATTTGTTAAGTCAAACAGTGCCAGAAATACAAGGTCTAAGGACCTGAATTTTGTCTATGACTTAAACAGAATATGCTGGAGAGACAGATATGGTTTCATAGACTGACCCTCCTGTGGAACAAGCTTCCCATCCATGTGAAACTGAGTTCTTCTATTACCCAGTTTAAGCACAACCTAGACAAGTGAATGGGGAATAGGAGATTTACATCAGGCCTGGCACCCACATCCTTTATGGACAGAGGTAGCTTATAAATGCCTGACCCTCAATATCCTGCTTGGATAGGGATGTCATTATGCTTTTAGGAAAATGTAGCTAGGCTTAGAAAGACCCCTCATTAGCCTAGTAATAATACATGAATCTATGAATCAGATTCAGTTACACTAGTTAACAGGGTGGGGGTGGGTATTTGTATGATGGAGTTTGCCCCTGAATAAAAGTTTTAGTTTGTTTTGTTTTGTTTTTATTGGTTTTTGCTTGCATTCAGGGAAACAGAATTTGGTGAAAAAATCTTGGTATGAGCCATGCGTTGGTTGTTTTCCTGTTGTATTACTCACCAGTATTCTTGAGACATTCATTCATTCATTTATTCATTTATTCACTTATTCATTTATCCATACATTCTCTGGTACTAGTTTTATACAGTTCAGGGTTGCATGAAACCCAAAGCCTATCCCTGCACTCAATGAGCACAAGATAAATAAAACTTGAATAGCAGTCCATTGTATGATGAAAAATACTCACACATGACACATCCACTTATGGACAGTTTTAAGGACTGATACTTCACCAGCAGCATATATTTTCATGCAGTTTATATAATGATGATATCTATATATATGTTTTCTTTTGTTCTGGAGGGTCCAGACCTTGCTACAATAGCTTTACATATTAGATGTTCAACTTGTGAGTCAAAAATTCTCTCACAAACCAAAAATATTGCTTGGACAGGAGCAATAGTTTGGATATTAATGGCAACAGGAGTGCTTTGGATACATTGTCATGGAGATGTAAAAGGAATTATGTATAGAGTACTAAATATTTCTAAAGATGAAGTATATGCAATTCATCACAGGTTACCTGTACTGTGACAAGTTTGATTTATCTTTTAAAATTACAGTATAACTCAGGCTTAACTGAAAGGGTTTGAAACTATTCAGCAGAAAGGTCAAGTTAATTTCCTTACAAACAGATGGTTTCACAAATAAAACTAAATAGCTCATTACTGCAGCAAAGTGTAAAGAGACTGTGAGAAAGAGAACTATTCACTGATGCTTGTGTAAATGCTCTCATGTGCGCTTGAAAAAAGAGACGTTACAATTACTTTAGTATGTATATGTCATCATTACAGGCTTGTTTTTATTTTACTTTGTAACTTGGAAACAAATACTGTGCATTTTATTACATTTTCATAGAAATACTATCCTTTTTATGATATTTATAAGAGTTGGCAGGAAATTTATAATATGATAGCTTAAAACTGCTGTCTTTTGCTTCTTACCCAATTAATTTCATATTTAATATTAAATATCGCATAATTCTATGATAAAGCAGTATCATTGTTGTAACAGCTGTAAACAACTGTACCCAGCAGACAGAAAACAACACATGTTATATATTAAGGCAACCTTATAAGTTTTATTTCTCAATCCTCATATCTTTAGACCACCAATTCACTTCTTCATCATCATAGACACCCTCCCATTCTCCTGATGAATTTATTAATTCCAACTGATGCTAGATAGGCTGTCAGAATCTGGCCATCAGTCTTTGTAGTATATGTTATACAACCAAGAATTACCAAGCTGTATGAATCTTCAGTCAACATTTAATATTTGTCAATGTTTTAAAGGCTGCTTCAGTTGTCTCTTAACATCTAGTGAAGCTAAAGGATTTATGGAAATAACATTTTCTTGTATTCCTATTATTTAAAGCACAATTTACAACAAAATGCCTCATAATATGAGCTAGTCACATTTAGATGACTGTTTTACTAAAAAGTCCTTTCAGACTGATATTACCACAAAAGACAAATATATCTCTTTTTCTGAGTAATGTTGATCTCGGATTTACAATTAGCTGGGGGCTTTGCATTGCCTAAAGGATATATTGCTATGCCTTCTGGAAAACAAAAAAATACAAAAACTGCAATGTTTGAATCGGGGTATTTCTTCTGCCAGATAAATCACACCTTCCAAAATATTTGCTCAGCTGTCTGAAGTTGTCCTTGAACAACTGACCCATGACTAACTTTCTACTGCATGTAAAACCAAGCCGCAGTGGTCGCTCTCCTAAGAAATCTTCCCTGCATTATCATCTATATGTACTATATTATTTGGTTGTGTTTGTTTTCTTTACATATCTCACTCTTATCCAAACATATTATTATTTTTGTGTCTGTTGCAAGAACTCATTTTGTTTTAGTCATTTTTACTTTGATTGTCCTTACTGATCATATAACTTTCTTCCTGGACACCTTCCTGACCATTTTGTTCTTTCTTGGTGAGAGCCCTACAACTCGGCAAGGAATACTTGGAATGGGAGCTGGGTCATCATCTATAAAGAGGATTTGTTTCTTTTTTTTCCTTTCTTTATTTAAGGCCCTATCCACCAGGGCATATCCTGGTAGGTGTTCCATGGGCATTAGCAAGATATATCTCTAACTTCTGCAAGTGATGCAATCCTTCAAGGTTATCCTGCCCCTTTGAACCCTATCCACTCCAAGTACATGCACCATACTAGCTCCTTAAAGAGAGACAAGCTAACAAAAGCCATGTGATTCTTCTATCCACATCTGACAGTTACAGCACTCATCTGAGCCACTAATCAATCCCGAGTCACCTGGGACACAGTCAAGGATTTATCCTTCTATCCTACTGGAGCTGAAAACAAATTCCATTTTTATGTCTTCTATTTAAAATGTCTGCAAGCTTTGGATATGAGCAGGAAATGGGTTTTATCCTGTACTGCTGGGTTTGGTCTCTCAGTCCCTATTTGTCTACTGTGTGACTCAGCAAAGACAGTTAACCCAGGAGTGCTTGTGGTCAACCTTAGAAAAACTAAGTATAATAAGTAAACTTTGTAAAATATGGTAATGTAAGCCTTAAAATATCTATCTATCTGTCTATCTATCTGTCTATCTAGCTATCTATCTATCGTCTATCTATTTTTGTGAGTGCTTAAAACTCTTTAATGTCAACATCCATTTTTTGACAAATTTTGGTATACAAAACAGATGGTCAACAGGTGTCAGAAATAGACAAGCCCTAAGGTAAGAGAATATGCCCATTCCCCATGGAGTGTGTGATCTCAGAGTTAGTATATATAATTACTATGAGTTGCGGAGACACAATGTTTTACTTTTGCATACTTAGAGCATGAACATTGCCAACTTGATTTTTTTCATTTTGTCAATTTGAGTTTCAAACATTGTAAGTGTGTGTGTGTGTGTGTGTGTGTGTATATATATATAAAGATATTTATAACACTTTAGCGAATAGAAAAAAAATAGTCTAAGCAACAACAGATAGTGTGATATCATGATAAGAAGGTAGTGATAAATAATCTTTAGAAAGAAACTTAAATTAATAAAACACAAGATAGTCAGCCAAAATAGAAATAAAACACCCAAAAGTGCAAAAATGCAAACCATGTAAAATAGAAAAAAGTAAGTGGTGAAGGAAATGGTATCATGGAGAAACGACTATTAAAGTCAGGATAATGAAGAGCTGGATGTGATGCAATGCGGTGTAGTGTGGTCTGATACTATTTATGGAAAACTTTCAACTAAATCAGACTTGTATCAGCAAAATACAACTAGCAATTTTTAAAGTGGAAAGTTTTCAGTAAATGAAAAAAAAAACGTCAGGTATTGTGTTAAGGAGAATCCTTGGGCAACACAGCTGTGCAAAATGAGATCTTGTACTATGCTGAGGAGAGCCAACAGAAGCTAGTAGTGATCTGCTAGAGTGCCAAGAAAGCTTTAAAATATTGTCAAGAATATAAGAATAATAGCTGGAAAGAACCCCTATAATAATTATTGTCTCACTGTGATGTATTTTATTAATCATACATTTCGTTTAATCTAGGGATACTGCAGATTGGATCATAGTTTCATATCAGTGACAAGGAAACAGTCTTTAGGCAGAATAATTTAACTATGAGGCACCTTACTAATCTGTAGGAAAATATGCTGAGAATGACACTTTTTTGCTAAAACCTATTTTGCACACCAGAAAAAAGACACTAAGGGTCATTTTAAGAAACTATTTCTAATATTAAGTGACATAATGATAAAATAAGCATAAATCGTGAAATAAAGAATGCACATAAGTTTTACATTAACTTCCTCATAACATGATTAATATTAGGAAAAAGTAGTTGGTCAACAGAAGAGGCTTTAAATAACATGCTATTAGGGTTCTTCTTAAACTGACCACATTTCAGCTGGTTGTGGGCTGATAGCAGCTCAATGCTTGTTTGTATACAATAGTTCAAATTTTGCTTACTGTTACATAGTGTGACAAAGAACGTTTTATGTCTCCTGTCTGGATAAGTAGTATGTAACACATACATGGCATTAAATTATTTATTGCTAGAGGGTTTTATTGATAAAATATTATTTTAATTTTTATATGCTCCTCAGCCAAGGGTCCCGTCAATTTTCGGGATACTGAAAATTCATAAGAATATTCATGACCCACCCCTCTGACCTATAGTAGTAGCTGAAGGTTCAGTCACTACTTTTATAGCTAAATACTTGGATACAAAGTTAAAAGATCTGGTCATGGAAATGATATTATTTTAAAAGATTCTTGGCACTTTCTGAGAAACATTACTCAAGAAATATACAATGAAGATGTAATGTTTGTTACTACTGACATAGTAGATTTGTTTGGATCTATTCCTCATAATGTAGGAATAGAATGAATGCAGGAATATCTGACAGAAGAATTGTGCTTAAGTAATGATGAAACACACATTTGTTCTACACTTATGAAACTAGTACTAGAGAACAATTTCATTTATTTTCAAGGAGAATTCTATCAGCAGGTTAGTGGTATAGCAATGGATGGCAGGTGCACCCCTATGTATGCTAATCTGTTGCTAATAATGTGGGAAAAGAAATACATTTTAAATAGTAAATATCAAGAATGTTGGATGAGGTGCAAATGCTTTTTGGACGATCTAGTTATTTTTTGGAAAGGAACATTTCAGGTATTTTTGGAGTTTTACAAATACATAACTGAGTCCACTGAATTTCTGAGATTTACATATAGCATAGGACACAAGGAGATAGACTATTTAGATGTCACCATATATAAGAAAGAGGATAAATACAATTCAAAAGTGTTTAGAAAGAAAACTTATTCTAATTCCATTTTACACTTTGTTAGTGCTCACCCCTATCATCAGAAAAAAGGTATAATCAAGGGCCAGTTTGTTAGAATAAGTAGAATGACCTCAAACGAGGAAGAATTTATGAAGGAATGTAATAACTTAAGTAACATGTTTACTGAGCGAGGTTATCCGGGCCCTTTGACTATTCAAATTAAGACTGAAGTTATACAAGAAAGAATGAATAGATTTGCACCTATTTTAGGTGTTAAAGAAACAAATAACGGGGGTTACACGTAACGACAAATAAGAAAGAGAAGATGGTGAAAATACATTTATTTCAGCATTTATTACTGATTATAGTGGTGACTCTAAAATCATTTGTCAAGTCATTGAACAGGAATGGACTAAGTTCAGTAAATTGACAGAGTTAAAGTTGAAACTTGATACACCCTTTAAGTGTGTTTATAGGAGAGGGTTTAATATAAAAGCCATTTTGGAAAATCAACATCAAAATAAAAGAACTACAAATAAATGTAGATTGGGGACCTTTAAATGTGGCAGATGTACCCAGTGTCCCTATATATATAACAAAGAGTCTATTAGTTCAGCCTCTAGGAACAAGACTATCACAGCAAAACAATACAGTAATTGTGAAAGTATGGGCGTAATATACTTAGTTTTGTGTACGTGTCAAGCGTTTCACAAAAGTAAAACAGAGAGAAAATTAAAAAGGAGAATATACGAACATTTAAATGCTATACGTACACAAAATATTAATAACGCCTTATACAAACACAGTATACTGTGTGATACGGTGAACTACAAGTTTTTTATACTTGAAGAAATTCCTAAAGATGTGAGGGGTGGTATGTGGGAAACTAAAACTAAGTACAGGGAATTATACTGGCAAACTTACTTGGAGGCCAGTAGATTCCCTGGGTTAAATGATGCAGTTTCCCGAGCCCCAGTTCTTAAATTAAGGGCAGCTAGGCTATAATAATAAAAAGCACTATTAATATGCTTTTATTTATACTAAAAAGCATTAACAGTATTTTAATTCATTAGTTCATTCATTGTTTTTTAATCTAGTTATTAACATTAACACTAGAGGGAGCTACATTAACAAAAGTATGATATGTTATTTTATTTATGTATTTTATAATAGTATATGATTAAATTTTCTGAATTCATTACATTTTACTAATAGTATAGATAGATTGTTATAGAGATATTTATGATGTCTAAATTAAATAAAGAAATGGTATATTAAATTAGATCAAATTTTAGAGTATAGAATTTTAATACAAATAATGTTTTTTATTGGTTGATTTGAATTAGGTGAGGGTATATAAGGGGATTGATGTCTTGTCATATTATCTGATGAAGTAAGAGACAAAAACGTATTGTGGATGCTGCTATCGTTAATGTATTTTGGAGAGCCTTTATTGCTGCATTAAAACTGCTCCTGGAAGATTTTGCCTGCTTGTGCTTATTTGATGACATTCGTAGTGCTGAAGAATTGGTTTTTAGTATTTAACACATGTTTAAATTACCACATTAACAACTAAAAATGAGGTCATAGGTAAGTACTATGGAATCAGTTTACAGACCATTGCAAACTTAACCAAGGAATCATGGCAAAAAGGTTTACGTTATAGTAGGGGAGAACTTGGGTTTGCCCATCCAATTATTTAAATTTACCTTGAAAGTTGCAAGGACGGTACTCAAACCTTTCAGCTGTCCTGATTTTTACCTCATGTTTTGGGTCTGCTCCTCATAAAATGTGAGGTTTTCTAGAAAAACACTGGGAGTTGAAGTTACTACATCATAACAAACATCTGAGTTATAGACTTCGTATCCTTTAGAAAATTCATGATAACACAAGACTTGTTATTGCTGTACCATTCTAGGTTTGTAACAGCAATATTTAAACTCTGTCCCTATTTTTGGGCTTTTGTCCCCCCATAAATTTTGACTTTGTACAGATTTCTTGTGTTAGGAGGTTGAGAAGTATTACAGTACTCTATGTAGCATGTATTGAAAGTGTGTTCGACAAGTAGGGATTATATTGCAAAATGAATCTATCAGGCCAACATGACTTACTTTTTTTTTTTATTATTTTGCTGTTGATAAAAGCCTGGGTCACTTAAACGGCTATTTTACGAATCATTTGTTCTGCAAAGAAATAAGTGATCAAGGAGGATCAGGTCTTCCATAGCTGAAAAGGCTAGATGCAAATCACAGCAGATGAGTCTAAAAGAGCTTGGGTACATGAAGAAATCTGTCCAGATAACTGATGGACTTGAGGTTCTTGATTTTTTTGGTTAGGAATCTCTAAGGTCTCTCAAGTAAAGTGACATGCTTCAGCAGATACACGCCAAAAGGGACATTATGCTCAATAACGCATTTGATAAGAGATGGATAAAGAGGATGTAAAACTTCTGTAGATTTAGAGGAGGTGCATTTGACATCTAGTTAAGCCTGATAGGAGGATTTCTGAACTGCAGCAGAGAAGTGATATTTAAAAGAAAGTAAATTATCAACAAGATTTCACAGATCCATTCCAAAAGTGTCTAATTGGAGGAGTAGGTCATGTATATGACATTTTGCGGAAATGTTTTGCTTACAAAAATTAACCATACTACCTTTTTACATAAATTTTGACACCATTGCCCTTGGAATAATTATTAACACAGTGTAACCCATTTGGAGCAATTGTGAATTAGTGGGAAGAATGAATGACAACATTAAACTCATAGCTCTACACAAACTTACATAGCCATAAACCAGTATTGTTGACTTGAAATAGAAGTCAGATAGGGAGGGGTCAATTGTGAGCCTTGTGGCACACCACTGGTAACATTATTTTGCTTCCATAAGTGGCATCTGAGACTACATGTTTTTTTTTAACAGTTAATTTTTCACAGTAAAATATATGAATTTATATTCAGATTTACAAGTCTGTCAATAATGCATGCACGGGGAACAGTATCAATCCAATGCTAGGAGCCTAAACAAAAAACTTCACTCCATGGAAGCTCTCTTCACCCTAGAAAATGCTGATATCTGTGCTGTCTCAGAGTTGTACTTTAAAGCTGCAGACAGCACACCAACAGTGCAAGGTTATAATGCCTTCCACACATTTAGACCAGCTACTTCACAGGCAGGGACTAAAGGTGGAGGTGTCTCTGTTTAGATAAAAAATAAATATACTTCAAGGCTGGTCAAACAGGGCAATGCACTTGAGCTGCTCCATGTTCAAATAACCATAGGTAAAATCCAATACCACTTCCTTGCAAGCTATAGGTCCCCTCTATGACCCAGGAAACCCATACCATGTATTTAAACTTATTAGAAACACTAACCATCCAACCCTATACCATAGTCATGGGTGACTTTAATTACCCCACTATTAACTGGGAATCCTGTAAGACATCAAACATACATGCACAGAGATTCCTGGATTTTATAAACACAAAGTCCCTGGACAAATTAGTCAATACACCAACCAGGGGTGCTACCATACTGGATCTGGTCCTCATTAATATGAGAGACTGCTGCACACCCCCTACTGTAGTGCCTTCCCTGGTAATGTCAGACCACAAAATTGTCTCCTTTGAAGTAAAAATAAAACTTGGACCCCCAGCTAAACTGGAAATATTTAGGAACTATTCTAAGGTTAACCTCGTGCTATTGGGAGAACCTGGCAAAATTTCAAGCCCCTATAAACCCTGAGAACACTTCTGCCTATGTAGAACTGTTCACAGAAACCCTGTAAAGCATGTTAATAGCTGTATAGAGGTAGCTGTACCACCAGGAAGAAGTACAGAACTAACTGAAAAAACAAGCCACCCTGTTGGAGTCATAAAATCAATTGGAAGTATATCAGGAGGAAGAAAATCATGGCAAAAATTAGGAGGTGCAGCACCCAGCAGGACAAAAGCAGTTTCATTAAACTAAACAAACAAGTCAGAGAATAAATAAAGTTTACCAAAGCCAAATGTGAGGTAAGTTTGTCCTCCCAGGCCAAGGACAATCACAAAGCATTCTTTAGCTATGTCCACAACCTCAAAGGCAATGCACAATTGTGTGCAGAGCTCATTGTAAAAAAGCCACCTATACTGAGCCAGAAGATATAGCAAACCTCCTGGCTGATAAATTCAGTTCCAACTTTATTCCTCTCTCCCCCTCAACCTTCCCTCAGGAAATATCATCAAATATAACTCCCCCTACTATCACTAGGGAACAGGTCCTTAATGCTCTCTCTAAGACCATGAACACTGCATCAATGGGCCTACACAATATCCAAGGATGCCTTCTAAATACTATGAAACATGACCTATCAGACCTTCTGGAATTGCTATTTAACTGTAGCCCCCAAACAAGCTTTGTGCCTCATGAATGGAGAACAGCAAGAGTCATCTATCTGCACAAAGGTGAGCCATCTACAGACCTTGGAAACTACAGATCCATAAGTCAAACTACTCTTATATGTAAAGCCATGGAAAGAATTATCATGGAGATGATCAATAGAGATAAAGTAAACATCCAGACACTGGACCCTCCCAGTCTGGTTTCATAATGGGCAGGTCATGTCTACTCCACCCGGTGGACATCTTTGAGAAGGCCACCAAAGCAATGGATGAGGGCAAAATCATTCACACTATCTACCTTGACCTGGCCAAGGCATTTGACACAACACCCCCTTGGGCATTGTTGACAAACTCAAGAGTTAGGTATAAACCTGTATGTCACCCAGTGGATAGCCAACTGGCTCAGAGACAGGACCCAGGAAGTTAGAATTGGGGAAGTCACCTCTACAAAGAGGCCAGTCACAAGTGGATCAGTCCTTTGGACCGATCCTTTTTGGCATTTACTTCTCAGAAGTCAAGGCCAATGTCAGTGGTCTCTGGCTGACTAAATTTGCAGATGATTGTAAATTAGGAGCTGTCATTGAGTTTCACACTGACACAAATGTTCTCTAGGAGGGGCTGACACAGAGAAACAAGTGGTGTCAGAGCCATGGACTAAAACTAAATGCCTAAAAGTGCATAATAGTATCCTTTGGGAAGCCATCCATCTCTGGTAACTATCATATTGACAACACACCCCTTAGAGCTGACCCAGTAGTCAGGAACTTAGGGACACACATAGATAGTAATCTAACCTTTGATCATGTGTCTACAGTGGTGAGGAAATCATTCTATATTGCCCAACTTATAAACAAAGGTATGGCATCTAAGTCCATGAAGTCATTGTTCCACTGTATTTGGCATTCATCAGACCTATCATTGAGTACAATGCCCCCTTTGGCGTGTACCTAACCAGGCATATCCAACAACTGGAACATCCACAGAGTTTCTTCACTAAAAGAATACAGGGCATAAGTAATATGTCCTCTGCAGACTGCCTCAAGGCCCTATCCCTGTATTCTGTCTCCTACAGGCTTTTGAGGGGAGATCTATGCCTGGCATACAGGGCATTGTCAGACCCCACCCTGATGGACCGCCTGCATATCCACAAAGTAAACAGTACCAGAATTACCCGTTCTAAAGACTTAAACCTTGCCTGTGATTTAAATAGAACCTGCTGGAGAGATAGGTATGTATCTCAGAGACTATTCTGTCTATGGAACAGGCTCCCTATCCATGTGAAGCAGAGTTCCTCCCTAATCCAATTCAAGTGCAACTTAGACAATTGGACGGGAAACCAGAAATTCATCCCTAGTTTAGCACCTATGTCTCTAATGCAAACAGGTAACATGTAAATGGTTCATCTCCCATGCTTACACTTATCAAGGGTATCAAAACTCATCACAGATTTGGAATGCATGGTTAGGATTAAAAAGACCCTTGTGGTCATTATCCTAATAAACAACTATGAACCTATGAACCTATAAATGTCCATGGCCATGTTTAGAAACACAGTATGTATTGCATAACAACTACCCACTACTTTAGTGACTTTTTCAAAGAAATTAATAAGTTTCATGAGGTAGGGCCTAAAATCTGTGAAAGTTGATTTGATGAGGGTCCAGGGTAAACTGATATTAAATTCTCAGATTAATGTGGTCTAAGGTAATATATTCCATAGCTTTCCAAATGAAGCAAGTGAGATTAATGGGATATAGTTAGCAGGGTCTATGACAAGGTCACACTTTGTAAAGGTGTTGTAAAAGTGGTTTTCCCGGCTTCAGAAATATAACCAGTGGAGAGTGTTAGACTAACAAGGTTATTTAGAGTTTCGGATAGACTATATTTGTACTGACAATCAGGGCACATAGATGACCTGTTCAGAGTTTTGAAATAACTGAAATGACTTGTTCCATAGTAGTTATAAATGGTGGTTGAACTGTTGATTTTTGTGTAGTAAAATTTGCACTAACCTTTTCAACTAGGATATTAATTATTTCCATTTGGTTGGAGTGGGTAATACTGTTGTGGTCTAGCTATGTTTCACTGCTGGGTGTTAAGTTCTTCACCTCCTGACATAACTTAAGAAGGGTTTGTAGTTCCGCTTGGTTTCAGTGGGTATTTTAATTTTAAGTTCAACTTTGGGCCTTAAGTTCTTTGTTAAAGTGCTGTGTGTTTTTAGTTGTCACACGAGACTTCATATAACTTTTAAGTAAAATTTTAGCTAGTTTTATAGTTGACTTATATGAGCATTCCACCATGGGGGGCTTGTTTTTGAAGTGTCATTATATTTGCTGCCAGTAGGGACTGCCTTACGAATAGAACCATTTAACTGTGAGTAGAATTCAGAAGCAAATACAGTTAATTTAGCAATGGGATATGTTGAGAAGTACTGCAGCAGAATTTATTTAGATCATCAAGCAACTGAAGGCTTTTGTTTGAGAAGTCTGTAATTAAATAAATATTAGGAAGGGAAATACCTCAAGTATTACAGGAAAAGGTCACTAATTTATGGTATGATTTAATGAAGGAAGATCAAACGTAGAGGACAAAATCATGAGCATTTGGGCCACTAGTAGGATGGTCAACTACTTGTACAAGGGAATTATCATTTATAATGTCAAAGAAGTATTAGGCATGCTAGCCATTGGTGGCACAGATTAGCCAGGTTCTGAAAACTAGCTGGAACCCCCCCCCCCCAGTTTAAAGATATGAAAGATTAATAGAGATTTCAGCTAAAGCATTAAAAAAGCTATCATGGTTAGTAGGGGACAACCATGGTGTTTTATAACAGTCTATGAAATGACATTTAACCTTGTTTTGGCAGTTCAGATTTGGGGTCTTGATTAATTAGTGATGAGGCACTGGCATTTTTCTCAAATCCTGATTCCCCTCCCACAACACACACATACACATGATTACCAGCAGGTATAAAGGCATGATAAGTTCAAAACTCCAGAATAAAATGATTTTTTTATTGTCTTGAAACCTTGTGTGTATAACTGCACATATAATGATGTGTCTAAGTTGTAGTACAGCTTCAGGTTCATGCACTATTTTAAGATTCCTGACACTGAGTAGAGCCATCTAAATGTGTTCTGAATTAAACTTTACTGGCCTGGAATTTCAGACAGATGGTCTTTCCCTAAAAAAAGATCTATGTGGCAGTGAAGACTTTAGCCAAAATGTGAAAGCCATGGTAAGAGAGGTGCAAATGATCTCTGGCAAAGCAGGAAGGATGGACAACCAACTGATTCAAAGATGACATATACCAACCCCCCCTAAAATCACTTCAACTACATATTACTGCCAATTATCCTATCTTTGAATCTTAGCATCATTCTGAGTGATGGCAAAACACCACCCAATGTATTTCCTGCCTCGGAATCAGACACAGCAACATCAATCATGTCGGTTACATGTTTGCCTGGTTAAAGTACTTAAGGACATTTACCGCTATGCATCATATAATCATCCAGTGAAACAGTATCCTTTCCACTAGTCTGTCCACTTTATATCAGAACCCATGTTAACAGAAAGTATCACACACATAAATGTGTCTATTAGATGTGGATGTCTCTCACCATATCTTTCTGCCATTCCTGTGTCTCTCCGTAACTGTTTATGTATCAGAGATGGTGCCAGGAATAAAGTTACTTTTTCACCAAATGCTATATCTTTCATGTTGCACAATTTTATTTATTTATTTATTTATTTTGCATTCAGGAGTTATCATTATCAGTATGCAATTTCGTCCTTCTCAGCAATAATACTACTGTGCCACAGCAATGTTCAGTGAAAGTAAATTTAGTTTTTTTTTCAAATTTTGTTATAAAACTCAGTGAAAAAAATATCGTTTTCACATTTAAACATCATTAGCATTAAACTGAGTCTCAGTTTTGCATTTTTTTATATATAATCATATTATTACATCTTTCATCTTGCTGTAATATAAATTACTTCCTTCCTGTCTACTAGCAGAATATTAATAACAATATGCAAAATAATGTTATTAATATATTAGAACACAGTTTATCTGATTACAAACAGAAGTATTGTGTGATTGATTAAAATTTATTCCAGCACTTTTCCTTCCATTATTTGAACTAAAGTTGAATTGTTTACACTGTATAGAAAGCTACACTTATTTTAATTTTTTAACATAATTAACTACAAATTAAGTCGATATTGATTAATTTTAATAGTTTGAATAATAATAGCAGATTTGCATTTCTGCTAAATTACTTTCTGCTGAGAGATTTTTATATATTTGAAGAAAAGACTATGAGTACTTTAAACCACATTTTGGTAAAAATATGTTAAAAAAATTTATAATGTGCTGAACATGAAAATAAAGGAATAGAGCTGATAAAAACATGGTAGAATCTTAAAAAGAAACAGTGACCATTACTTAAAAGTCAAAGGAAGAATAAAAATAGTATTAGTAAACCTGCAAATAAGATAAAACATATTGTAGCCATGTATGTGAGGTAATATTGCCAGACGTGTTAACAATCATTAAAATAATGTGACTACATACTAACTGATTACTAAAACTGAAGAAGTTTAAGCTAGCTTAATGTCTGAAAATGTATTCTTAAGGGAATTCTTGAAAATCATTTGAGTAAAAATAACATAAGGAATGAATTGTTGGTAAGCATTAGGGCAGCTACCTTTTACTGCCTTCCCAAAAGAGATAAAATACAGTAAGCCCTCCTTGAAAAACTGTTTTATCTGGATGTGGTAATTGTCTTGAAAATGTCAGTAAACATATTAATAGCTATTTGATGGATACCATTATAAATATTAATTCACATAAAAAGAACATGGTTCACTTCATCCAGTGAATCTTTTTCATAATTTTGGAGGAAAACATATCTTTTATTAATTGATATGACAAAATTTTACACTAATACTGGAACTAACTTTGATCTTGAAGTATTAGTGCTTTTACTGCCTGGGACTACTAATACCTTTAATGAAAGATCAGCAAATCAAAGATATAGCTATAGCACTCTCTTTGTCACTACACATGTCAATTTGTTCCTGGAAATGTATTCATTTGTTTCTTGTTTTTGTAGACTGGGGTAGTCTGACAGGACTGTGGTTACCTCTTTTCAGTGGAGACTCAGGGATAAAAGCTTCAGTTAAAAACTAGGCAGTTTTCTACAATAAAGAACAAGAGTAAAGGTTAAAGTTACAGTATGGACGTATAATAACTGAAAGGCATCTATAATAGAGAAAATCTACAGTCAGTATAATATAGAGTCATTACATATTAACACAACAAAATGGCATACACAGTGAGTAAGATAAATATATGAAAGGAGGTGTGAGAGATAGGAGTAAAAAGCAGATAGGATGTAAGAAATATGTGACTGCTATGTTTATTTGTTAGCTGCTATAAAGAAAGTTGAAGTGACGTGACGTCGAGGCATATGTAAATAGTATGAGTTGGAATTTTACTGCAGGGTAGCAAGTAGACATTAGGTGAGTCTAAAGAGAGTTGAAGTGGTAGTAAGGGCAATGGGATAGACGACAACAGGAAATCTACATAAGGATTTTGTTTTATTGAGGTATATAGGGTTAATATTTGTTTGTGGGAGGCCAAGATAGCCTAGCCTTGGAGGTGCAAGAGCAGCGACATTTGTTTTTTTAAAGTTATTGTTTTAGCATGTTTTTCAATCTGGATAGATAGGTTTGTTGTCTGATATTGGTAGGAACAGAATTTCAGATTTTGGAGACATAATCTGAGTACAAGGATGGACCAGAAGATTTGTGGGTTTTAGTTATAGTTAATAGCGACTTGTCCATGGAGAATAGTGATCATGCAGGTGACAAGGTTCCATTAAGGCTTGCATTACAGTACAGTTTTGTGGTCTGCAGATTATATTATAAATAATTGGTAATGACTGATAAATAGTGTGGAAGTTCTAACCAGCCTATTTAAAGGCTAGCCCGTGGTAGGATTTTACAGGGTGGTTTGTGGTGCAATTAGCTTTCTTGTTATAGCATTGCTCAGTTTTTGTTTAAAGAGATGGCTGAAGACTGGTGTAGATGGGGATTGCATATAGTTGTGAATATAGGCACTGTATAGATTTTTGGGGGGAAGGCTATTATAAGTTAAAGTATTTTTTACAATATAGAAGTCCATTTTTTCTGGGTTTTCTTCATAGCTTGTTGTATTTGAATATCAAACTTTAAGTGAATACATGTAATGACACCAAGTAGGTTTGTATGAGACGCAAGTTTGATAGGAGTGTTGTTTGATGAGCTGACAGAGAAGCTATTTTTATATAGGATGCAGATTTTTGTGTGAAAGAATTTTTGAGCCAGGTTTCCATAGGAAAAAAGCTTTTGAGTCTTTTCCTGAAATTCTGGAAGGTACTTTGCTGTGGAAATTAGTATAGCATCATCATTGTACTGAATGACAGTTGTATAATTTCTAGCAGCGTAGAGTATGGGGCACACTATTTAGCCTTGTAGCCATTCGACTGAGATGGGCAAGAATGGTGATTGTTCTTTCTGCCATTTCACTGCTTGTAGTTTGTTAGAAAGTCAGCTATGGAACCAGCAGAGGGAGGGTGTGTCAAGGTCTAGTGAAGATAGTTGAACAAGAATGTATGCATTGTGATTTTTAAGTGTGGGATGTGATATTATTTATTTACAACAAATACCACGGTGGGTATAGACCATAATAGGATAAAACTAACAGAATAGATAGTTTAATAATTTTATTATGTTTCAACAACCAAAGACTTCTTCTGAACACCTGTTTTAAAAAATATATGAATTTTTGAACACCTTTTGAAACACATCAATATGTCTGTTTAAAATGAATATTAAAAAGTCATGCAATTATTTTAAACATCATTCTGAAGAAGTCTTTGGTTGTTAAGATAAAAGCACTATACGTTATCAAATTATTCATCTATATAGTGTAGTCTTTGAGAAGCATGTTTTTATATTATAGATATATTTATGATTTGATTTTTATCTGAAAATGGAGTGCCCTTCTGCTTTCTAAAGTTCTGGATAGATTCTAAAGAAATAGGTTTCAATTATCATTTGTGTGTCAGTTAAAATATAATAAAATTAATTATTTGGATGTCAATATGACAGTCTTTGTTGGAAGGCCCAGTTATTCTAAGTTACATAGGAAACTGCCATCTGTGAGAAACTTTATTTATGGTACTAACTTTCATCCAAGACATTTAATAAGGTCTATGTCACATGGAGATTTAATGAGGATTGCTAGCCTGACTATACATTTTTGTGAAACATGTGAAAAGAGTTTACATGTCTCTAAATAGGGGAATTCCTAAGGATGATGCTATGTACCTTACTGGAAAGTGCTATCTGTGTACCTGTGATGATAGGTTGTGCTGCAGATGTTAGATACATTAGACAATAATGAAAATGGAAACAAGTGACATAAGCAGAAGAAAAATGGGTTTATCTGGTAACTTAAATTAATACGTTTTACAAAAGAAATTGGTGCATACTTGTCCTTTATAAATATCTCACTATTACACTCATTTCTTACAGTAGAGGGTAAAACTAACCACACACACACGCACACACACACGCACACACGCACACACACACGCACACACACACACACACAAACACTGTTCAAATACTGGAGTAGATAATTTAATCATTTGATAATGGGTCATCGTAACAACCAGTCCTCTTCAGAACAATGTTTCTATAGACCTTTCAGGATATGGTTGAATACATTTACTTTGCTAATCCAGCATCTAATATGCTTATGACTCTTCAGTCCCACATGGGTAATTACCTCTTATTCTGTTTACTGTTATATACAAAAGTGTTTAGTTATAATTAGTGGATTAAAGTGCACTGTTTAGAGAAGTGACCTGATACAATTAATGGATTACATTTTACAGTATTAGGACATTTAACTGTAATAATTGTTCATGTGGCCAGATTTATATAGAAGACATGGTGGTCTATTCCATGGATGTTTGAAATATGAAATAGGAGTATCACATTATGTAATTGTGATAGTGATATAGCTGAAATCCCATGTGCCTTTTTGTGCTGTAAGATCAGAAGGCTGTGGGTTCCATTCCCACTCCAGGTGATTGGATTGCTGACACTGCAGTGCAGTATTAGGGGGTGCTATACTCCTGAGTGTGTCACTCTTTAGTTGTGATATTAAATGGAAGTCCCCTGTATGCAAAGTGATGGTATCTAACCTCAGGTTAATGTGAAAGATCCAACAACATCCATTGAAAAGAATAATGGAAGTTCCCTGATGTCCTGGCTAAATAACACCTTGGCTCTCCCATGAAAAGAGGCCACTTGCCTAGCAGGACTAACCTGGTCAACAAAAAGTAAAGAAAAGGCATGAAGAGGAAGTTTAAAACTCAACTTGAGGAACATGTCATAAATTGCTTTTCTATGCAGTTTTGGAATAAAAACTTTGGCTCACTAATGTGTTCAGAGCTCCTTTATTAGAGGATCTTATTTCTTTTGAAAGAGATGATAGAAGTATGAGTTATAATGTATAATACAAATGTCAGCTATAATAGCATAGAATGTAATTTCTAATGTACTGTAAGGCTTGTAATTTTTTGTATAAGTTTTTTGTATAAGATTTGTATAATGTTTTTGTATAATTTTGTATAATGTTTTTGTATAATTTTGTATAATCTCTGTATGTGAAGCTTTTCTCCCTGGGCTTCCTCTGAAAATGGGTCTTATCCCAGTCGGACTTTCCCGGTAAACAAATGTAAGTTAAAAAAATAAATAATTTATTACAAGAAGAGTGTACTTATATTTTGATATTTTGACATTCAATACCCTTTGTCCTCAATAATAAAATACCTATATAATGTACAAAAGTTTTTTTTTTAATTAATTCCATGTTCTTATTGAGTGTAATTAATTGATTGTTCCATTTTATTGGTTTGGTATTTAAATGAAATGGTTTCATTAGTACAGTTTTATTACCCTCTGAAGGTTTTTCTAAAGGTGTTAAAGGTAATGAAATGTTGTTAAATTTTAATAAAGTTAAAATAAAATAAAAGTGAAAGTGCTAGTGACTGCATGATTTCAAGATAATTTATGGCAATAAAATGCATTTGGAAACTGAGTTGAATGTATTAGTTGTTGCTGGATACACAAATACATTATTATGTAGAGTACTTAATTGAATCTGAAGGCTGTGCAGAGGTCATTTTGTTTTTTCAAGTTAATGAGACAACAGTAAACTCTCAGTGAACCAGCACCCATGGGGATTGGTATATGCCAGATAACTGTAGTTTCTGGTTGCTTGATAGTTACTATTAAATAGGCCCAATACTGTACCCTGTACTATTTGTTTGGTTTGACTTGTTCTCAGGTTAGGGAGAGAGGGAATTTATTCCTATCTTCCTTTTAAAACTCTAAAACTCTAAAAATGTAAGGTATGTTTCTGCGAGGGGGAAACAGAAAGTGCAACACATGAAAATTGTACTGTATTTCTTCTATTTTTTTTTTTTTTTTTTTTTTGCCAGTTGCTTGAGAGTGCTGATTGCTTGAGTTCCCTTTAAATGAGAGTTTACTGTATGTAGAATAATGTGAAAAATGTTGGAGGAAACCAAAATGCACTTAGTGAATGCAGTTCAGACTTTCATCAGTAAGATGGCTATAAATGATTTTTAGTCTGAAAACTTTGTAACACGAGACAGAAATATTATATTTAAGTCAGATGAAGGAGCAGAATACAATGTCTTAAATGGTACGTTTAAAGCAATGAACATTCCTAATACTGTGTATAAATCCTCATGTACTCTTCTGATATACTCAACACCATACTTTTCAACTGTCCCTGATTTTCACTCAAATTTTATCTCTGTCCTCTTAATGCCTCATAAAACCGGTGACTTTTGGAGAACGGGTGATGAATTACATTTAATAAATAATGAAAATAATTACAGCTACAGACTTTTTTAAATCAGAAAATGGATATTGATTCACATTCTCTTATTCTGTCAATGTGTCAAGTTAATAGCATTAATATTTTAAAAGAGTACCTGAGTGTCCCCGAGTATTTCTGGATTTGCACTCAATTCATAGAGAACTATGCTGAGGATACAGACTAAAGCAATTTGTTGAGATTTGCTCAATTGTAAAAACAAATGCTGAAAACACAAGTTAATGTTAATGGCAGTGGCTTTGAGAAAAAAACACATAAATCAACTGACTGTATTGGTTTATTTGAGGTATTTAGTATGCATAATGGGTTCTTGCAGTACAGATGCAGAATGATAGATTTGTGCCAGAAACTTCATCAATGGTTCAAAGTTTAAACTGAATATGCCTTTTGTTACTTGGAATAGAAATATGAAATCAAACAGAATGATAGAATAACTGTTCACATATGCAATGACTGCTTATATGTTTTAAATAAGGAAGCGTCCAGATCATTCTAGAAAAACTAGAAGTCATGAAAGTACCTGCAAGTTAATCACAGATGTAAATCATGAGTACTTCACTGATAATCATGAAAGGAAATATTCAGGATAGCATTGATATTTAAACTGTCCTCCAGGACAATACTATGTTAAAGTTTCATCTGAAGTAATAGTAGTCATTCATGCACTAAGAAAACCTCACTTAGCTCTTAAAGTATGTATGACTAGATGAAATGTATGGAAATTCTAGGTACAAGTTTTAAGCGCACTGCAGCAAAGGAAGAGATCAACAGGATGGCTGATGTAGTGAAGTGGGGCAGAGTAGGAATCTGGATATATCCTCTAGATGTAACATCATTGATCAAAGAGGAAAAGTATACATTTCAAAAAGTTGAGGAAATTGTAACTATGCCTAATGTTAACGTCTTTGCAACTCTAAATAATAATCAAAGTTCCTGCTAATTTAAATCAGATTAAGCCAGCATAACACTTTAGATTTTCAATATCTCTTTGGATAGCATAGTGGAAATGACTGAAGGCTTCCAAGGTGCAGTTAACATAAACAATTATCTGGTACTCAGCTCCACCAAGCAAATCATAAAGTCAGCTTATTAAGTTACTTGGCAGAATGGGACATTCATCAGAATTGATGACGAGCAGATGCAAATGTCAAGTCAAAGCAACTACTCAAGTTATTAGATAATGGAGGATGTTAAACAAGATTCGTATAAAATGGCTGTCATATTTAATACGCTAAAAATCCCATTAGAACTCATATATTAAATGATTCCTAGGAATGGTACTATATCTTTGCAAGTTCATACCAAACTTGTCCTACATAATAGTACCAAGGAGGAAGCTAGTGGAGTGTGGTGATGTCTGATGTTTGATCACTGGAAAAGGAAAAAAAAACATTGAAACGTTTAAAAAATTGTTACAAAGCCAAAACCTCTATGAGTTTTATACTGTTGCATAATGCACAATAAGACTAGTATTGTATATATCAAGTGCTTTAATTTAGTAACACACATGCAACACAGAAATACAGAAAAAAGCAATTATCAATGTTTGTCTCAGATGTCATGAATGAACTTATAGCAAGTCAGTTACAAAAGAGACAGATTAAAACTCATTGCAAAGCATTTTTCAAGAGGTCTGTTCACAACGTTCCAAAATACATCAGAGAACGTTGATGATCTTGCAGAAATAGGACTTAAAAGCATGACATTCACCTGGAGAATTATTGCACATTGCTGTACACACACACAAAGAGCTTGCACTCAATAATATGAAGAATTGCTAGAGAAAACTTTGTCAGTGTTACGGCATGTTTAATTTAATAATTGCCTGTATCAGTAAAAGGTTGAAGAATAGAGAAATTGTTGCATGGAGAATGAGGAAGTGCAGGTTTTATGAGACAAAACTATGAATGGTTGGATCAATGGATCCAGGTGTCAGTGGATATGTTCTGTATTAGAATTCGTTTTTCTGAATGCTAGGCAGTATGTTTTAAGGAGGTGAGAACACAGTTCCTTCACAATTTAATGATGCAATGTTTTGTACGACTATAGTCACATTTAGGTGTAAAGAAAAAGCTGACAATGTTCTTTGCACTGGATTTAAAAAGAAGTTACATTCAGGATGCCTCACTTTCTGATTTTGTCTGGATCAGAGAAACACAGGCAATTCCAAAGCAAGACTACCACAATTCATCATGTAGCATATATTAATGAGGAATCTCCGAGGTCTGAGCATGATTCTAAAATGAGTATTTTTCCCTCGCTCGTGTGTGTGTGTGTGTGTGGGGGGTACAATTGTTTTAAAAGTACACAAATAATTATATAATAATTACATGGAGTATCAGAATAATAAATTATAAATTCATCAAACACATGGAAAAGATACTCATAATATTCAAACAAAAAAATAATAAATGTAATACATACAGTTAAACTCCATAAATCTCAAAGAGAACAAAGGTATTTAAAATTGCAAACTCCAAAAAAAAAAAAAAAAAAAAAAAAAAAAATCACCAATCCACAGGAAATGTGAAAAACAGCACAATTTATTAAGGGCTTTCTTTCCCTGTAGAAAGAAAACAACATACCCACTATAAACACATATTAAATTCATGGCATATGATAGACTACTTACTCTTTCATGCCTTGCTTTTAAAATAGGGGCAATAGACAAATGCTCATTCAAACCTGGCGGGAGTTCAGCATTCAGTAAAATCTGCCAATGCAGTTCTCTGTTTAAGTAAAGTTTTCCAGTCTACACCCCTACTGCATTTGCCTACCCTCTCAAGTATAAAAAATAAAAAGTTTTTTAAAATCTTTGCACATGAGGGTATGCTTAAATAGTGCATTGGTGTTGTCATCCTTCCTCATACTTCTAAGATGCTCTTATAAGTGTTTATGCAATCTACGCTTTGTTTTATCGATATAAAATGGCAGACAGTGTGAACATATATCAGTATAGACAACAATACTAGCAGTACAACTGAAATTAGTTGCACAGGGTATTACTTCAGGATACTGGTGCATGACTATGTTTGGTGCTTCAAATATAAAGCAGCAGTAGGAACAAGCACCACACTTAGTCATTCTTCCACTGTTGGCACACTTTGCACTGTTACATACAAAAATACCTTTCAAGTTATAGGCAGATTTGTAAGTGAAACTGAGAGTTCACCCTAGTCTCTGGCAATCAGGGTTGTTAGTAATAGCAAAGTCCCAGTTCCTCACTATAATGTCCCATAGCCACCTTGCGTCAATAGAATTCTGCAGAATTACGGTTATGGAAAAGATGCCAGTCTTTGTTCTGAATTTGGCTTTCCAATGATTTACTCAAAATAGGTGCATATTTGTCACCACTATCAGATTTAACCAAGACCAACATTTCTTCAAGCAGCTTACAGGGATACTTTTCATTGTCAAACATTGTTCTCGGGAGATCACACTGTGCACAAAATGTTTCCTCTTCTGAGATAAATCTAGAAAGACATACGTACTCCCCTTTCCCAATACTTATTTTCTGAGCAAATTTGTGTGCCCTATCAAAATGCAGATAACTATTGGACAAGGTACTTATCTTGTGCAAGTTAAAGTCATAGCACCCGTTATTCACATTCTTGTAGAAAAGGATGTCTAAAAACGCAATAACAAAATCTTCCAGTCTGAAAGTAAACTCCAAAAAGTTAATGGAAATTTCCAGATATTCCATGAACTCTGTGAGAATGTCTATAGTCCCCTGTCAAACAAAAAATATTACATCAATAAACCTAGTGTATATTTTGAGTAATTGTTTGTATTTGTTCTCAAAAAGATGAACTTGATCCAAATAGCATGACACAATATTATCAAAGATGGGGTCATAAGATGTCCCATCGCAACCTAAAAATTGTTTAAAGTATTCACCCTCAAAGGTGAAGAAGTTGCTTTTCAGTACAAGTTCCATAAACAGATAGATAGAGGCTGCTGATCCCTGTCTTGGTTAGAGATATGCTGGTGTCGATGTAGTCTTGGAACCATTCCAGACCCATGTTTAGAAGGATCACTGTGAAAAGGTCCTTGACATCCCCAGTAAAAAGCAAGTCACCCTCCTCACAAACAAGCCCTCTAATTTTCCCCCAAAAGTGCCAGGAATCTTTAAGAATGCCTGGAAATGAAGAGGAAAATTGTTTAAATTCCTTGCCAATAAACACCGTAAGGAGTTCCATCTTAAAACCCCAAGCAGAAATAATCAGTCATACCAGAGGGTCATACACATTTTTTATGAATCTTATGGATGCCTAAAATCACTGAAATGCATAGTTTAAAAACCCATAAATAGTTAAAGTCTTAATTAGAGATAGCATCCCCAAAGTCTTGTAATGTCATGTCAACATCTCAATATTCCTGCTGTACCTCATTTACAGGGACAGTCTGGTAATAAGCATCACTGAGCCTATGTAATCCCATATGTTCATCAGTACTGAGTATCGTATTCATCATTCTCCCTGCATAATCACATGTTCATCAGCACGGAGTATCTTATTCATCATTCTCCCTATGTAATCACATGTGTTCATCAGCACGGAGTATCGTATTCATCATTCTCCCTATATAATCACGTGTTCATCAGCACTGAGTATTGTATTCATCATTCTCCCTATGTAATCACGTGTTCATCAGCACGGAGTATCGTATTCATCATTCTCCCTATATAATCACGTGTTCATCAGCACTATCATATTCATCATTCTCCCTATGTAATCACGTGTTCATCAGCACTGAGTATTGTATTCATCATTCTCCCTATGTAATCCCACTTGATCATCAGCACCACACACCCACATTTGACAGGTTTCATAACCCTGACATTGTTTCTGTTAAACAAGTACTTTAAAATATTACATTCTCTCTTGTTTAAGTTGTAGTATTAAGACTTAAGTGTTTCACAGGATAGCTTCCTAAATTCCTTAATAAAAATCTTTTCAAAGTTAAATATTGATGTGAGGAGTTCCACTCAGGCTACTTTATTAGTGAAAAATCAGTAATATTACCACCAGACTTACCAGGAAACAATAGCTAAAAGTTCAACTTTAAGTACGTTTTAAATTCAGTGATGGTGTCAACCAAATTAAATCTTCTGGAAGGAGTAAACATGAACACACTCTTGAAAAAAACTGATGTGACCCTCAGAAATGTCCAAACAAATGAAACTGTATATATTGAAATTAGACTGAGAAAACAGAGTAGAAAGGAAAGTTACCACATTGCTGGTAGTTTTATTCATCATCTGTCTTTCGGCTTTTCCTGGATAGGGGTCGCCAATGGAACTACGGTCTGCTAATGATTGCCAGTAAATTTTTACAGTGTTGAGTTGCTAGCCCGGCGAGTGATAATTTTTCCAACCCTTTTTCCTGTGTAAGTTGCGACCAGACTATTGTACTGGTACAAGAGGCAGATCATGCACTGAAATTTGAAAGAAACATAAATTAATTCTGCACTGCTCTGCAGTGAGACCCATTAATAACAGCTTTCTAAGGAGCAAAACAACTTGTGTATTTTAATGATGCTTTGATTATGTGTTGTGCAGCACTGCTCCTTAGATGAGTATCAGTAGCAATTTGGCAGATTTAAAAGTTGTAATACACTTCATGCTACCAAACAAATAAGAATGTTGTGAAGTGTCTGACAGCTTTTAAAGCTATTAGTTGTCTGTGTAACATCTGCATGGCAGGACTAAGTTCAATACAGTTTTCAATTCAGTTTTTGCTCATAGCAGCCCTCCAAACTGATATCCCCTTAACTTGTGGCTTTATAAATCATACCAATAAGGCAGTCTTATACCAGCAGTGTCTGTCAATCACACCTCCTAACAATTTGCACTTGGGGGAGACCCCCTCTTCACCCTGCCTTAGCTAAAGCTCTGAGCTAAAGTTGCATGTACTTCAAATAATTATGATTTGGTCTCTTTGATCCTAGCTGACTTGTTATGTGGTCTCATGAAATATCAACATTCACATCTTGAGCTTTGCTCTACTCCATTCTTGAGGTGAACTTATTCACATCCCTGTCTTGTATAGATAACAAGTTATGATTGGGAGGGCCCATTGTAGTCCTTTCTATTATCATAAGGTTTATACATCAGAACTTAGCTATTACTGAATTTCATGCTGCCACTAAGATAGAATCTACAGCACTGGCAATAACTTTCTTCAGCTTTGAAAGTAAATACTACATGTTTCCATGAACACATACACACACATACAATTACACACACAAAGATAAAAGAATGTAGCAGAGTAAACTGTCTAGCAGACTACAGTGGTTTACTGAAGAGAGATGCACTTTACTTTATTTTTATGTAAACTGAGCCACCTCCACCTTTAGTCTTTGTCTGTGTAGTAGCTGGTCTAAATGTGTGGAAGGTATTATAACCTTGCACTGTTATTGTGCTCTCTGTGGTTTTAAACCGTGTCTCAGTGACCGCACAGATGTCAGCATTCTCTGGGATGAAGAGAGTTTGTAGGAAGTGGAATAGTTTGTTTAGACTCCTAGCACTGATCTGTAACACTGTTAAGATTTTCAATCTGTGGTAGCAGACACTTTGGTCAGTATGTTGAAGCCCTTGAACAACAAGTGTAAGCCATCCGTGGCAAATTAAGTAGGATTGTTGATCATCTTGTACCAGGGAGACAATCACTGGGCCATCCTACAATGAAACCAGTTACCTTTTTTGAATCTAGACATTATTTCAGTGAGATGAGGGTGCCACTCAAGATTGAGTCTTATCCTTGATGGAAAAAGTTTTCTCTCCCCAGTCAAGGAACAAAAAATGGACTTTTGATGAAGAGTTGAACAGGAAGAAAAGGGTTTTCTTTTCATATTTTTTTTCAGAATAATTGCACAGTCCACTTGCTACAGATGTAACCAGCATAATAAATGTCTTATTACATTCATTCTGAATATCACATACGGAGCACTGAAGCCAAAGTGCTATGATGAAAACTATAAATGTGATAATGTCATTCAGTGCTGGTTTTGCACTGTCACCGAATGGCACCTCCTAATCATGTCACCTGATGCCTTGTGCACTGGATGGCTGCCCCTTTAACTTGACCCAAGCTACACTTCTGTGATCATGTTATTGTTGCACTTACTGTTGGGGAAAGAGTTTTAAGGTCTCTTCAAAAAAACAATAATCCTGGCAAGCCATCTAACTGTAAGACTAGACCAGTATACTTGTTCAGCTTGGTGAATATAGAATCAGTGTGCATAAAAACTGAGTCAACAATTTTTGGGATGCTTCCATAAGTTGATTTATTCTTGTTAGACTTAGTGGTGTTTTGTTTTTTGTGACTTTTTGATGAAGGGGTGCATGTGCTAGATTTATTTGGGGGGGGGGTTCTTGCTAACTATTCATGAGTTATAGGAGGCTTAAATAGTGATTTCTTTATGGCATCAGTGTATGATTGGTCTGCACTAACTGTTTAAGGATGTATTTTTATATGTGGGGGTGAAACATGCTTAGTCCATAGAGGTATATGATATAGAGAAGGCTGCCTCCATATCAGCTATATGTTTATATCTTTCACATATGGGATCAGTTTGTTGACCAAGGCTTCATTCTGAATGAGCATGCAGCAATTATTGCACTTCCTTAAGATACCAAGTATTAAGTCTAGCAATGGAGGTGAAAGGAAGGTAGACTGTTCTCTATAGTGTCCAGTGCCATTATTTTATAGGGACTTGGCAGAAGTGGGTATGTGGAAGAAAGAAGGAGGGAGATTATGCTGTCAAAATGAGTTCATACAATATGGTACTGTCCAGACCTGTGCAGCAGGCAACAAGTCTGTGCAGGTCCATGCAATTTTTTGTAAAACATCACAAATCATTAAATTTCAGAGTTGGCTGGTACCAGTCACCCAAGAGAAAAAGGAAGAAGATTTTTTTTACATTGATAACTAAGGGAAAATTTTGACTCATACATATGCCTCACTGTTCAGCAACACCTATGGTGGTGGTGCACTCAGCTGGCAGTAAAAACTAAAAACCAATGAAAAAACAGCTGGTGTGGAGGCCATCTTGAAGCTGTGATGGTGGTATAGTAATATTACTATTACCCCAGCACTGTTATTCCAGCCTACTTAATGGTAGACCACTCTGACCCACCCCACTGCATACAGATGCACTCTCACTTATGCATAAATACATGATGGTGAAGACCCAGGCAAAAATTATCCTGTCTTACTCCTAAATGGATTCAGCACATTATTTGTAGTACTCCCCAAACCTTGCATATATGAAGAAATTGCAATGACCTGGGACAAGTGTGAAGCCTTTTTGGTGAGAACATTAAGCAAGACTTTAGTGATGAAGGGAAACAGCAGTACTATGTAGAAGAGTTACCCCTGTATCCTCAAGATGTAGTTAAATCTAAAGATCAGAGCTGGAGGTGACATACTACAGGTTAAGTTGAACAGATTTTGCCTTGGTCATCACCTGTTTTGGGGTTCAAGGTAAATACTAGGCTAACTGCCTTTGTCAGCCCTTTTAAGCCTAGCCACTAACCCTCAAAGGTGAGAATCAAACCTCAAACCCTGTACCTTGTTATTGCAAGGTACACAGCTGAACCATTATGCCAGTCCTTTTCACCCTTTTAAACAAAGACATGCAAGCCAAGTACTATGAAGTAGGGAACATGAAAAGCATGCTCAAAGCTGTGGGTATGAACACAGAGGGAAAACAGTAGCTATTTCAGGTGATGCACAAGGGAAGCATATTTCATTTAAGATGTACATAAGATGAGCAATGGTACTTTTAACAATTGGTGTCTCATCCTAAGAACTGAAAGCAAAGAAAATGGATAATGACTATGTACGATAAAAAGGAAAATAAACATTAAACATATTCACCTCTTCCATCAAATGTAGCCCAAAAAATGAAAAAGAGCAACAAAAGAGTAACAGTATAAACACTTTGCATTTACATTATGCATGTTATTTTGGAGTAAGAAATCAAGTCAAGACATTAACATAAGTTTAATCTTTAGGTACAGTAAATCAGATTGTTTGTAGAGACAGGTACATTTTTACATCAAATCACATCACACTTCTTTTACCTTAACAGAAACAACACAACCCACAGTGACCTTTGTATATCAGCACATTAACTGTATAACAATCATAAAGAAAACAGCATGCATTTGTGATTAAGAACAACTGTCTATTGCTTCAAACATGGCTGTTTTTTTCCTGTCAGAATTACCCAAATCTGTGTACCATCATCTATTGCAGATGAAAATGGCTGATCTACTACACTGTCAGAGAAGATTCCATGAGGAATTAATTTGTGAAGCACAGCTTGTCAAAGATGAACTCTCCAGTTGCTGTTTCCCATAGTAAAACACTGTCAGTGTGGGTTCTAATTGTGCGCAGGCCATGATTCGTCCCTTTAGGGAGAATTCTCCATTCTTCAACTTTGTGCAACCATGGAGTGATATATACATGTTCTCTGCAGTGTGGTAGACGTCCTCTATCAACAGACTTTACAACAAAAGGAAGAAACTGTTGTCCAAGGGTAAAAAGGCACAAATTCTCAACTGGAAAAACTCCCACCTTAGCCACAACAAGCAAATTAGCCAATTATGAATTGAAACTAGACTCCAAAACAAAGGGAAATCACAAAGCCTTCTTCAGTTACATCAAGAACTTCCATGGCAAAGCCCAGGTTTGTTCCGAATTAGTACTTAATGGTACCACTTACACTGATCCTGCTGACTTAGCCAACCTGCTAGTTGATAGGTTTAGCACAAGCTTCAACCCCTGCCACCCCAACGGCCCATTCAACATCCCCAGTACTTGTCCCGCATCTCACATCTCCATAGATCAAGTGTTAAAGACCCTATTCAAGGCAAAGAACACAGCTTCCATGGAACCTGATATTATCCCAGGCTGTATTCTGCACCATTTCCAGCAAGAACTAGCTTTGTCATTGAGCACCATATTCAACCACAGCCTAAGTAAAGGCTTCATTCCAGAAGACTGGAGAACTGCGATTGTCATCCCCTTACACAAAGGGGGTGCTACTAGAGACCCTGGAAACTATCACCCCATTAGCTTGACAAGTCTGATCTGTAAAGCCATGGAGCATCTTATTATGGATCTCATAAACAAGGACATAGGCAATCTCCAAGCACTTGACCCCACCCATAGCAACAGCTGGAGCCATGCGTAATGTGAAAATGACTGAGGAACGTTTAGGCAATCAGAAGAGTATCTAAAAAGTTACAGGGCAACAATGGGATTCTGTTATTAAATGCTCAACTTCTCTGTCCTTTTTCTCCCTATTTACTGTCCTTCTAGTAATAAACAACAATACAGCATGTAACATATTTTAAATCGACTGTTTTTCTCAACTAGAATAGTACCTTCCTATACTGTAGTGATTGCACTTTCAAAAACTTTGTCCCACCCTGATAAAGCTTGCTGCAGTCCCACTTAATTGATGTCATCAACACCTATGAATACAGGTAGTTTTCTGGTCAATTCCTTCCCCAAACTGACATTTCCATGACCTTCCTAAAAGCCCACCCATGCTGCGATGTCACAGCTGTGTGGTCCTTTCCCTACCTATACAGAAAGTAAAGGCTAGAACAAGGAAACAGTACATGAGTCAAGTCTCCTGCTGTGGGCTGTCAATCACAGGTAGTAACAGCTCAAATTACCCTTAGCACTTTGGCAACAAGGGAAGTTACGTGTGAAGGGGGATGGGAGATGAGTCAAAGTAGTACAATTCAGGCTTTGCAAAACACTGCAGTTTAGCCATTCTAAAAAGAAGCGGCAGTAAAAAGCAATTTGAAAGTCTGTTCTGTGGCATTTGCACTGTTTGTGTTTTAAGTAGTCATTAAATGGCATGAAATGTTACTTAAAACTAACTGACTGAAAGACAGCAGTGTATGCATGTAAAATCAATGCAGTAACAGGAGCAACAGGAAGAAATAGGCATATACGACATACTTCTTTTACAGCCAAGCACTGCATTATGGTTCATAGGTTCATAGGTAGGTACTAGGGTATCGGCCCAAGGGCCTACGTAAGCCTAGCCAACAAGGTTCCTGGCTTACGCCACCCAAGAAAGTTATTTTCCTGTGCCACTGTCGAGCAGAGACACAGAAGTGATCCCCAGGGTGTATTTCCTATTTCCCATCCACTCATCAAGATTTTTCTTGAAGAGTGCTAATGAAGAACTTTGCTTGACATAGATGGGTAGCCTGTTCCAGAGTATGGGAAGTCTCTGGGATAGGAATCTATCCCTCCAGCATGTCCTGTTTATTGTGGTGACAAGGTTTAGGTCCCCAGAGCATGTAGCTTGGAGGGATTGGGATTTCTTTAGGTGTAGCATGTCCAACAGCTCTGGGTTTGACATAGCTTTATATGTTAGGCAGAGATCACCTCGGAGTAGGCGATATGCTACGGAGTAAATCTGGAGTTTTTTAAGGCAGTCAGTGTAGGGCATTTGTTTGAGGACAGTAATCCTCTTTGTGAGGTACTTCTGTGGCCTTTCCAGCTGCTGCAGATGTCTTGTGAGGTACATTCCAAACGGGGTGTTGCACTCTATAATGGGTCTAATGAGTGTTGAGTAGAGAGGAACAATGACCTCTTTTTTTCCTGGATGAGAACCCTTTTATGATGAGGTGTGCCACGTAGAAGGACTTCCTGGCTACTGTGGTGATGTGACTATCAAAGGAAAGACTACTGTCCACCTGGGTCCCAAGGTCTCTTATCATGCATTTGGTGTTAAGTAGATTGCTGCCTATGTGGTAGTTCATGGGTACAGACTTTTTACCAAAGGGGATGACACTGCACTTTTTGGTACTGAGCTTGAGGCCATGGCTCTGACACCAGGCATCTGCCTCAGCAAGTCCCTTCTGTAGGGTGTCCACATCATTTGGGGACTTGACTATGGCTCCTAGTTTGCAGTCATCTGCGAACTTCATTAGCCAGAGGCCTTCTGCATTAGCCTGTGCTTCAGAGAAGTAGATACCAAACAGGAGAGGTCCCAGAATGGAACCCTGTGGTACTCCACTTGTCACTGCTTTGAGGTCAGATTTGGAATCTGCAACTTTTACAGTGTGGGTTTTGTCAGTGAGCCAGTTGGCAACCCATCTTGTGACATAGGGATTTATACCTAGTTTAATGAGTTTAGCTATAATTCCAGAATGGGGGATGGTGTTGAAAGCCTTGGCAAGGTCAAGATAGGCTGTGTGAACCACCTTACCCTCATCTACAGCTTTGGTGACTGCCTCAAAGAAGTTGATCAGGTTCAGGAGGCATGATCTGCCTTTCACAAACCCGAACTGGGTGGGATCCAGAGTTTGGAGGTTACCAATGTCTTTGTTTATGAGTTCCATGATGATATGTTCCATGGCCTTGCAGACCAGGCTCGTCAGGCTAATAGGTCGATAGTTCCTGGGATCAGTGGTGGCTCCCCCTTTGTGGAGTGGGATAACTGTTGCTGTGCACCATTCAGTAGGCACAAAGCCTGAGGCAAGGCTATTATTGAAAATGATGCTTAAGTGGGGAGCCAGTTCGTTCTGAAGTTCATGTAAAACGCAGCCTGGGATGTTGTCCGGTCCGATGGATACTGTGTTTTTGGCTTTAGAGAGTTCAGCTTTACCTGCGTAGTTGTGATTACAGGGGACTCTGCATTCTTCCTGTATTGATATGGGCCCTTTAGGGGGTGAGAGGGGGGTAAAGTTAGCACTGAACCTATCTGCCATAATGTTGGCAATATCAGTTGGTTCTGTAATTTTCGTGCCTTTGTGCTGTAACTCAGAGCAGATCTGGGTGTTGCCATCGAGATTCTTGACATAGCTATAGAATGCTTTGTGGTTGTCCTTGGAATTAATGGTGATTTTGTTTTAGTAGCTAGCTTTGGAGGATAGGGCGGCCACGGTGGTGCAGTGTTTAGCATTGCCGCCTCACAGCAAGACGTTCTCCAGTTCGATCCTCGGCTGGGGTGCCTTCTGTGCGGAGTCTGCATGTCCTCTCTGTGGTCGCGTGGGTTTCCTCCGGGTGCTCCGGTTTCCTCCCACATCCCAAAGACATGCTGCAGGTGGATTGGACACTCTAAATTGGCCCTAGGTGTGCGTGTGAGTGTGCCTTCTGTGGAAGGTTGGGCGCCGGGCTGGCAACTCGGCACCGTAAAACTCCACTGCCATTCAATGTGCAGACAGGTGATCCGCTGTGGCGACCCCTAACCAGGAAAAAGCCGAAAGAAGAAGAAGAAGCTAGCTTTGGAGGATCTTATAAGGGATGTCAGCTTCTTACTGAGGCTGACCAGGGAGCTCCTCCACTCATGGGATTTTACTCTCTTTTGCAACAGTTTCTTCCTTCTATTGTGCAGTTTGTTTATGGCAGGGGACCACCAGATTTGCTTCCTTTTTTTGTAGGATAGCGTCTTGGTTCTGTTTGGGATAGCGCGATCCATGCACTCATGTAAGTGCTTATAGACTGCATTTGTGTAAGATTCAGCAGTTGTTTCTGTATTGTCCATCTGCATGGGTGTCATGATGTTCACCACTTCTGTCTTAAGAAGCATGAAGTTGGCTTTAGAGAAATTTTTTACTGTGATTTCCTTAATGGGGGTGGTGGCAGGATGTGGATATCAAGGGTGATTAGCTTATGGTCGGATCGGACCAACGAGGGGTTGACTTCAGGTGTGGAACACAAGTCACTCATGTTGGTAATGATTACATCTAGGATATCGTTGCCCCTGGTAGGGGTGTGGATAAGTTGATCGAGGGCATTGGAGTTTATGAATTCCAGAAAGTGTTGAGCTAAGGAGTTGGTACATAAGTAGTTTTCCCAGTTAATGGTGGGGTAGTTGAAGTCGCCCATTATTAGGGTGTTTGGTTGAACCCTAATATTTTCCAGTACATCAAGAAAAGAGGAGTGGGAATCCTGGGGCATGGTGGGGGATTTGTAGCAAGCTACAATTTGGATTGCAGTTTTGCCCAGAGTTAGTTGCACTTGGATAACCTCGGATGCATTGTGCTGAGCAACTAGCCTGGAGGTGTGGATATCCTTAATGAATATGGACACACCTCCACCTTTGGTGTTTCGGTCCAGGTTACATGGCCGAAAAGTGTGGTATGAGTTATAGCCTGGTAGTGCAGGGGTGCTCTCTGGAGCCTTGAACCAGGTCTCAGTCACTGCAGAGATATCGATGTTCTCCATTTTAAGGAGTGCCTCGAGTGAGTGCATTTTGAGATTTAAACTTCTAGCATTGAGTGGCATTACACTTAGTTTTTGCTTGCCTGTTCCTATTATGGTGATGATTTTTTTTATTTGAACCTTGCCTTAAAAAGGCACTATAAGAGCAGCAAGAGCTTTAGCCAGTATCCGGAATGCCAGGGGCGACAGGTGTAGGCCATCTGTGGCAAAGCATCATGGTCTGTCGACCATGTCATCCCAAGCAGACAGATACTGGATCCCCTTAGAATGACACCAGAAGCTTTGCCAATTGTTGAAGTCAATCATTTTAACCTTGTGCTGTTGTATCATTCTGGGCGATGGCAGAATGCTACTCAGGGCTAGGGACATACCTGCCTGGGCTACAAGATCGGAGAGCTCTTCCATGTCTCTTTTCATGTAGTCCAGGAAGGTACGTCTCAGGTTGTTCACACCAACATGGACAATGACAGAGTCATATTTGTACTTGTTGTGGAGTGACCTGAGTGCGTGGGTTATGTGGCAGATCCTGGCACCCGACAAGCAGCTGACAGTAACCTTCTCATTGTTTAGCCTGGTGAGTGGGACATCAGTGTGCCTGACTATAGAGTCACCTATGACTAGTGTGTTGGGTACGTTGTTTTGCCTTATTGGCTGTGGTTGAGTGGCACACTGAGTCTGTGGGCTATGTGTCATTTGGGTTGTGTTGGGGGATGGAGGTTGCTTGTGTTTCTGCTTTGGAGGTCTCTTTTGCTTAGACAGATTATTATTGAGAGTTTCTGCAAATGTTTTTGTGTTACTGTGTGTGAATTTTGGTTGTGTAGAGTTAGTGAGACTATGTGATGAGTGTGGTGTGGTGCATATGTTTACCTTCTCCTCATGACTGTCAAGTTCAGTCTTGGTTGGAGAGAGCTTTACCTCCAGTTTGGCTAGATAAGTGCATCTCTCACAGGTTGTAGTGTTGGGTGGTAGGAGGAGTGGGTTGTCTGTGTACATGAGGCAATTTCTACATTGCCTCAAGATGCCCAAATTCATCAGATGGACAGGAGAGAACACTGGGAGCTGACCCTTGGACATGCCTGAATAAAAAACTGTTTTCCTCTAGATAAGTGAGGAAAGTGAGTACTAGAGCTGTTTTTCTCTAAGCAAGTGAGAAAAGTAGGTACAAAAACTGTTTTCCTTTAGGTAATGAGGAAGGTTGAGTGCTATAGTAATTAGTAGCTTATTTAGTGCTTACAAGTTCTGAACAAGTGCTGAGCATGAATAAGCAAATTTAAGTGCTAAAACTAAGAATCTGTATCTGCACTAGACGAGTTACAGGACAGAAACAAGTGCAAATGCAAGTTTTAAGCAATCAGAATTATTGCAAGATGCCAGACCCCATGTGGTCAGAGTCAGAAATTACATATAAAAATATTTAAAAACCTGTAAATAGTCCCAGCGTGGTGTTAAAATGTAGGAAACACCAAACCATGATTAAATAAACATGTTTTTAAGTCTGTGGGTGCGGTTCTCCTTTAAGAAAATATAAACAGAAACTACTAATGATATTTTGAAAGCTATAGAGAGGGAAAGAAATCGATGGTTATATGCTATGAGGTTTTAGCCTGTCTGTTATCCAGTGTTGTCAAGTTACATCTGACTCACATAGTGACCCTATAAACACATGAAGTGCTTGCAAATACTACACAAACTACAGTCAAAGAACACATTCCACTTGCAAACTAAACCACTAAACTTCTACCTGTAAGGAAACAATTACACCAGCCATTGGGTTTTAGTGCAACTGGTCAAAAGGTTGTAACGATAAAAATTTGTTTTAAGCCTGTAACCTGGAGTTTGTTATAAAATGTGTAGGATCTTGGGGTTTTAACATTTCACTTCTAAAAAAAACAGTAAAATACAGAACTAAATAAATAATTCTCAAATTAAAGTAGTTTTCAGCCATTTGGTCATAAGCTATGTTATGAAATGAGAAGGTAAAACAATTAGACAGCATGATTTAAATATAGGAACAGCAAACTGTGTTAGATGTAAATGAAAAGGATGAATACAAATAGTAAATCACAGCTAACTCAGACAGTATATCACTCATAGTTTGTTTTGCTTTTTTTTTAGAATATGTTGTATGGAAATTCATAACCTGAACTTTAATTCTGCAAGGAAATATATGTATTCATTCCTTGGTGAGGTAACATTTTACCCTGTGCATTGTTTTTACTTGTTCATAATTTTTCAGTCTATCATGATAAAAAGGATATTTGCCACATGGGACTAAAATAATAAAATGAAAACATAGAAACTGACTAGTAAAACAAAACAAACAATGAAAATAAATATTGTTTTCCAAAGGTGCCTGGTTTGAGTTTTGTGGACTCTACGTCTCTATAACAGATGCATTGTAAACTAAAAATGACACCAGTAATGATTTATATTTCAAAACAGTTACAGAGTGATTTGAATTCTCCTGTCTGCCATGAATGAAATAAACATTGATAAAGAGAAGTAAACTACAGTAATCTCTCAGTTAACCAGCACCCATGGGGATTGGTAGAAGACAGATAACTGTAGTTTCTGGTTGCTTGAGAGTTACTATGAAAAATAGGCCTGATTAATACCGTACTCTATACTATTTGGTTTGACTTGTTCTCAGATTGGGGGGAGAGAGAGAATTTATTCCTATGTTCCTTTTTAAAACTATAAAACTCTAAAAAAATTAAGGTATGTTTCTGCATGGAGTGGGGGGGGGGGCAGAAAGTGCAACACATGAAATTTGTACTGTATTTTTTGATTTTTTTTTTTTTTTTTTTTTTTTTTGCTGGTTGCATGAGAGTGCCGATTGCTTGAGTTCTGGTTAACTGAGAGTTTAATGTATTGCTTCTTCAGGACTGAACATTTTCCCTTAAGGAATGGAGGTTGCTACCTAGAAGTCTTCGGTGATGAGGCAGGAACTGTGACAGATTGAGATGTTTTTGTAATTGCAGTGTCAGTGGTGCAACAGGGAGCACATTTGCCTTTGGAGTTGAATACTGTGGGTTCCATTAACACACCGAGTAGTCAGATTGTTGGCCCTGAAGTGCAGCATAAGGGAGGCCCTGCACTCCTGACTGTGTTGCCTTCAGATGA